>NC_060956.1:11541149-12141149 GCF_910589235.1 Vespa crabro | reverse complement strand
TTTACTATGTTTAAATACGCGTTTTCTTATGATAATTGTCAAAAAACTTAATCGACCAACGCGAATTTCGGTATATGCGAAGATAAAATCGTGAAATCTCTAATAATACTTGTGCCACAGTCTGAAAAATGATACTACACGATTCAGAACATTGCTTTTCAAAAGATCACAAAACTATTTTATTTTTGAATCAAGGTTTTTAACATTGTTTCATTTCGTATATACGATTTTTCGCTCATATACGCGTATCGTCGAAAAACGAAAAGTTGAAATCCCATTCAATTTAATTGATTTTATATTCTATGCGTGCAGAATAAGAATATAACTAGAATATAACGTTTTTAATATGTTTAAATAAGCCTTTTCATATGATAATTGTCGAAAAACCAAATCGACAGACGCGATTGTCGATATGTGCGACGATAAAATCGTGAAATCTTTAATAATCCTTGTTCCACAGTCTGAAAAATGTAACCACACGATTCAGAACATTGCTTTTCATAAGATCACAAAACTATTTTATTTTGAAATCAAGGTTTTTACATTGTTTCATTTCGTATATACGATTTTTCGCTCGTATAGGCGTATCGTCGAAAAACGAAAAGTTGAAATCTCATTCAATTTCATTGATATTATATCCTATCGATGCAGAATAAAGAACATAACAAGAATATAAAGTTTTTACTATGTTTAAATACGCGTTTTCATATGATATTTGTCGAAAAACCTAATCGACATACGCGAATTTCGGTATATGCGAAGATAAAATCGTGAAATCTTTAATAATACTTTTGCCACAGTTTGAAAAATGTTACCGATCGATTCAGAACATTGCATTTCATAAGATCAAACATCTATATTATAATGGAATTAATGTTTTTAACATTGTTTCATTTCGTATATACGATTTTTTGCTGATAGTAGCGTATCGTCGAAAAACGAAAAGATGAAATCTCATTCAATTTTATTGGTTTTATATTCTATCGATGCAGAGTAAAGAATATAACAAGAATATAACGTTTTCACTATGTTTAAACAAGCGCTTTCATATGATAATTGTCGAAAAACTTAATCGACATACGCGAATTTCGGTATATGCGAAGATAAAATCGTTAAATTTTTAATTATACTTGCGCCACAGTCTGAAAAATGTTACCGATCGATTCAGAACATTGCATTTCATAATATCACACATCTATTCTATATTGGAATCAAGGTTTCTAACATTGTTTCATTTCGTATATACGATTTTTCGCTCATATACGAGAATCGTCAAAAAACGAAAAGTTGAAATCTCGTTCAATTTCATTATTTTTATATTCTATCGATGCAGAATAAAGAATATAACGTTTTCTCTATGTATAAATAAGCGCTTTCATATGATAATTGTCGGAAAACCTAATCGACCTACGCGAATTTCTGTATATGCGAAGATAAAATTGTGAGATCTATAACAATACTTGTGCCACAGTATGAAAAATGTTAACGCACGATTCAGAACATTGCTTTTCATAAGATCTCACAACTATTTTATTTTGGAATCAAGGTTTATATCAATGTTTCATTTCGTATATACGATTTTTCGTTCAATTACGCGTATCGTCGAAAAACGGAAAGTTGAAATCTCGTTGAATTTCATTGATTTTATATTCTATCGATGCAGAATAAAGAATATAACGTTTTCACTATGTTTAAACAAGCGCTTTCATATGATAATTGTCGAAAAACTTAATCGACATACGCGAATTTCGGTATATGCGAAGATAAAATCGTGAAATTTTTAATAATACTTGCGCCACAGTCTGAAAAATGTTCCCGATCGATTCAGAACATTGCATTTCATAATATCACACATCTATTTTATATTGGAAACAAGGTTGTTAACATTGTTTCATTTCGTATATACGATTTTTCACTCATATAGTCGTATCGTCAAAAAACGAAAAGTTGAAATCTCGTTCAATTTCATTGATTTTATATTCTATCGATGCAGAATAAAGAAAATAACAAGAATATAAAGTTTCTACTATGTTTAAATACGCATTTTCATATGATAATTGTCGAAAAACTTAATCGACATACGCGAATTTCGGTATATGCGAAGATAAAATCATGAAATCTTTAATAATACTTGTGCCACAGTCTGAAAAATGTTACCTCACGATTCAGAACATTGCTTTTCATAAGATCACAAAACTATTTTATTTTGGAATCAAGGTTTTTAACATTGTTTCATTTCGTATATACGATTTTTCGCTCATATACGCGTATCGTCGAAAAACGAAAAGTTGAAATCTCATTCAATTTCATTGACATTATATTCTATCGTTGCAGAATAAAGAATATAACAATAATATAACGTTTTTAATATATTTAAATACGCATTTTCATATTTTAATTGTCGAAAAATTTAATCTACATACGCGAATTTCGGTATATGCGAAGATAAAATCGTGAAATCTTTAATAATACTTGTGTCACAGTTTGAGAAATGTTACCACACGATTGAGAACATTGCTTTTCATAAGATCACACAACTATTTTAATTTGGAATCAAGGTTTTTAACATTTTTTCATTTCGTATATACGATTTTTCGCTCATATACGCGTATCGTCGAAAAACGAAAAGTTGAAATCTTGTTGAATTTCATTGATTTTATATTCTATCGATGAAGAATAAAGAATATAAAAAGAATATATCGTTACGACTATGTTTAAATAAGCGCTTTCATATGATAATTGTCGAAAAACCAAAACGACATACGCGAATTTCGGTATATGCGAAGATAAAATCGTGAAATCTTTAATAATTCTTGTGCCACGGTCTGAGAAATGTTACCACACGATTCAGAACATTGCTTTTCATAAGATCACACAACTATTTTATTTTGGAATCAAGGTTTTTAACATTGTTTCATATCGTATATACAATATTTCCCTCACATACGCGTATCGTCGAAAACGAAAAGTTGAAATCTCATTCAATTTTATTGATAGTATATTCTATCGATGCAGAATAAAGAATATAACAAGAATATAACGTATTTACTATGTTTAAATAAGCGCTTTCATATGATAATAGTCGAAGAACCAAATCGACATACGCGAATTTCTGTATATGCGAAAATAAAATCGTGAGATCTATAATAATACTTGTGCCACAGTTTGAAAAATGTTACCGATCGATTCAGAACATTGCATTTCATAAAATCGCACATATATTTTATATTGGAATCAAGGTTTTTAACATTGTTTCATTACTTATATATGATTTTTCGCTCAAATACGCGAATTGTCGAAAAACGAAAAGTTGAAATCTCCTTGAATTTCATTGATTTTATATTCTATCGATGCAGAATAAAGAATATAACGTTTTCACTATGTTTAAATAAGCGTTTTCATATGATAATTGTCGAAAAACTTTATCGACATACGCGAATTTCGGTATATGCGAAGATAAAATAGTGAAATCTTCAATAAAACTTGTGCCACAGTCTGAAAAATGTTACCGATCGATTCAGAACATTTCATTTCATAATATCACACATCTATTTTATATTGGAAACAAGGATGTTAATATTGTTTCATTTCGTATATACGATTTTTCGCTGATATACGCGTATCGTCAAAAACCGAAAAGTTGAAATCTCGTTCAATTTCATTGATTTTATATTCTATCGATGCAGTATAAAGAAAATAACGTTTTTACTATGTTTAAATAAACGCTTTCATATGATGATTGTCGAAAAACTTATTCGACATACGCGAATTTCGGTATATGCGAAGATAAAATCGTGAAATCTCTAATAATACTTGTGCCACAGTCTGAAAAATGATACTACACGATTCAGAACATTGCTTTTCAAAAGATCACAAAACTATTTTATTTTTGAATCAAGGTTTTTAACATTGTTTCATTTCGTATATACGATTTTTCGCTCATATACGCGTATCGTCGAAAAACGAAAAGTTGAAATTCCATTCAATTTCATTGATTTTATATTCTATGGGTGCAGAATAAGAATATAACAAGAATAAAACGTTTTTAATATGTTTAAATTGGCCTTTTCAAATGATAATTTTCGGAAACCTAATCGACATACGCGAATTTCTGTATATGCGCAGTTAAAATCGTGAAATCTTTAATAATACTTGTGCCACAGTCTGAAAAATGTTACCGATCGATTCAGAACATTGCATTTCATAATATCACAAATCTATTTTATATGGAATCAAGGTTCTTAACATTGTTTCATTTCGTATTTACGATTTTTCGCTCATATACGCGTATCGTCGAAAAACGAAAAGTTGAAATCTCGTTCAATTTCATTGATTTTATATTCTATCGATGCAGAATAAAGAATATAACAAGAATATAACGCTTTTACTATGTTTAAATACGCGTTTTCTTATGATAATTGTCAAAAAACTTAATCGACCAACGCGAATTTCGGTATATGCGAAGATAAAATCGTGAAATCTTTAATAATACTTGTGCCACAGTCTGAAAAATTGTACCACACGATTCAGAACATTGCTTTTCATAAGATCACACAACTATTTTATTTTGGAATCATGGTTTTATCATTTTTTCATTTCGTATATACGATTTTTCGCTCATATACGCGTATCGTCGAAAAACTAAAAGTTGAAATCCCATTCAATTTAATTGATTTTATATTCTATGCGTGCAGAATAAGAATATAACTAGAATATAACGTTTTTAATATGTTTAAATAAGCCTTTTCATATGATAATTGTCGAAAAACCAAATCGACAGACGCGATTGTCGATATGTGCGACGATAAAATCGTGAAATCTTTAATAATCCTTGTTCCACAGTCTGAAAAATGTAACCACACGATTCAGAACATTGCTTTTCATAAGATCACAAAACTATTTTATTTTGAAATCAAGGTTTTTACATTGTTTCATTTCGTATATACGATTTTTCGCTCATATACGCGTATCGTCGAAAAACGAAAACTTGAAATCTCGTTCAATATCATTGATTTTATATTCTATCTATGCAGAATAAAGAATATAACAAGAATATAACGTTTTTACTATGTTTAAATACGCGTTTTCATATGATAATTTTCGAAAAACGTAATCGACATACGCGAATTTCAGTATATGCGAAGATAAAATCGTGAAATCTTTAATAATACTTGTGCCACAGTTAGAAAAATGTTACCGATCGATTCAGAACATTGCATTTCATAAGATCAAACATCTATATTATAATGGAATTAATGTTTTTAACATTGTTTCATTTCGTATATACGATTTTTTGCTGATAGTAGCGTATCGTCGAAAAACGAAAAGATGAAATCTCATTCAATTTTATTGGTTTTATATTCTATCGATGCAGAGTAAAGAATATAACAAGAATATAACGTTTTTACTATGTTTAAATAAGCGTTTTCATATGATAATTGTCGAAAAACCTAATCGACATACGCGAATTTCGGTATATGCGAAGATGAAATCGTGAAATCTTTAATAATACTTGTGCCACAGTCTGAAAAATGTTACCGATCGATTCAGAACATTGCATTTCATATTATCACACATATATTTTATATTGGAATCAAGGTTTTTTACGTTGTTTCATTTCGTAAATACGATTTTTCGCTCATATACGCGTATCGTCAAAAAACGAAAAGTTGAAATCTCGTTCATTTCATTGATTTGAAATTCTATCGATGCAGAATAAAGAATATAACTATATCACTATGTTTATATAAGCGCTTTCATATGATAATTAACGAAAAACCTAATCGACATACGCGAATTTCGGTATATGCGAAGATAAAATCGTGAAATCTTTAATAATTCTTGTGCCACAGTTTGAAAAATGTTACCAATCTATTCAGATAATTGCATTTCATAAGATCAAACATCTATTTCATAATGGAATCAATGTTTTTAACATTGATAACATTTCGTACATACGATTCTTCGCTCATATACGCGTATCGTCGAAAAACGAAAAGTTGAAATCTCGTTCAATTTCATTGATTTTATATTCTATCGATGCAGAATAAAGAATATAACAAGAATATAACGTTTTTACTATGTTTAGATATGCGTTTTCTTATGTTAATTGTCGAAAAACCAAATCGACATACGCGAATTTCAGTATTTACGAAGAAATAATCGTGAAATCTTTAATAATAGTTGTGCCACAGTCTGAAAAATGTTACCACACGATTCAGAAAATTGCTTTTCATAAGATCACAAAACTATTTTATTTTGGAATCAAGGTTTTTAACATTGTTTCATTTCGTATATACGATTTTTCGCTCATATACGCGTATCGTCGAAAAACGAAAAGTTGAAATCTCATTCAATTTCATTGATTTTATATTCTATCGATGCAGACTAAAGAATATAACAAGAATATAACGTTTTTACTAGGTTTAAATAAGCGTTTTCATATGATAATTGTCGAAAAACCAAATCGACATCCGCGAATTTCGGTATATGCGAATATAATATCGTGAAATCTTTAATAATTCTTGTGCCACAGTTTGAAAAATGATACCACACGATTCAGGACATTGCTTTTCATAAGATCACACAATTATTTTAATTCGGAATCAAGTTATTTAACATTGTTTCATATCGTATATACGATTTTTCGCTCATATACGCGAATCGTCGAAAAACGAAAAGTAGAAATCTCGTTGAATTTCATTGATTTTATATTCTATCGATGCAGAATAAAGAATATAACAAGAATATAACGTTTACACTATATTTAAATAAGCGTTTTCATATGATAATTGTCGAAAAACCTAAACGACATACGCGAATTTCTGTATATGCGAAGATTAAATCGTGAAATCTATAATAATACTTGTGCCGCAGTCTGAAAAATGTTACCACACGATTCAGAACATTGCATTTTATAATATCACACTTCTAATTTTTATTGGAATCAAGGATTTTAACATTTTTTCATTTCGTGTATACGATTATTCGCTCATATACGCGTAACGTCGAAGAACAAAAGTTGAAATCTCGTTGAATTTCATTGATTTTATATTCTATCGATGCAGGATAAAGAATATAAAAAGAATTTAACGTTTTCACTATATTTAAATAAGCGTTTTCATATGATAATGGTCGAAAAACCAAATCGACATACGCGAATTTCGGTATATGCGAAGATAAAATTGTGAAATCTATAAAAATACTTGTGCCACAGTCTGAAAAATGGTACCACACGTTTCAGAACATTGCATTTCATAATATCGCACTTCTAATTTATATTGGAATCAAGGTTATTAACATTTTTTCATTTCGTGTATACGATTTTTCGCTCATATACGCGTATCGTCGAAAAACGAAAAGTTGAAATCTCGTTGAATTTCATTGATTTTATATTCTATCTATGCAGAATAAAGAATATAAAAAGAATATAACGTTTTCACTATGTTTTAATAAGCGCTTTCATATGATAATTGTCGAAAAACCAAATCGACATACGCGAATTTCGGTATATGTGAAGATAAAATCGTGAAAACTTTAATAATATTTGTGCCACAGTCTGAAAAGTGTTACCACAAGATTTAGAACATTGCTTTTCATAAGATCACACAATTATTTTAATTTCGAATCAAGGATTTTAACATTGTTTCATATCGTATATACGATTTTTTGCTTATATACGCGAACCGTCGAAAAACGAATAGTTGAAATCTCATTCAATTTCATTGATTTTATATTCTATCGATGCAGAATAAAGAATATAACAAGAATATAATGTTTTTACTATGATTAAATACGCGTTTTCATATGATAATTGTCGAAAAACCTACTCGACATACGCGAATTTCGGTATATGCGAAGATAATATCGTGAAATCTTTAATATTACTTGTGCCACAGTCTGAAATGTGTTACCACACGTTTCAGAACATTGCATTTCATAAGAGCAAACATCTATTTTATAATGGAATCAAAGTTTTTAACATTGATTCATATCGTATGTACGATTTTTGGCTCACATACGCGTATCGTCGAAAAACGAAAAGTTGAAATCTTGTTCAATCTCATTGATTTTATATTCTATCGATGCAGAATAAAGAATATAACAAGAATATAACGTTTACACTATATTTAAATAAGCGTTTTCATTGATAATGGTCGAAAAACCAAATCGACATACGCGAATTTCGGTATTTGCGAAGATAAAATCGTGAAATCTTTAATAATACTTGTGCCACAGTCTGAGAAATGTTACCACACGATTCAGAACATTGCTTCTCATAAGATCACACATCTATTTTATATTAGAATCAAGATTTTTAACATTGTTTCATTTCGTATATTCGATTTTTCGCTCGTAGACGGGAATCGTCGAAAAACGAAAAGTGAAGTCTCATTCAATATCAATGATTTTATTATCTATCGATGCAGAATAAAGAATATAACAAGCATATAACGTTTATACTATGTTTAAATACGCGTTTTCATATGATAATTGTCGAAAAACTTTATCGACATACGCGAATTTCGGTATATGCGAAGATAAAATAGTGAAATCTTTAATAATACTTGTGCCACAGTTTGAAAAATGTTACCGATCGATTCAGAACATTGCATTCCATAAGATCAAACATCTATTTTATAATGGAATCAATGTTTTTAACATTGTTTCATTTCGTATTTACGATTTTTCGCTCATATACGCGTATCGTCGAAAAACGAAACTTGAAATCTCGTTCAATTTCATTGATTTTACATTCTATCGATGCGGAATAAAGAATATAACAAGAATATAACGTTTTTACTATGTCTAAATACGCGTTTTCATATGTTAATTGTCGAAAAACCTACTCGACCAACGCGAATTTCGGTATATGCGAAGATAAAATCGTGAAATCTTTAATAATGCTTGTGCCACAGTTTGATAAATGTTACCGATCGATTCAAAACATTGCATTTCATAAGAGCAAACATCTATTTTATAATGGAATCAATGTTTTTTACATTGTATCATATCGTATATACGATTTTGCGCCCATATACGAGTATCGTCGAAAAACGAAAAGTTGAAATCTCGTTCAATTTTATTGATTTTATATTCTATTGATGCAAAATAAAGAATATAACAAGAATATAACGTCTTTACTAAGTTTAAATACGCGTTTTCATATGATAATTTTCGAAAAACCTAATCGACATACTCGAATTTCGGTATATGCGAAGATAAAATCGTGAAATCTTTAATAATACTTGTGCCACAGTCTGAAAAGTGTTACCACACGATTCAGAACATTGCTTTTCATAAGATCACACAACTATTTTATTTTGGAATCAAAGTATTTAACATTGATTCATATCGTATGTACGATTTTTGGCTCACATACGCGTATCGTCGAAAAACGAAAAGTTGAAATCTCGTTCAATCTCATTTATTTTATATTCTATCGATGCAGAATAAAGAATATAACAAGAATATAACGTTGTTACTATGTTTAAATAAGCGCTTTCATATGATAAATGTCGAAAAACCTAATCGACAAACACGAATTTCGGTATATGCGAAGATAAAATCGTGAAATCTTTAATAATTCTTGTGCCACGGTCTGAGAAATGTTACCAAACGATTCAGAACATTGCTTTTCATAAGATCACACAACTATTTTATTTTGGAATCAAGGTTTTTAACATTGTTTCATATCGTATATACAATATTTCCCTCACATACGCGTATCGTCGAAAAATGAAAAGATGAAATCTCATTCAATTTTAATGATAGTATATTCTATCGATGCAGAATAAAGAATATAACAAGAATATAACGTTTTCACTATGTTTAAATATGCGCTTTCATATGATAATTGTCGACAAACCAAATCGACATACGCGAATATCGGTATATGCGAAGATAAAATTGTGAAATCTATAAAAATACTTGTGCCACAGTCTGAAAAATGTTACCACACGTTTCAGAACATTGCATTTCATAATATCGCACTTCTAATTTATATTGGAATCAAAGTAATTAACATTTTTTCATTTCGAGTATACGATTTTTCGCTAATATAAGCGTATCGTCGAAAAACGAAAAGTTGAAATCTCATTGAATTTCATTGATATTATATTCTTTCGATGCAGAATAAAGAATATAACAAGAATATAACGTTTCTACTATGTTTAAATACGCGATTTCATTTGATAATTGTCGAAAAACCTAATCGACATACTCTAATTTCGGTATATGCGAAGATAAAATCGTGAAATCTTTAATAATACTTGTGCCACAGTCTGAAAAGTGTTACCACACGATTCAGGACATTGCTTTTCATAAGATCACACAATTATTTTAATTCGGAATCAAGGTTTTTAACATTGTTTCATATCGTCTATACGATTTTTCGCTCATATACGCGAATCGTCGAAAAACGAATTGTTGAAATCTCGTTCAATTACATTGATTTTATATTCTATCGATGCAGAACAAAGATTATTACTCAAATATAACGTTTTCACTATGTTTAAATAAGCGCTTTCATATGATAAATGTTTGAAAAACCTAAGCGACCAACGCGAATTTCGGTATTTGCGAAGATAAAATCGTGAAATCTTTAATAATACTTGTGCCACAGTCTGAGAAATGTTACCACACGATTCAGAACATTGCATTTCATAATATCGCACTTCTAATTTATATTGGAATCAAAGTAATTAACATTTTTTCATTTCGAGTATACGATTTTTCGCTAATATACGCGTATCGTCGAAAAACGAAAAGTTGAAATCTCATTGAAATTCATTGATTTTATATTCTTTCGATGCAGAATAAAGAATATAACAAGAATATAACGTTTCTACTATGTTTAAATACGCGTTTTCATATGATAATTTTCGAAAAACCTAATCGACATACTCGAATTTCGGTAAATGCGAAGATAAAATCGTGAAATCTTTAATACTACTTGTGCCACAGTCTGAAAAGTGTTACCACACGATTCAGGACATTGCTTTTCATAAGATCACACAATTATTTTAATTCGGAATCAAGGTTTTTAACATTGTTTCATATCGTCTATACGATTTTTCGCTCATATACGCGAATCGTCGAAAATCGAAAAGTTGAAATCTCGTTCAATCTCATTTATTTTATATTCTATCGAAGCAGAATAAAGAATATAACAAGAATATAACGTTTACACTATATTTAAATAAGCGTTTTCATATGATAATGGTCGAAAAACCAAATCGACATACGCGAATTTCGGTATATGCGAAGATAAAATCGTGAAATCTATAAAAATACTTGTGCCACAGTCTGAAAAATGTTACCACACGATTCAGAACATTGCATTTCATAATATCACACTTCTAATTTATATTGGAATCAAGGTAATTAACGTTTTTTCATTTCGTGTTTACGATTTTTCGCTAATATACGCATAACGTCGAAAAACGAAAAGTTGAAATCTCGTTGAATTTCATTGATTTTATATTCTGTCGATGCAGTATAACGAATATAACAAGAATACAACGTTTTCACTATATATAAATACGCATTTTCATATGATAATTTTCGAAAAACCTAATCGACAAACACGAATTTCGGTATATGCGAAGATAATATCGTGAAATCTTTAATAATACTTGTGCCACAATCTGAAAAGTGTTACCACAGGATTCAGAACATTGCATTTCATAAGATCAAACATCTATTTTATAATGGAATCATTGTTTTTAACAGTGTTTCATTTCGTATATAGGATTTTTTGCTGATAGTCGCGTATCGTCGAAAAACGAAAAGATGAAATCTCATTCAATTTCATTGATTTTATATTCTATCGATGCAGAATGAAGAATATACCAAGAATATAACGTTTTTACTATGTTTATATACGCGATTTCATATAATAATTGTCGAAAAACCAAATCGACATACGCGAATTTCGGTATTTGCGAAGATGAAATCGTGAAATCTTTAATTATACTTGTGCCACAGTCTGAAAAATGCTACCACACGTTTCAGAACATTGCTTTTCATAAGATCACAAAACTATTTTATTTTGGAATCAAGGTTTTTAACATTGTATCATTCCGCATATACGATTTTTCGCTGATATACGCGTATCGTCGAAAAACGAAAAGTTGAAATCTCATTCAATTTCATTGATTTTATATTCTATCGATGCAGACTAATGAATATAACAAGAATATAACGTTTTTACTAGGTTTAAATAAGCGTTTTCATATGATAATTGTCGAAAAACCAAATCGACATCCGCGAATTTCGGTATATGCGAATATAATATCGTGAAATCTTTAATAATTCTTGTGCCACAGTTTGAAAAATGATATCACACGATTCAGGACATTGCTTTTCATAAGATCACACAATTATTTTAATTCGGAATCAAGTTATTTAACATTGTTTCATATCGTATATACGATTTTTCGCTCATATACGCGAATCGTCGAAAAACGAAAAGTAGAAATCTCGTTGAATTTCATTGATTTTATTTTCTATCGATGCAGAATAAAGAATATAACAAGAATATAACGTTTACACTATATTTAAATAAGCGTTTTCATATGATAATGGTCGAAAAACCTAAACGACATACGTGAATTTCGGTATATGCGAAGATAAAATCGTGAAATCTATAATAATACTTGTGCCGCAGTCTGAAAAATGTTACCACACGATTCAGAACATTGCATTTCATAATATCACACTTCTAATTTTTATTGGAATCAAGGATTTTAACATTTTTTCATTTCGTGTATACGATTATTCGCTCATATACGCGTAACGTCGAAGAACGAAAAGTTGAAATCTCGTTGAATTTCATTGATTTTATATTCTATCGATGCAGGATAACGAATATAACAAAAATATAACGTTTTTACTATGTTTAAATAAGCGTTTTCATATGATAATTGTCGATAAACCAAATCGTCATACGCGAATTTCGGTATATGCGAAGATAATATCGTGAAATCTTTAATAATACTTGTGCCACAATCTGAAAAGTGTTACTACAGGATTCAGAACATTGCATTTCATAAGATCAAACATCTATTTTATAATGGAATCAAAGTTTTTAACATTGTTTCATTTCGTATATAGGATTCTTTGCTGATAGTCGCGTATCGTCGAAAAACGAGAAGATGAAATCTCATTCAATTTCATTGATTTTATATTCTATCGATGCAGAATAAAGAATATAACAAGAATATAACGTTTTTACTATGTTTAAATACGCGATTTCATATAATAATTGTCGAAAAACCAAATCGACATACGCGAATTTCGGTATTTGCGAAGATGAAATCGTGAAATCTTTATTTATACTTGTGCCACAGTCTGAAAAATGCTACCACACGATTCAGAACATTGCTTTTCATAAGATCACAAAACTATTTTATTTTGGAATCAAGGTTTTTAACATTGTATCATTCCGCATATACGATTTTTCGCTGATATACGCGTATCGTCGAAAAACGAAAAGTTGAAATCTCATTCAATTTCATTGATTTTATATTCTATCGATGCAGACTAAAGAATATAACAAGAATATAACGTTTTTACTAGGTTTAAATAAGCGTTTTCATATGATAATTGTCGAAAAACCAAATAGACATCCGCGAATTTCGGTATATGCGAATATAATATCGTGAAATCTTTAATAATTCTTGTGCCACAGTTTGAAAAATGATACCACACAATTCAGGACATTGCTTTTCATAAGATCACACAATTATTTTAATTCGGAATCAAGTTATTTAACATTGTTTCATATCGTATATACGATTTTTCGCTCATATACGCGAATCGTCGAAAAACGAAAAGTAGAAATCTCGTTGAATTTCATTGATTTTATATTCTATCGATGCAGAATAAAGAATATAACAAGAATATAACGTTTACACTATATTTAAATAAGCGTTTTCATATGATAATGGTCGAAAAACCTAAACGACATACGCGAATTTCGGTATATGCGAAGATAAAATCGTGAAATCTATAATAATACTTGTGCCGCAGTCTGAAAAATGTTACCACACGATTCAGAACATTGCATTTCATAATATCACACTTCTAATTTTTATTGGAATCAAGGATTTTAACATTTTTTCATTTCGTGTATACGATTATTCGCTCATATACGCGTAACGTCGAAGAACGAAAAATTGAAATCTCGTTGAATTTCATTGATTTTATATTCTATCGATGCAGGATAAAGAATATAAAAAGAATATAACGTTTTCACTATGTTTAAATAAGCGCTTTCATATGATAATTGTCGAAAAACCAAATCGACATACGCGATTTTCGGTATATGCGAAGATAAAATCGTGAAATCTTTAATAAAACTTGTGCCACAGTCTGAAAAGTGTTACCACAAGATTCAGAACAATGCTTTTCATAAGAACACACAACTATTTTATTTTGGAATCAAGGTTTTTAACATTGTATCATTTCGTATATACGACTTTTCGCTCATATACGGGAATCGTCGAAAAAAGAAAAGTGAAATCTCATTCAATTTCATTGATTTTATTTTCTATCGATGTAGAATAAAGAATATAACAAGCATATAACGTTTATACTATGTTTAAATACGCGTTTTCATTTGATAATTGTCGAAAAACTTTATCGACATACGCGAATTTCGGTATATGCGAAGATAAAATAGTGAAATCTTCAATAAAACTTGTGCCACAGTTTGAAAAATGTTACCGATCGATTCAGAACATTGCATTTCATAAGACCACACAACTATTTTATTTTGGAATCAAAGTTTTTAACATTGATTCATATCGTATGTACGATTTTACGCTCACATACGCGTATCGTCGAAAAACGAAAAGTTGAAATCTCGTTCAATCTCATTGATTTTATATGCTATCGATGCAGAATAAAGAATATAACAAGAATATAACGTTTTCACTATATTTAAATAAGCGTTTTCATATGATAATGGTCGAAAAACCAAATCGACATACGCGAATTTCGGTATATGCGAAGATAAAATTGTGAAATCTATAAAAATACTTGTGCCACAGTCTGAAAAATGTTACCACACGTTTCAGAACATTACATTTCATAATATCGCACTTCTAATTTATATTGGAATCAAGGATATTAACATTTTTTCATTTCGTGTATACGATTTTTCGCTCATATACGCGTATCGTCGAAAAACGAAAAGTTTAAATCTCCTTGAATTTCATTGATTTTTTATTCTATCGATACAGAATAAAAAATATAACAAGAATATAACGTTTTCACTATATTTAAATAAGCGTTTTCATATGATAATGGTCGAAAAACCAAATCGACATACGCGAATTTCGGTATATGCGAAGATAAAATCGTGAAATCTATAAAAATACTTCTGCCACAGTCTGAAAAATGATACCACACGTTTCAGAACATTGCATTTCATAATATTGCACTTCTAATTTATATTGGAAACAAGGTTATTAACATTTTTTCATTTCGTGTATACGATTTTTCGCTCATATACGCGTATCGTCGAAAAACGAAAAGTTGAAATCTCGTTGAATTTCATTGATTTTATATTCTATCTATGCAGAATAAAGAATATAAAAAGAATATAACGTTTTCACTATGTTTAAATAAGCGCTTTCATATGATAATTGTCGAAAAACCTACTCGACATACGCGAATTTCGGTATATGCGAAGATAATATCGTGAAATCTTTAATAATACTTGTGCCACAGTCTGAAATGTTTTACCACACGTTTCAGAACATTGCATTTCATAAGAGCAAACATCTATTTTATAATGGAATCAAAGTTTTTAACATTGATTCATATCGTATGTACGATTTTTTGCTCACATACGCGTATCGTCGAAAAACGAAAAGTTGAAATCTCGTTCAATCTCATTGATTTTATATTCTATCGATGCAGAATAAAGAATATAACAAGAATATAACGTTTACACTATATTTAAATAAGCGTTTTCATTGATAATGGTCGAAAAACCAAATCGACATACGCGAATTTCGGTATTTGCGAAGATAAAATCGTGAAATCTTTAATAATACTTGTGCCACAATCTGAGAAATGTTACCACACGATTCAGAACATTGCTTCTCATAAGATCACACATCTATTTTATATTAGAATCAATGTTTTTAACATTGTTTCATTTCGTATGTTCGATTTTTCGCTCGTAGACGGGAATCGTCGAAAAACGAAAAGTGAAGTCTCATTCAATATCAATGATTTTATTATCTTTCGATGCAGAATAAAGAATATAACAAGCATATAACGTTTATACTATGTTTAAATACGCGTTTTCATATGATAATTGTCGAAAAACTTTATCGACATACGCGAATTTCGGTATTTGCGAAGATAAAATCGTGAAATCTTTATTAATACTTGTGCCACAGTTTGAAAAATGTTACAGATCGATTCAGAACATTGCATTTCATAAGATCAAACATCTATTTTATAATGGAATCAATGTTTTTAACATTGTTTCATTTCGTATATACGATTTTTCGCTCATATACGCGTATCGTCGAAAAACGAAACTTGAAATCTCGTTCAATTTCATTGATTTTACATTCTATCGATGCGGAATAAAGAATATAACAAGAATATAACATTTTAACTATGTCTAAATACGCGTTTTCATATGTTAATTGTCGAAAAACCTACTCGACCAACGCGAATTTCGGTATATGCGAAGATAAAATCGTGAAATCTTTAATAATGCTTGTGCCACAGTTTGAAAAATGTTACCGATCGATTCAAAACATTGCATTTCATAAGAGCAAACATCTATTTTATAATGGAATCAATGTTTTTTACATTGTTTCATATCGTATATACGATTTTGCGCCCATATACGAGTATCGTCGAAAAACGAAAAGTTGAAATCTCGTTCAATTTTATTGATTTTATATTCTATCGATGCAAAATATAGAATATAACAAGAATATAACGTCTTTACTATGTTTAAATACGCGTTTTCATATGATAATTTTCGAAAAACCTAATCGACATACTCGAATTTCGGTATATGCGAATATAAAATCGTGAAATCTTTAATAATACTTGTGCCACAGTCTGAAAAGTGTTACCACACGATTCAGAACATTGCTTTTCATAAGATCACACAACTATTTTATTTTGGAATCAAAGTTTTTAACATTGATTCATAACGTATGTACGATTTTTGGTTCACATGCGCGTATCGTCGAAAAACGAAAAGTTGAAATCTCGTTCAATCTCATTTATTTTATATTCTATCGATGCAGAATAAAGAATATAACAAGAATATAATGTTTTTACTATGATTAAATACGCGTTTTCATATGATAATTGTCGAAAAACCTAATCGACATTCGCGAATATCGGTATATGCGAAGATAAAATCGTGAAATCTTTAATAATGCTTGTGCCACAGTCTGAAAAGTGTTACCACACTATTCAGAACATTGCTTTTCATAAGATCACACAACTATTTTATTTTGGAATCAAAGTTTTTAACATTGTTTCATATCGTATATACGATTTTTTGCTCATATACGCGAACCGTCGAAAAACGAATAGTTGAAATCTCATTCAATTTCCTTTATTTTATATTCTATCGATGCAGAATAAAGAATATAACAAGTATATAATGTTTTTACTATGATTAAATACGCGTTTTCATATGATAATTTTCGAAAAACCTAATCGACATTCGCGAATTTCGGTATATGCGAAGATAAAATCGTGAAATCTTTAATAATACTTGTGCCACAGTCTGAAAAGTGTTACCACACTATTCAGAACATTGCTTTTCATAAGATCACACAACTATTTTATTTTGGAATCAAAGTTTTTAACATTGCTTCATTTCGTAAATACGATTTTTCGCTCATATACGCGAATCGTCGAAAAACGAATAGTTGAAATCTCGTTCAATTTCATTGATTTTATATTCTATCGATGCAGAATATAGAATATTACTAAAATATAACGTTTTTACTATGTTTAAATAAGCGCTTTCATATGATAAATGTCGAAATACCTAATCGACCAACACGAATTTCGGTATTTGCGAAGATAAAATCGTGAAATCTATAAAAATACTTGTGCCACAGTCTGAAAAATGTTACCACACGTTTCAGAATATTGCATTTCATAATATCGCACTTCTAAATTATATTGGAATCAAGGTTATTAACATTTTTACATTTCGTGTATACGATTTTTCGCTCATATACGCGCATCGTCGAAAATCGAAAAGTTGAAATCTCGTTGAATTTCATTGATTTTATATTCTATCTATGCAGAATAAAGAATATAAAAAGAATATAACGTTTTAACTATGTTTAAATAAGGGCTTTCATATGATAATTGTCAAAAAACCAAAACGACATACGCGAATTTCGGTGTATGCGAAGATAAAGTCGTGAAATCTATAATAATACTAGTGCCACAGTCCGAAAAATGTTACCACACGATTCAGAACATTGCATTTCATAATATCATACTTCTAATTTATATTGGAATCAAGGTTTTTAACATTTTTTCATTTCGTGTATACGATTATTCGCTCAAATACGCGTAACGTCGAAAAACGAAAAGTTGAAATCTCGTTGAATTTCATTGATTTTATATTCTATCGATGCAGGATAAAGAATATAAAAAGAATATAACGTTTTCACTATGTTTAAATAAGCGCTTTCATATGATAATTGTCGAAAAACCAAATCGACATACGCGATTTTCGGTATATGCGAAGATATAATCGTGAAATCTTTAATAATACTTGTGCCACAGTCTGAAAAGTTTTACCGCAAGATTTAGAACATTGCTTTTCCTAAGATCACACAATTATTTTAATTTCGAATCAAGGATTTTAACATTGTTTCATATCGTATTTACGATTTTTTGCTCATATACGCGAACCGTCGAAAAACGAATAGTTGAAATCTCAATCAATATCATTGATTTTACATTCTATCGATGCAGAATAAAGAATATTACTAAAATATAACGTTTTCACTATGTTTAAATAAGCGCTTTCATATGATAAATGTCGAAAAACCTAATCGACCAACGCGAATTTCGGTATTTGCGAAGATAAAATCGTGAAATCTTTAATAATACTTGTGCCACAGTCTGAGAAATGTTACCACACGATTCAGAACATTGCTTTTTAAAAGATCACACATCTATTTTATATTAGAATCAAGGTTTTTAACATTGTTTCATATCTTATATTCGATTTTTCGCACATATACGGGAATCGTCGAAAAAGGAAAAGTGAAATCTCATTTAATATCTTTGATTTTAAATTCTTTCGAAGCAGAATAAAGAATATAACTAGCATATAACGTTTATACTATGTTTAAATACGCGTTTTCATATGATAATTGTCGAAAAACTTTATCGACATACGCGAATTTCGGTATATGCGAAGATAAAATAGTGAAATCTTTAATAATACTTGTGCCACAGTTTGAAAAATGTTACCGATCGATTCAGAACATTGCATTTCATAAGATCAAACATCTATTTTATAATGGAATCAATGTTTTTAACATTGTTTCATTTCGTATATACGATTTTTCGCTCATATACGCGTATCGTCGAAAAACGAAAAGTTGAAATCTCGTTCAATTTCATTGATTTTACTTTCTATCGATGCGGAATAAAGAATATAACAAGAATATAACGTCTTTACTATGTTTAAATACGCGTTTTCATATGATAATTTTCGAAAAACCTAATCGACATACTCGAATTACGGTATATGCGAAGATAAAATCGTGAAATCTTTAATAATACTTGTGACACAGTCTGAAAAGTGTTACCACACGATACAGTACATTGCTTTTCATAAGATCAAACATCTATTTTATAATGGGATCAATGTTTTTAACATTGTTTCATTTCGTATATACGATTTTTCGCTCATATACGCGTATCGTCGAAAAACGAAAAGTTGAAATCTCGTTCAATTTCATTGATTTTATATTCAATCGATGCAGAATAAAGAATATTACTCAAATATAACGTTTTCACTATGTTTAAATAAGCGCTTTCATATGATAAATGTCGAAAAACCTAATCGACCAACGCGAATTTCGGTATTTGCGAAGATAAAATCGTGAAATCTTTAATAATACTTGTGCCACAGTCTGAGAAATGTTACCACACGATTCAGAACATTGCTTCTCATAAGATCACACATCTATTTTATATTAGAATCAAGGTTTTTAACATTGTTTCATTTCGTGTATACGATTTTTCGCTAATATACGCGTATCGTCGAAATACGAAAAGTTGAATTCTCGTTGAATTTCATTGATTTTAAATTCTATCGATGCAGAATAAAGAATATAACAAGAATATAACGTCTTTACTATGATATAATACGCGTTTTCATATGCTAATTGTCGAAAAACCTAATCGACATACTCTAATTTCGGTATATGCGAAGATAAAATCGTGAAATCTTTAATAATACTTGTGCCACAGTCTGAAAAGTGTTACCACACGATACAGGACATTGCTTTTCATAAGATCACAAAATTATTTTAATTCGGAATCAAGGTTTTTAACATTGTTTCATATCGTATATACGATTTATCGCTCATATACGCGAATCGTCGAAAAACGAATTGTTGAAATCTCGTTCAATTTCATTGATTTTATATTCTATCGATGCAGAATAAAGAATATTACTAAAATATAACGTTTTCACTATGTTTAAATAAGCGCTTTCATATGATAAATGTTTGAGAAACCTAATCGACCAACGCGAATTTCGGTATTTGCGAAGATAAAATCGTGAAATCTTTAATAATACTTGTGCCACAGTCTGAGAAATGTTACCACACGATTCAGAACATTGCTTCTCATAAGAGCACACATCTATTTTATATTAGAATCAAGGTTTTTAACATTGTTTCATTTCGTATATTCGATTTTTCGCTCGTAGACGGGAATCGTCGAAAAAGAAAAGTGAAATCTCATTCAATATCATTGATTTTATTATCTATCGATGCAGAATAAAGAATATAACAAGAATATAACGTTTTCACTATGATTAAATAAGCGATTTCATATGATAATTGTTGAAAAAACTAATCGACCAACGCGAATTTCGGTATATGCGAAGATAAAATCGTGAAATCTTTAATAATACTTGTGTCACAGTTTGAAAAATGTTACCGATCGATTCAGAGAATTGCTTTTCATAAGATCGCACATCTATTTTATAATAGAATCAAGGTTTTTAACATTGTTTCATTACGTATATACGATTTTTCGCTCATATACGCGTATCGTCGGAATCGAAAAGTGGAAATCTCGTTCAATTTTATTGATTTTATATTCTGTCCATGCAGAATAAAGAATATAACAAGAATACAACGTTTTCACTATATTTAAATAAGCGCTTTCATATGATAAATGTCGAAAAACCTAATCGACCAAAGCGAATTTCGGTATATGCGAAGATAAAATCGTGAATTCTTTAATAATACTTGTGCCACAGTCTGAAAAATGTTACTACCAAATTCAGAACATTGCTTTTCATCAGATCACAAAACTATTTTATTTTGGAATCAAGGTTTTTAACATTGTATCATTTCGTAAATACGATTTCTCGCTCATATACGCGTATCGTCGAAAAACGAAAAGTTGAAATCTCGTTCAATTTCATTGATTTTATATTCTATCGATGCAGAATAAAGAATATAACTAAAGTATAACGTTTTCACTATGTTTAAATAATCGCTTTCATATGATAAATGTCGAAAAACCTATTCGACATACGTGAATTTCTGTATTTGCGAAGAAATAATCGTGAAATCTTTATTATTACTTGTGCCACAGTCTGAAAAATGTTATCAAACGATTCAGAACTTTGCTTTTCATAAGATCACACATCGATTTTATATTGGAATCAAAGTTTTTAACATTGTTTCATATCGTATATACGATTTTTCGCTCACATACGCGTATCGTCGAATAAGGAAAAGTGAAATCTCATTCAATTTCATTGATTTTACATTATATCGATGCAGAATAATGAATATAACAAGAATATAACGTTTTTACTATGTTTAAATACGCGTTTTCATATGTTAATTGTCGAAAAACCAAATCGACATACGCGAATTTCGGTATATGCGAAGATAAAATCGTGAAATCTATAATTATACTTGTGCCACAGTCTGAAAAGTGACACCACACGATTCAGTACATTGCTTTCATAAGATCGCACAACTATTTATTTTGGAATCAAGGTTTTTAACATTGTTTCATTTCGTATATACGATTTTTCGCTCATATACGCGTATCGTCGAAATACGAAAAGTTGAAATCTCGTTCAATTTCATTGATTTTATATTCTATCGATGCAGAATAAAGAATATAACTAAAGTATAACGTTTTCACTATGTTTAAATAATCGCTTTCATATGATAAATGTCGAAAAACCTATTCGACATACGTGAATTTCTGTATTTGCGAAGAAATAATCGTGAAATCTTTATTATTACTTGTGCCACAGTCTGAAAAATGTTATCAAACGATTCAGAACTTTGCTTTTCATAAGATCACACATCGATTTTATATTGGAATCAAAGTTTTTAACATTGTTTCATATCGTATATACGATTTTTCGCTCACATACGCGTATCGTCGAATAAGGAAAAGTGAAATCTCATTCAATTTCATTGATTTTACATTATATCGATGCAGAATAATGAATATAACAAGAATATAACGTTTTTACTATGTTTAAATACGCGTTTTCATATGTTAATTGTCGAAAAACCAAATCGACATACGCGAATTTCGGTATATGCGAAGATAAAATCGTGAAATCTATAATTATACTTGTGCCACAGTCTGAAAAGTGACACCACACGATTCAGTACATTGCTTTCATAAGATCGCACAACTATTTATTTTGGAATCAAGGTTTTTAACATTGTTTCATTTCGTATATACGATTTTTCGCTCATATACGCGTATCGTCGAAATACGAAAAGTTGAAATCTCCTTCAATTTCATTGATTTTACATTCTATCGATGCAGAATAAAGAATATAACGAGAATATAAGGTTTTCAGTATGTTTAAATTAGCGCTTTCATATGATAATTATCGAAAATCCTAATCGACATACGCGCAATTTCGGTATATGCGAAGATAAAATCGTGAAATCTTTATTATTACTTGTGCCACAGTCTGAAAAATGTTACCGATCGATTCAGAACATTCCATTTCATAATATCACACATCTATTTTTTATTGGAATCAAGGTTTTTAACATTGCTTCATTTCGCATATATGATTTTTCGCTCATACACGCGTATCGTCGAAAATCGAAAAGTTGAAATCTTGTTGAATTTCATTGATTTTATATTCTATCGATCCAGAATAAAGAATATAACGTTATCACTATGTTTAAATAAGCGCTTTCAAATGATAATTGTAGAAAAACCTAAACGACATACGCGAATTTCGGTATATGCGATGATAAAATCGTGAAATCTTTAAAAATACTTGTGCCACAGTTTGAAAAATGTTACCGATCGATTCAGAGCATGGCTTTTCATAAGATCGCACATCTATTTTATAATAGAATCAAGGTTTTTAACATTGTTTCATTTCGTATATACATTTTTTCGCTCATATACGCGTCTCGTCGAAAAACGAATAGTAGAAATCTCGTTGAATTTCATTGATTTTATTTTCTATCGATGCAGAATAAAGAATATAAAAAGAATGTAACGTTTTTGCTATGTTTAAATAAGCGTTTTCATATGATAAATGTCGAAAAACCTAATCGACATAAGTGATTTTCAGTATTTGCGAAGAAATAATCGTGAAATCATTATTAATCGTTGTGCCACAGTCTGAAAAATGTTACCACACGATTCAGAACATTGCTTTTCATAAGACCACACAACTATTTTATTTTGGATTCAATGTTTTTAACATTGTTTCATATCGTATATACGATTTTTCGCACATATACGGGAATCGTCGAAAAACGAAAAGTTGAAATCTCGTTTAATTTCATTGATTGTACATTCTATCGATGCAGAATAGAGAATATAACAAAAATATAACGTTTTCACTATGTTTAAATAAGTGCTTTCATATGATAAATGTCGAAAATCCTAATCGACCAACGCGAATTTCGGTATATGCGTAGATAAAATCGTGAAATCTTTAAAAATACTTGTGCCACAGTTTGAAAAATGTTACCGATCGATTCAGAGCATGGCTTTTCATAAGATCGCACATCTATTTTATAATAGAATCAAGGTTTTTAACATTGTTTCATTTCGTATATACATTTTTTCGCTCATATACGCGTCTCGTCGAAAAACGAAAAGTAGAAATCTCGTTGAATTTCATTGATTTTATTTTCTATCGATGCAGAATAAAGAATATAAAAAGAATGTAACGTTTTTGCTATGTTTAAATAAGCGTTTTCATATGATAAATGTCGAAAAACCTAATCGACATAAGTGATTTTCAGTATTTGCGAAGAAATAATCGTGAAATCATTATTAATCGTTGTGCCACAGTCTGAAAAATGTTACCACACGATTCAGAACATTGCTTTTCATAAGACCACACAACTATTTTATTTTGGATTCAATGTTT
This sequence comes from Vespa crabro, assembly GCF_910589235.1. Taxonomy (NCBI): domain Eukaryota; kingdom Metazoa; phylum Arthropoda; class Insecta; order Hymenoptera; family Vespidae; genus Vespa; species Vespa crabro. The sequence continues at coordinate 12,116,488 of NC_060956.1, read as the reverse complement.
TTAACATTGTTTCATATCGTATATACGATTTTTCGCACATATACGGGAATCGTCGAAAAACGAAAAGTTGAAATTTCGTTTAATTTCATTGAGTGTACATTCTATCGATGCAGAATAGAGAATATAACAAAAATATAACGTTTTCACTATGTTTAAATAAGTGCTTTCATATGATAAATGTCGAAAAACCTAATCGACCAACGCGAATTTCGGTATATGCGTAGATAAAATCGTGAAATCTTTAATAATACTTGAGCCACAGTCTGAAAAATGTTACCACACGATTCAGAACATTGCTTATCATAAAATCCCACAATTACTTTATTTTGGAATCAAGGTTTTTAACATTGTATCATTTCGTAAATACGATTTTTCGCTCATATTCGCGAACCGTCGAAAAACAAATAGTTGAAATCTCGTACAATTTCATTGATTTAACATTCTATCGATGCAGAATAAAGATTATAACAAGAATATAACGTTTTCACTATGTTTAAATAAGCGCTTTCATATGATAAATGTCGAAAAACCTAATCGACCAACGCGAATTTCGGTATATGCGAAGATAAAATCGTGAAATCTTTAATAATACTTGTGCCACAGTCTGAAAAATGTTACCACACGATTCAGAACATTGCTTTTCATAAGATCACACAACTATTTTATTTTGCAATCAAGGTTTTTAACATTGTATCATTTCGTAAATACGATTTTTCGCTCATATACGCGTATCGTCGAAAAACGAAAAGTTGAAATCTCGTTCATTTTCATTGATTTTATATTCTATCGATGCAGAATAAAGAATATAACAAGAATATACCGTTTTCACTATGTTTAAATAAGCGCTTTCATATGATAAATTTCGATAAACCTAATCGACATAAGTGATTTTCAGTATTTGCGAAGAAATAATCGTGAAATAATTATTAATCGTTGTGCCACAGTCTGAAAAATGTTACCACACGATTCAGAACATTGCTTTTCATAAGATCACACATCTATTTTATATTAGAATCAAAGTTTTTATCATTGTTTCATATCGTATAATCGAATTTTCGCTCATATACGCGTATCTTCGAAAAACGAAAAGTTGAAATTTCGTTCAATTTCATTGATTTTTTATTCTATCGATACAGAATAAAGAATATAACAAGAATATAACGTTTTTACTCTGTTTAAATACGCGATTTCATTTGATAATTGTCGAAAAACCTAAACGAGTTACGCGAATTTCGGTATATGCGAAGATAAAATCGTGAAATCTATAATAATACTTGTGCCACAGTCTGAAAAGTGTTACCACACGATTCAGAACATTGCTTTTCATCAGATCACACAACTATTTTATTTTGGAATCAAAGTTTTTAACATTGTTTCATATCGTATATACGATCTTTCGCTCATATACGAGAATCGTCGAAAAACGAAAAGTTGAAATCTCGTTCAATTTCATTGATTTTACATTCTATCGATGCAGAATAAAGAATATAACAAAAATATAACGTATTCACTATGTTTAAATAAGCGCTTTCATATGATAAATGTCGAAATACCTAATCGACCAACGCGAATTTCGGAATATGCGATGATAAAATCGTGAAATCTTTAATAATACTTGTGCCACTGTCTGAAAAGTGTTACCACACGATTCCGAACATTGCTTTTCATAAGACCACACAACTATTTTATTTTGGATTCAATGTTTTTAACATTGTTTCATATCCTATATACGATTTTTCGCACATATACGGGAATCGTCGAAAAACGAAAAGTTGAAATCTCGTTTAATTTCATTGATTGTACATTCTATCGATGCAGAATAGAGAATATAACAAAAATATAACGTTTTCACTATGTTTAAATAAGTGCTTTCATATGATAAATGTCGAAAAACCTAATCGACTAACGCGAATTTCGGTATATGCGTAGAAAAAATCGTGAAATCTTTAATAATACTTGAGCCACAGTCTTAAAAATGTTACCACACGATTCAGAACGTTGCTTATCATAAAATCACACAATTACATTATTTTGGAATCAAGGTTTTTAACATTGTATCATTTCGTAAATACGATTTTTCGCTCATTTTCGCGAACCGTCGAAATACAAATAGTTGAAATCTCGTACAATTTCATTGATTTAACATTCTATCGATGCAGAATAAAGATTATAACAAGAATATAACGTTTTCACTATGTTTAAATAAGCGCTTTCATATGATAAATGTCGAAAAACCTAATCGACCAACGCGAATTTCGGTATATGCGAAGATAAAATCGTGAAATCCTTAATAATTCATGTGCCACAGTCTGAAAAATGTTACCACACGATTCAGAACATTGCTTTTCATAAGATCACACAACTATTTTATTTTGCAATCAAGGTTTTTAACATTGTATCATTTCGTAAATACGATTTTTCGCTCATATACGCGTATCGTCCAAAAACGAAAAGTTGAAATCTCGTTCAATTTCATTGATTTTATATTCTATCGATGCAGAATAAAGAATATAACAAGAATATTACGTTTTTACTATGTTTAAATACGCGTTTTCATATGATAATTATCGAAAAACCTAATCGACATACGCGAATTTCTGTATATGCGAAGATAAAATCGTGAGATCTATAATAATACTTGTGCCACAGTTTTAAAAATGCTACCGCACGATCCTGAACATTGCTTTTCATAAGATCACACAACTATTTTATTTTGGAGTCAAGGTTTTTAACATTGTTTCATTTCGTATATACGATTTTTCGCTCATATACGCGTATCGTCGGAAACGAAAAGTGGAAATCTCGTTCAATTTCATTGATTTTATATTCTGTCCATGCAAAATAAAGAATATCACAAGAAAACAACGTTTTCACTATATTTAAATAAGCGCTTTCATATGATAATTGTCGAAAAACCTAATCAACCTACGCGCATATCGGTATATGCGAAGATAAAATCGTGAAATCTTTAATAATACTTGTGCCACAGTTTGAAAAGTGTTACCACACGACTCAGAACATAGCTTTTCATAATATCTCACAACTATTTTATTTTGGATTCAAGGTTTTTAACATTGTTTCATATCGTATATTCGATTTTTCGCTCATATACGCGTATCGTCGAAAAACGAAAAGTTGAAATCTCATTCAATATCATTGATTTTATATTCTATCGATGCAGAATAAAGAATATAACAAGAATATAACGTTTCTACTATGTTTATTTTATCGCTTTCATATGATAATTATCGAAAAACATAATCGACCAACGCATATTTCGGTATTTGCGAATATAAAATCGTGAGATCTATAATAATACTTGTGCCACAGTTTGAAAAATGCTACCGCACGATCCTGAACATTGCTTTTCATAAGATCACACAACTATTTTATTTTGGAGTCAAGGTTTTTAACATTGTTTCATTTCGAATATACTATTTTTCGCTCATATACGCGTATCGTCGGAAACGAAAAATGGAAATCTCGTTCAATTTCATTGATTTTATATTCTGTCCATGCAGAATAAAGAATATAACAAGAATACAACGTTTTCACTATATTTAAATAAGCGCTTTCATATCATAATTGTCGAAAAACCTAATCGACATACGCGAATTTCGGTATATGCGAAGATAAAATCGTAAAATCTTTAATTATACTTGTGCCACAGTCTGAAAAGTGATACCACACGATTCAGTACATTGCTTTCATAAGATCACACAACTATTTATTTTTGAATCAAGGTTTTGAACAATGCTTCATTTCGTGTATACGATTTTTCGCTCATATATGCGTATCGTCGAAAAACGAAAAGTTGATATCTCATTCAATTTCATTGTTATAAATTCTATCGATGTAGAATAAAGAATATAACAAGAATTTAGCGTTTTCACTATGTTCAAATAATCGCATTCATATGATAATTGTCGAAAAACCAAATCGACATACGCGAATTTCAGTATATGCGAAGATAAAATCGTGAAATCTTTAATAATACTTGTGCCACAGTCTGAAAAGTGTTACCACACGATTCAGAACATTGCTTTTCATAAGATCACACATCTATTTTATATTAGAATCAAGGTTTTTAACATTGTTTCATATTGTACATTCGATTTTTCGCTCATATAAGAGAATCGTCGTAAACCGAAAAGTGAAATCTCTTTCAATTTCATTGATTTTATATTACATAGATGCAGAATAAAGAATATAACAAGAATAAAACGTTTTTATTGTGTTTAAATACGCGTTTACATATGATAATTGTCGAAAAACCAAATCGACATACGCGAATTTCAGTAAATGTGAAGATAAAATCGTGAAATCTTTAGTAATACTTGTGCCACAGTCTGAAAAGTGATACCACACGATTCAGAACATTGCTTTTCATAAGATCACACATCTATTTTATATTGGAATCAAGGTTTTTAACAATGCTTCATTTCGTATATACGATTTATCGCTCATAAACGCGTATCGTCGTAAAACGAAAAGTGAAATCTCATTCAATTTCATTGATTTAATATTATATCGATGCAGATTAAAGAATATAACAAGAATATAACGTTTTTATTGTGTTTAAATACGCGTTTACATATGATAATTGTCGAAAAACCAAATCGACATACGCGTATTTCAGTAAATGCGAAGATAAAATCGTGAAATCTTTAGTAATACTTGTGTCACAGTCTCAAAAATGATACCACACGATTCAGAACTTTGCTTTTCATAAGATCACACAAGTATTTTATATTGGAATCAAGGTTTTTAACAATGCTTCATTTCGTATATACGATTTCTCGCTCATATACGCGTATCGGCGAAAAACGAGAAGTTGAAATCTCATTCAATTTCATTGATTTTATATTCTATCGATGCAGAATAAAGAATATAACAAGAATATAACGTTTTCACTATGTTTAAATAAGCGCTTTCATATGATAATTGTCGAAAAACCAAATCAACATACGCGAATTTCTGTATATGCCAAGAAAAAATCGTGAAATCTTTAATAATACTTGTGCCACAGTCTGAAAAATATTACCTCAAGATTCAGAACATTGCTTTTCATAAGATCACACATCTATTTTATATTAGAATCAAGGTTTTTAACATTGTTTCATATTGTACATTCGATTTTTCGCTCATATAAGAGAATCGTCGTAAACCGAAAAGTGAAATCTCTTTCAATTTCATTGATTTTATATTACATAGATGCAGAATAAAGAATATAACAAGAATAAAACGTTTTTATTGTGTTTAAATACGCGTTTACATATGATAATTGTCGAAAAACCAAATCGACATACGCGAATTTCGGTATATGCGAAGATAAAATCGTGAAATCCTTAATAATACTTGTGCCACAGTCTGAAAAATGCTACCATACGATTCAGAACATTGCTTTTCATAAGATCACACTTCTATTTTATATTGGAATCAAGGTTTTTAACATTGTTTCATTTCGTATATACGATTTTTCGCACATATACGCTTATCGTCGATAAAAGAAAAGTTGAATTCTCATTCAATTACATTGTTTTAAATTCTATCGATGTAGAATAAAGAATATAACAAGAATACAACGTTTTCACTATATTTAAATAAGCGCTTTCATATCATAATTGTCGAAAAACCTAATCGACATACGCGAATTTCGGTATATGCGAAGATAAAATCGTAAAATCTTTAATTATACTTGTGCCACAGTCTGAAAAGTGATACCACACGATTCAGTACATTGCTTTCATAAGATCACACAACTATTTATTTTTGAATCAAGGTTTTGAACAATGCTTCATTTCGTGTATACGATTTTTCGCTCATATATGCGTATCGTCGAAAAACGAAAAGTTGATATCTCATTCAATTTCATTGTTATAAATTCTATCGATGTAGAATAAAGAATATAACAAGAATATAACGTTTTCACTATGTTTAAATAAGCGCTTTCATATGATAATTGTCGAAAAACCAAATCGACATACGCGAATTTCTGTATATGCCAAGAAAAAATCGTGAAATCTTTAATAATACTTGTGCCACAGTCTGAAAAGTGTTACCACACGATTCAGAACATTGCTTTTCATAAGATCACACATCTATTTTATATTAGAATCAAGGTTTTTAACATTGTTTCATATTGTACATTCGATTTTTCGCTCATATAAGAGAATCGTCGTAAACCGAAAAGTGAAATCTCTTTCAATTTCATTGATTTTATATTACATAGATGCAGAATAAAGAATATAACAAGAATAAAACGTTTTTATTGTGTTTAAATACGCGTTTACATATGATAATTGTCGAAAAACCAAATCGACATACGCGAATTTCAGTAAATGTGAAGATAAAATCTTGAAATCTTTAGTAATACTTGTGCCACAGTCTCAAAAATGATACCACACGATTCAGAACTTTGCTTTTCATAAGATCACACAAGTATTTTATATTGGAATCAAGGTTTTTAACAATGCTTCATTTCGTATATACGATTTCTCGCTCATATACGCGTATCGGCGAAAAACGAAAAGTTGAAATCTCATTCAATTTCATTGATTTTATATTCTATCGATGCAGAATAAAGAATATAACAAGAATATAACGTTTTCACTATGTTTAAATAAGCGCTTTCATATGATAATTGTCGAAAAACCAAATCAACATACGCGAATTTCTGTATATGCCAAGAAAAAATCGTGAAATCTTTAATAATACTTGTGCCACAGTCTGAAAAATATTACCTCAAGTTTCAGAACATTGCTTTTCATAAGATCACACATCTATTTTATATTAGAATCAAGGTTTTTAACATTGTTTCATATTGTACATTCGATTTTTCGCTCATATAAGAGAATCGTCGTAAACCGAAAAGTGAAATCTCATTCAATTTCATTGATTTTATATTACATAGATACAGAATAAAGAATATAACAAGAATAAAACGTTTTTATTGTGTTTAAATACGCGTTTACATATGATAATTGTCGAAAAACCAAATCGACATACGCGAATTTCAGTAAATGTGAAGATAAAATCGTGAAATCTTTAGTAATACTTGTGCCACAGACTGAAAAGTGATACCACACGATTCAGAACATTGCTTTTCATAAGATCACACATCTATTTTATATTGGAATCAAGGTTTTTAACAATGCTTCATTTCGTATATACGATTTTTCGCTCATAAACGCGTATCGTCGTGAAACGAAAAGTGAAATCTCATTCAATATCATTGATTTTATATTATATCGATGCAGATTAAAGAATATAACAAGAATATAACGTTTTTATTGTGTTTAAATACGCGTTTACATATGATAATTGTCGAAAAACCAAATCGACATACGCGTATTTCAGTAAATGCGAAGATAAAATCGTGAAATCTTTAGTAATACTTGTGTCACAGTCTCAAAAATGATACCACACGATTCAGAACTTTGCTTTTCATAAGATCACACAACTATTTTGTATTGGAATCAAGGTTTTTAACAATGCTTCATTTCGTATATACGATTTTTCGCTCATATACGCGTATCGTCGAAAAACGAAAAGTTGAAATCTCATTCAATTTCATTGATTTTATATTCTATCGATGCAGAAAAAAGAATATAACAAGAATATAACGTTTTCACTATGTTTAAATAAGCGCTTTCATATGATAATTGTCGAAAAACCAAAAGGAAATACGCGAATTTCTGTATATGCGAATATAAAATCGTGAGATCTATAATAATACTTGTGCCACAGTTTGAAAAATGCTACCGCACGATCCTGAACATTGCTTTTCATAAGATCACACAACTATTTTATTTTGGAGTCAAGGTTTTTAACATTGTTTCATTTCGAATATACTATTTTTCGCTCATATACGCGTATCGTCGGAAACGAAAAATGGAAATCTCGTTCAATTTCATTGATTTTATATTCTGTCCATGCAGAATAAAGAATATAACAAGAATACAACGTTTTCACTATATTTAAATAAGCGCTTTCATATCATAATTGTCGAAAAACCTAATCGACATACGCGAATTTCGGTATATGCGAAGATAAAATCGTAAAATCTTTAATTATACTTGTGCCACAGTCTGAAAAGTGATACCACACGATTCAGTACATTGCTTTCATAAGATCACACAACTATTTATTTTTGAATCAAGGTTTTGAACAATGCTTCATTTCGTGTATACGATTTTTCGCTCATATATGCGTATCGTCGAAAAACGAAAAGTTGATATCTCATTCAATTTCATTGTTATAAATTCTATCGATGTAGAATAAAGAATATAACAAGAATATAACGTTTTCACTATGTTTAAATAAGCGCTTTCATATGATAATTGTCGAAAAACCAAATCGACATACGCGAATTTCTGTATATGCGAAGAAAAAATCGTGAAATCTTTAATAATACTTGTGCCACAGTCTGAAAAATGTTACCACACGATTCAGAACATTGCTTTTCATAAGATCACACATCTATTTTATATTAGAATCAAGGTTTTTAACATTGTTTCATATTGTACATTCGATTTTTCGCTCATATAAGAGAATCGTCGTAAACCGAAAAGTGAAATCTCTTTCAATTTCATTGATTTTATATTACATAGATGCAGAATAAAGAATATAACAAGAATAAAACGTTTTTATTGTGTTTAAATACGCGTTTACATATGATAATTGTCGAAAAACCAAATCGACATACGCGAATTTCAGTAAATGTGAAGATAAAATCGTGAAATCTTTAGTAATACTTGTGCCACAGTCTGATAAGTGATACCACACGATTCAGAACAATGCTTTTCATAAGATCACACATCTATTTTATATTGGAATCAAGGTTTTTAACAATGCTTCATTTCGTATATACGATTTATCGCTCATAAACGCGTATCGTCGTAAAACGAAAAGTGAAATCTCATTCAATTTCATTGATTTAATATTATATCGATGCAGATTAAAGAATATAACAAGAATATAACGTTTTCACTATGTTTAAATAAGCGCTTTCATATGATAATTGTCGAAAAACCAAATCAACATACGCGAATTTCTGTATATGCCAAGAAAAAATCGTGAAATCTTTAATAATACTTGTGCCACAGTCTGAAAAATATTACCTCAAGATTCAGAACATTGCTTTTCATAAGATCACACATCTATTTTATATTAGAATCAAGGTTTTTAACATTGTTTCATATTGTACATTCGATTTTTCGCTCATATAAGAGAATCGTCGTAAACCGAAAAGTGAAATCTCATTCAATTTCATTGATTTTATATTCTATCGATGCAGAATAAAGAATATAAAAAGACTGTAACATTTTTACTATGTTTAAATAAGCGTTTTCATATGATAATTGTCGGAAAACCAAATTGACATACGCGAATTTCGCTTTATGCGAAGATAAAATCGTGAAATCTTTAATAATACTTGTGCCACAGTCTGAAAAATGCTACCATACGATTCAGAACATTGCTTTTCATAAGATCACACATCTATTTTATATTGGAATCAAGGTTTTTAACATTATTTCATATTGTATATTCGATTTTTTGCTCATATAAGTGAATCGTCGAAAAACGAAAAGTTGAAATCTCGTTCAATTTCATTGATTTTATATTCTATCGATGTAGAATAAAGAATATAACAAGAATATTACGTTTTTACTATGTTTAAATACGCGTTTTCATATGATAATTGTCGAAAAACCTAATCGACATACGCGAATTTCGGTATATGAGAAAGATAATATCGTGAAATCTATAATAATACTTGTGCCACCGTCTGAAAAGTTTTACCACACGATTCAGAACATTGCTTTTCATAAGATCACACAACTATTTTATTTTGGAATAAAAGTTTTTAACATAGTTTCATTTCGTAAATACGATTTTCGCACATATACGCGAACCGTCGAAAATCGAATAGTTGAAATCTCGTTCAATTTCATTGTTTCTAAATTCTATCGATGCAGAATAAAGAATATTACAATAATATAATGTTTTTACTATGTTTAAATACGAGTTTTCATATGATAATTGTCGAAAAACCTAATCGACATACGCGAATTTCGGTATATGCGAAGATAATATCGTGACATCTTTAATAATACTTGTGCCACAGTCTGAAAAAAGTTACCACACGATTCAGAACATTGCTTTTCATAAGATCACAGAACTATTTTATTTTGGAATCAAGGTTTTTAACATTGTTTCATTTCGCATATACGATTTTTCGCTCATATACGCGTATCGTCGAAAATCGAAAAGTTGAAATCTCGTTGAATTTCATAGATTTTATATTCTATCGATGCAGAATATAGAATATAACGTTATCACTATGTTTAAATAACCGCATTCATATGATAATTGTAGAAAAACCTAATCGACATACGCGAATTTCGGTATATGCGAAGATAAAATCGTGGGATCAATAATAATACTTGTGCCACAGTCTGAAAAAAGTTACGGCACGATTCAGAAAATTGCTTTTCATAAGATCACACAACCATTTTATTTTGGAATCAACGTTTTTACATTGATTCATTTCGTATATACGATTTTTCGCTCATATACGCGTATCGTCGGAAACGAAAAGTGGAAATCTCGTTCAATTTCATTGTTTTTATATTCTATCGATGCAGAATAAAGAATATAACAAGAATATAACGTTTATACTATGTTTAAATACGCGTTTTCTTATGATAATTATCGAAAAACCTAATCGATAAACGCGAATTTCGGTAAATGCGAAGAAAATATCGTGAAATCTTTAATAATACTTGTGCCACAGTCTGAAAAATGTTACCAATCGATTCAGAACATTGCATTTCATAATATCACACAACTATTTATTTTTGAATCAAGGTTTTGAACAATGCTTCATTTCGTGTATACGATTTTTCGCTCATATATGCGTATCGTCGAAAAACGAAAAGTTGATATCTCATTCAATTTCATTGTTATAAATTCTATCGATGTAGAATAAAGAATATAACAAGAATATAACGTTTTCACTATGTTTAAATAAGCGCTTTCATATGATAATTGTCGAAAAACCAAATCGACATACGCGAATTTCTGTATATGCCAAGAAAAAATCGTGAAATCTTTAATAATACTTGTGCCACAGTCTGAAAAATATTACCTCAAGATTCAGAACATTGCTTTTCATAAGATCACACATCTATTTTATATTAGAATCAAGGTTTTTAACATTGTTTCATATCGTATATTCGATTTTTCGCTCATATAAGAGAATCGTCGTAAACCGAAAAGTGAAATCTCATTCAATTTCATTGATTTTATATTCTATCGATGCAGAATAAAGAATATAAAAAGACTGTAACATTTTTACAATGTTTAAATAAGCGTTTTCATATGATAATTGTCGGAAAACCAAATTGACATACGCGAATTTCGGTTTATGCGAAGATAAAATCGTGAAATCTTTAATAATACTTGTGCCACAGTCTGAAAAGTGATACCACACGATTCAGAACATTGCTTTTCATAAGATCACACATCTATTTTATATTGGAATCAAGGTTTTTAACAATGCTTCATTTCGTATATACGATTTATCGCTCATATAAGTGAATCGTCGAAAAACGAAAAGTTGAAATCTCGTTCAATTTCATTGATTTTATATTCTATCGATGTAGAATAAAGAATATAACAAGAATATTACGTTTTTACTATGTTTAAATACGCGTTTTCATATGATAATTGTCGAAAAACCTAATCGACATACGCGAATTTCGGTATATGCGAAGATAATATCGTGAAATCTATAATAATACTTGTGCCACCGTCTGAAAAGTTTTACCACACGATTCAGAACATTGCTTTTCATAAGATCACACAACTATTTTATTTTGGAATAAAAGTTTTTAACATTGTTTCATTTCGTAAATACGATTTTCGCACATATACGCGAACCGTCGAAAATCGAATAGTTGAAATCTCGTTCAATTTCATTGTTTTTAAATTCTATCGATGCAGAATAAAGAATATTACAATAATATAATGTTTTTACTATGTTTAAATACGAGTTTTCATATGATAATTGTCGAAAAACCTAATCGACATACGCGAATTTCGGTATATGCGAAGATAATATCGTGACATCTTTAATAATACTTGTGCCACAGTCTGAAAAAAGTTACCACACGATTCAGAACATTGCTTTTCATAAGATCACAGAACTATTTTATTTTGGAATCAAGGTTTTTAACATTGTTTCATTTCGCATATACGATTTTTCGCTCATATACGCGTATCGTCGAAAATCGAAAAGTTGAAATCTCGTTGAATTTCATAGATTTTATATTCTATCGATGCAGAATATAGAATATAACGTTATCACTATGTTTAAATAACCGCATTCAAATGATAATTGTAGAAAAACCTAATCGACATACGCGAATTTCGGTATATGCGAAGATAAAATCGTGGGATCAATAATAATACTTGTGCCACAGTCTGAAAAAAGTTACGGCACGATTCAGAAAATTGCTTTTCATAAGATCACACAACCATTTTATTTTGGAATCAACGTTTTTACATTGATTCATTTCGTATATACGATTTTTCGCTCATATACGCGTATCGTCGGAAACGAAAAGTGGAAATCTCGTTCAATTTCATTGTTTTTATATTCTATCGATGCAGAATAAAGAATATAACAAGAATATAACGTTTATACTATGTTTAAATACGCGTTTTCTTATGATAATTATCGAAAAACCTAATCGATAAACGCGAATTTCGGTAAATGCGAAGAAAATATCGTGAAATCTTTAATAATACTTGTGCCACAGTCTGAAAAATGTTACCAATCGATTCAGAACATTGCATTTCATAATATCACACAACTATTTATTTTTGAATCAAGGTTTTGAACAATGCTTCATTTCGTGTATACGATTTTTCGCTCATATATGCGTATCGTCGAAAAACGAAAAGTTGATATCTCATTCAATTTCATTGTTATAAATTCTATCGATGTAGAATAAAGAATATAACAAGAATATAACGTTTTCACTATGTTTAAATAAGCGCTTTCATATGATAATTGTCGAAAAACCAAATCGACATACGCGAATTTCTGTATATGCCAAGAAAAAAACGTGAAATCTTTAATAATACTTGTGCCACAGTCTGAAAAATATTACTTCAAGATTCAGAACATTGCTTTTCATAAGATCACGCATCTATTTTATATTAGAATCAAGGTTTTTAACATTGTTTCATATTGTACATTCGATTTTTCGCTCATATAAGAGAATCGTCGTAAACCGAAAAGTGAAATCTCATTCAATTTCATTGATTTTATATTACATAGATACAGAATAAAGAATATAACAAGAATAAAACGTTTTTATTGTGTTTAAATACGCGTTTACATATGATAATTGTCGAAAAACCAAATCGACATACGCGAATTTCAGTAAATGTGAAGATAAAATCGTGAAATCTTTAGTAATACTTGTGCCACAGACTGAAAAGTGATACCACACGATTCAGAACATTGCTTTTCATAAGATCACACATCTATTTTATATTGGAATCAAGGTTTTTAACAATGCTTCATTTCGTATATACGATTTATCGCTCATATAAGTGAATCGTCGAAAAACGAAAAGTTGAAATCTCGTTCAATTTCATTGATTTTATATTCTATCGATGTAGAATAAAGAATATAACAAGAATATTACGTTTTTACTATGTTTAAATACGCGTTTTCATATGATAATTGTCGAAAAACCAAATCGACATACGCGTATTTCAGTAAATGCGAAGATAAAATCGTGAAATCTTTAGTAATACTTGTATCACAGTCTCAAAAATGATACCACACGATTCAGAACTTTGCTTTTCATAAGATCACACAACTATTTTATATTGGAATCAAGGTTTTTAACAATGCTTCATGTCGTATATACGATTTTTCGCTCATATACGCGTATCGTCGAAAAACGAAAAGTTGAAATCTCATTCAATTTCATTGATTTTATATTCTATCGATGCAGAAAAAGGAATATAACAAGAATATAACGTTTTCACTATGTTTAAATAAGCGCTTTCATATGATAATTGTCGAAAAACCAAATCGACATACGCGAATTTCTGTATATGCCAAGAAAAAATCGTGAAATCTTTAATAATACTTGTGCCACAGTCTGAAAAATATTACCTCAAGATTCAGAACATTGCTTTTCATAAGATCACACTTCTATTTTATATTAGAATCAAGGTTTTTAACATTGTTTCATATTGTACATTCGATTTTTCGCTCATATAAGAGAATCGTCGTAAACCGAAAAGTGAAATCTCATTCAATTTCATTGATTTTATATTACATAGATGCAGAATAAAGAATATAACAAGAATAAAACGTTTTTATTGTGTTTAAATACGCGTTTACATATGATAATTGTCGAAAAACCAAATCGACATACGCGAATTTCAGTAAATGTGAAGATAAAATCGTGAAATCTTTAGTAATACTTGTGCCACAGTCTGAAAAGTGATAGCACACGATTCAGACCATTGCTTTTCATAAGATCACACATCTATTTTATATTGGAATCATGGTTTTTAACAATGCTTCATTTCGTATATACGATTTTTCGCTCATAAACGCGTATCGTCGTAAAACGAAAAGTGAAATCTCATTCAATTTCATTGATTTTATATTATATCGATGCAGAATAAAGAATATAACAAGAATAAAACGTTTTTATTGTGTTTAAATACGCGTTTACATATGATAATTGTCGAAAAACCAAATCGACATACGCGAATTTCAGTAAATGTGAAGATAAAATCGTGAAATCTTTAGTAATACTTGTGCCACAGTCTGAAAAGTGATAGCACACGATTCAGACCATTGCTTTTCATAATATCACATATCTATTTTATATTGGAATCAAGGTTTTTAACAATGCTTCATTTCGTATATACGATTTTACGCTCATAAACGCGTATCGTCTTAAAACGAAAAGTGAAATCTCATTCAATTTCATTGATTTTATATTATATCGATGCAGATTAAAGAATATAACAAGAATATAACGTTTTTATTGTGTTTAAATACGCGTGAACATATGATAATTGTCGAAAAACCAAATCGACATACGCGTATTTCAGTAAATGCGAAGATAAAATCGTGAAATCTTCAGTAATACTTGTGTCACTGTCTCAAAAATGATACCACACGATTCAGAACTTTGTTTTTCATCAGATCACACAACTATTTTATATTGGAATCAAGGTTTTTAACAATGCTTCATTTCGTATATACGATTTTTCGCTCATATACGCGTATCGTCGAAAAACGAAAAGTTGAAATCTCATTCAATTTCATTGATTTTATATTCTATCGATGCAGAATAAAGAATATAAAAAGACTGTAACATTTTTACTATTTTTAAATAAGCGTTTTCATATGATAATTGTCGAAAAACCAAATCGACATACGCGAATTTCGGATTAAGCGAAGATAAAATCGTGAAATCTTTAATAATACTTGTGCCACAGTCTGAAAAATGCTACCATACGATTCAGAACATTGCTTTTCATAAGATCACACATCTATTTTATATTGGAATCAAGGTTTCTAACATTATTTCATATTGTATATTCGATTTTTTGCTCATATAAGAGAATCGTCGAAAAACGAAAAGAGAAATCTCATTCAATTTCATTGATTTTATATTATATCGATGCAGAATAAAGAATATAACAAGAATATAACATTTTTACTGTGTTTAAATACGCGTTTGCATATGATAATTGTCGGAAAACCTTATCGACCAACGCGAAATTCGGTATAGGCGAAGATAAAATCGTGATATCTTCAATAATACTTGTGCCACAGTCTGAAAAATATTACCACAAGATTCAGAACATTGCTTTTCATAAGATCACACATCTATTTTATATTGGAATCAAGGTTTTTAACAATGCTTCATTTCGTATATACGATTTTTCGCTCATTTTCGCGTATCGTCGAAAAACGAAAAGTTGAAGTCTCATTCAATTTCATTGATTTTATATTCTGTCGATGCAGAAAAAGAATATAAAAAGACTGTAACGTTTATACTATGTTTAAATAAGAGTTTTCTTATGATAATTATCGAAGAACCGAATCGACATACGCGAATTTCGGTATATGCGAAGATAAAATTGTGAAATCTTTAATAATACTTGTGCCACAGTCTGAAAAATGCTACCATACGATTCAGAACATTGCTCTTCATAAGATCACACATCTATTTTATATTGGAATCAAGGTTTTTAACATTGTTTCATTTCGTATATACGATTTTTCGCACATATACGCTTATCGTCGAAAAAAGAAAAGTTCAAATCTCTTTCAATTTCATTGTTTTAAATTCTATCGATGTAGAATAAAGAATATAACAAGAATATAACGTTTTCATTATGTTTAAATAAGCGCTTTCATATGATAATTGTCGAAAAACCAAAAGGAAATACGCGAATTTCTGTATATGCGAATATAAAATCGTGAGATCTATAATAATATTTGTGCCACAGTTTGAAAAATGTTACCGCACGATTCAGAACATTGCTTTTCATAAGATCACACAACTATTTTATTTTGGAGTCAAGGTTTTTAACATTGTTTCAATTCGTATATGCGATTTTTCGCTCATATTCGCGTATGGTCGGAAACGAAAAGTTGAAATCTCGTTCAATTTCATTGATTTTATATTCTGTCCATGCAGAATAAAGAATATAACAAGAATACAACGTTTTCACTATATTTAAATAAGCGCTTTCATATGATAATTGTCGAAAAACCTAATCGACATACGCGAATTTCGGTATATGCGAAGATAAAATCGTAAAATCTTTAATTATACTTGTGCCACAGTCTGAAAAGTGATACCACACGATTCAGTACATTGCTTTCATAAGATCACACAACTATTTATTTTGGAATCAAGGTTTTTAACAATGCTTCATTTCGTATATACTATATTTCGCTCATATACGCGTATCGTCGAAAAACGAAAAGTTGAAATCTCATTCAATTTCATTGGTTTAAATTCTATCGATGTAGAATAAAGAATATAACAAGAATATAATGTTTTCACTATGTTCAAATAGGCGCTTTCATATGATAATTGTCGAAAAACCAAATCGACATACGCGAATTTCTTTATATGCCAAGAAAAAATCGTGAAATCTTTAATAATACTTGTGCCACAGTCTGAAAAATATTACCTCAATATTAAGAACATTGCTTTTCATAAGATCACACATCTATTTTATATTAGAATCAAGGTTTTTAACATTGTTTCATATTGTACATTCGATTTTTCGATCATATAAGAGAATCGTCGGAAAACGAAAAGTGAAATCTCATTCAATTTCATTGATTTTATATTATATCGATGCAGGATAAAGAATATAACAAGAATATAACGTTTTTATTGTGTTTAAATACGCGTTTACTTATGATAATTGTCGAAAAACCAAATCGACATACACGAATTTCAGTAAATATGAAGATAAAATCGTGAAATTTTTAGTAATACTTGTGCCACAGTCTGAAAAGTGATACCACACGATTCAATACATTGCTTTTCATAATATCACACATCTATTTTATATAGGAATCAAGGTTTTTAACAATGCTTCATTTCGTATATACGATTTTTCCCTCATATACGCGTATCGTCGAAAAACGAAAAGTTGAAATCTCATTCAATTTCATTGTTTTAAATTCTATCGATGTAGAAGAAAGAATATAACAAGAATATAACGTTTTCACTATGTCTAAATAAGCGCTTTCATATGATAATTGTCGAAAAACCAAAACGAAATACGCGAATTTCGGTATATGCGAAGATAAAATCGTGAAATCTTTAATAATACTTGTGCCACAGTCTGAAAAATGCTACCATACGATTCAGAACATTGCTTTTCATAAGATCACACATCTATTTTATATTGGAATCAAGGTATCTAACATTATTTCATATTGTATATTCGATTTTTTGCTCATATAAGAGAATCGTCGAAAAACGAAAAGAGAAATCTCATTCAATTTCATTGATTTTATATTATATCGATGCAGAATAAAGAATATAACAAGAATATAACATTTTTACTGTGTTTAAATACGCGTTTGCATATGATAATTGTCGGAAAACCTTATCGACCAACGCGAAATTCGGTATAGGCGAAGATAAAATCGTGATATCTTCAATAATACTTGTGCCACAGTCTGAAAAATATTACCACAAGATTCAGAACATTGCTTTTCATAAGATCACACATCTATTTTATATTGGAATCAAGGTTTTTAACAATGCTTCATTTCGTATATACGATTTTTCGCTCATATTCGCGTATCGTCGAAAAACGAAAAGTTGAAGTCTCATTCAATTTCATTGATTTTATATTCTGTCGATGCAGAAAAAGAATATAAAAAGACTGTAACGTTTATACTATGTTTAAATAAGAGTTTTCTTATGATAATTATCGAAGAACCAAATCGACATAAGCGAATTTCGGTATATGCGAAGATAAAATTGTGAAATCTTTAATAATACTTGTGCCACAGTCTGAAAAATGCTACCATACGATTCAGAACATTGCTCTTCATAAGATCACACATCTATTTTATATTGGAATCAAGGTTTTTAACATTGTTTCATTTCGTATATACGATTTTTCGCACATATACGCTTATCGTCGAAAAAAGAAAAGTTGAAATCTCTTTCAATTTCATTGTTTTAAATTCTATCGATGTAGAATAAAGAATATAACAAGAATATAACGTTTTCACTATGTTTAAATAAGCGCTTTCATATGATAATTGTCGAAAAACCAAAAGGAAATACGCGAATTTCTGTATATGCGAATATAAAATCGTGAGATCTATAATAATATTTGTGCCACAGTTTGAAAAATGTTACCGCACGATTAAGAACATTGCTTTTCATAATATCACACAACTATTTTATTTTGGAGTCAAGGTTTTTAACATTGATTCATTTCGTATATACGATTTTTCGATCATATTCGCGTATGGTCGGAAACGAAAAGTTGAAATCTCGTTCAATTTCATTGATTTTATATTCTGTCCATGCAGAATAAAGAATATAACAAGAATACAACGTTTTCACTACATTTAAATAAGCGCTTTCATATGATAATTGTCGAAAAACCTAATCGACATACGCGAATTTCGGCATATGCGAAGATAAAATCGTAAAATCTTTAATTATACTTGTGCCACAGTCTGAAAAGTGATACCACACGATTCAGTACATTGTTTTCATAAGATCACACAACTATTTATTTTGGAATCAAGGTTTTTAACAATGCTTCATTTCGTATATACTATATTTCGCTCATATACGCGTATCGTCGAAAAACGAAAAGTTGAAATCTCATTCAATTTCATTGGTTTAAATTCTATCGATGTAGAATAAAGAATATAACAAGAATATAATGTTTTCACTATGTTCAAATAGGCGCTTTCATATGATAATTGTCGAAAAACCAAATCGACATACGCGAATTTCTTTATATGCCAAGAAAAAATCGTGAAATCTTTAATAATACTTGTGCCACAGTCTGAAAAATATTACCTCAATATTAAGAACATTGCTTTTCATAAGATCACACATTTATTTTATATTAGAATCAAGGTTTTTAACATTGTTTCATATTGTACATTCGATTTTTCGATCATATAAGAGAACCGTCGAAAAACGAATAGTTGGAATCTCGTTCAATTTCATTAATTTTATATTCTATCGATGCAGAATAAAGAATATAACATGAATATAACGTTTTCACTATATTTAAATCAGCGTTTTCATATGATAATGGTCGAAAAACCAAATCGTCATACGCGAATTTCGGTATATGCGAAGATAAAATCGTGAAATCTATAATAATCCTTGTGCCACAGTCTGAAAAATGTTACCACACGATTCAGAACATTGCATTTCATAATATCACACTTCTAATTTATATTGGAATCAAGGTTTTTAACATTTTTTCATTTCGTATATACTATTTTTCGCTCATATTCGCGTATCATCGAAAAACGAAAAGTTGAAATCTCGTTGAACTTCATTGATTTTATATTCTATCGATGAAGAATAAACAATATAAAAAGAATATAACGTTTTCACTATGATTATATAAGCGCTTTCATATGATAATTGTCGAAAAACCAAATCGACATACGCGATTTTCGGTATATGCGAAGATAAAATCGTGAAATCTTTATTAATACTTGTGCCACAGTCTGAAATGTGTTACCACACGATTCAGAACATTACTTTTCATAAGATCACACAATTATTTTAATTTAGAATCAAGGTTTTTACATTGTTTCATATCGTATATACGATTTTTCGATCATACACGCGAACCGTCGAAAAACGAAAAGTTGGAATCTCGTTCATTTTCATTGATTTTAGATTCTATCCATGCAGAATAAAGAATATAACAAGAATATAACGGTTTTACTATGCTTAAATACGCGCTATCATATGATAATTATCGAAAAACGTAATGGACATACGCGAATTTCAGTATATGCGAAGATAAAATAGTGAAATCTTTAATAATACTTGTGCCACAGTTAGAAAAATGTAACCAATCGATTCAGAACATTGCATTTCATAAGATCAAACATCTATTTTATATTGGAATCAATGTTTTTAACATTCTTTCATATCGTATATACGATTTTTCACTCATATACGCGTATCGTCGAGAAACGAAAACTTGAAAACTCGTTCAATTTCATTGATTTTATATTCTATCGATGCAGAATAAAGAATATATCAAGAATTTAACGTTTTTACTATGTTTAAATACGCGTTTTCATATGATAATTGTCGAAAAACGTAATCGACATACGCGAATTTCGGTATATGCGAAGATAAAATCGTGAAATCTGTAATAATACTTGTGCCACAGTTAGAAAAATGTTACCAATCGATTCAGAACATTGCATTGCATAAGATCAAACATCTATTTTATATTGGAATCAAAGTTTTTAACATTCTTTCATATCGTATATACGATTTTTCGCTCATATACGCGTATCGTCGAAATACGAAAACTTGAAATCTCGTTCAATTTCATTGATTTTATATTCTATCGATGCAGAATAAAGAATATAACAAGAATATAACGTTTTTACTATGTTTAAATACGCGTTTTCATATGATAATTGTCGAAAAACGTAATAGACATACGCGAATTTCGGTATATACGAAGATAAAATCGTGAAATCTTTAATAATACTTGTACCACAGCTAGAAAAATGTTACCAATCGATTCAGAACATTGCAATTCATAATATCACACATCTATTTTATATTGGAATCAAAGTTTTTAACATTCTTTCATATGGTCTATACGATTTTTCGCTCATATACACGTATCGTCGAAAAACGAAAACTTGAAATCTCGTTCAATATCATTGATTTTATATTCTATCTATGCAGAATAAAGAATATAACAAGAATATAACGTTTTTACTATGTTTAAATACGCGTTTTCATATGATAATTGTCGAAAAACGTAATGGACATACGCGAATTTCAGTATATGCGAAGATAAAATCGTGAAATCTTTAATAATACTTGTGCCACAGTTAGAAAAATGTTACCAATCGATTCAGAACATTGCATTTCATAAGATCAAGCATCTATTTTATATTGGAATCAAAGTTTTTAACATTCTTTCATATCGTATATACGATTTTTCGCTCATATACGCGTATCGTCGAAAAACGAAAACTTGAAATCTCGTTCAATATCATTGATTTTATAATCTATCTATGCAGAATAAAGAATATAACAAGAATATAACGTTTTTACTATGTTTAAATACGCGTTTTCATATGATAATTGTCGAAAAACGTAATCGACATACGCGAATTTCAGTATATGCGAAGATAAAATCGTGAAATCTTTAATAATACTTGTGCCACAGTTAGAAAAGTGTTACCAATCGATTCAGAACATTGCATTTCATAAGATCAAACATCTATTTTATATTGGAATCAAAGTTTTTAACATTCTTTCATATCGTATATACGATTTTTCGCTCATATACGCGTACCGTCGAAAAACGAAAACTTGAAATCTCGTTCAATTTCATTGATTTTATATTCTATCGATGCAGAATAAAGAATATAACAAGAATATAACGTTTGTACTATGTTTAAATACGCGATTTCATATGATAATTGTCGAAAAACGTAATCGACATACGCGAATTTCGGTATATGCGAAGATAAAATCGTGAAATCTTTAATAATACTTGTGCCACAGTTAGAAAAATGTTACCAATCGATTCAGAACATAGCATTTCATAAGATCAAACATATATTTTATATTGGAATCAAAGTTTTTAACATTCTTTCATATCGTATATACGATTTTTCGCTCATATACGCGTATCGTCGAAAAACGAAAACTTGAAATCTCGTTCAATTTCATTGATTTTATATTCTATCGATGCAGAATAAAGAATATAACAAGAATATAACGTTTTTACTATGTTTAAATACGCGTTTTCATATGATAATTGTCGAAAAACGTAATCGACATACGCCCATTTCGGTATATGCGAAGATTAATTCGTGAAATCTTTAATAATACTTGTGACACAGTTAGAAAAATGTTACCAATCGATTCAGAACATTGCATTTCATAAGATCAAACATCTATTTTATATTGGAATCAAAGTTTTTAACATTCTTTCATATCGTATATACGATTTTTCGCTCATATACGCGTATCGTCCAAAAACGAAAACTTGAAATCTCGTTCAATTTCATTGATTTTATATTCTATCGATGCAGAATAAAGAATATAACAAGAATATAACGTTTTTACTATGTTTAAATACGCGTTTTCATATGATAATTGTCGAAAAACGTAATCGACATACGCGAATTTCGGTATATGCGAAGATAAAATCGTGAAATCTTTAATAATACTTGTGCCACAGTTAGAAAAATGTTACCAATCGATTCAGAACATTACATTTCATAAGATCAAACAACTATTTTATATTGGAATCAAAGATTTTAACATTCTTTCATATCGTATATACGATTTTTCGCTCATATACGCGTATCGTCGAAAAACGAAAACTTGAAATCTCGTTCAATATCATTGATTTTATATTCTATCTATGCAGAATAAAGAATATAACAAGAATATAACGTTTTTACTATGTTTAAATACGCGTTTTCATATGATAATTTTCGAAAAACGTAATCGACATACGCGAATTTCAGTATATGCGAAGATAAAATCGTGAAATCTTTAATAATACTTGTGCCACAGTTAGAAAAGTGTTACCAATCGATTCAGAACATTGCATTTCATAAGATCAAACATCTATTTTATATTGGAATCAAAGTTTTTAACATTCTTTCATATCGTATATACGATTTTTCGCTCATATACGCGTATCGTCGAAAAACGAAAACTTGAAATCTCGTTCAATTTCATTGATTTTATATTCTATCGATGCAGTATAAAGAATATAACAAGAATATAACGTTTTTACTATGTTTAAATACGCGTTTTCATATGATAATTGTCGAAAAACGTAATCGACATACGCGAATTGCGGTATATGCGAAGATGAAATCGTGAAATCTTTAATAATACTTGTGCCACAGTTAGAAAAATGTTACCAATCGATTCAGAACATTGCATTTCATAAGAGCAAACATCTATTTTATATTGGATTCAAAGTTTTTAACATTCTTTCATATCGTATATACGATTTTTCGCTCATATACGTGTATCGTCGAAAAACGAAAACTTGAAATCTCGTTCAATTTAATTGATTTTATATTCTATCGATGCAGAATAAAGAATATAACAAGAATATAGCGTTTGTACTATGTTTAAATACGCGTTTTCATATGATAATTGTCGAAAAACATAATCGACATACGCGAATTTCGGTATATGCGAAGATAAAATCGTGAAATCTGTAATAATACTTGTGCCACAGTTAGAAAAATGTTACCAATCGATTCAGAACATTGCATTTCATAAGATCAAACATCTATTTTATATTGGAATCAATGTTTTTAACATTCTTTCATATCGTAAATACGATTTTTCGCTCATATACGCGTATCGTCGAAATACGAAAACTTGAAATCTCGTTCAATTTCATTGATTTTATATTCTATCGATGCAGAATAAAGAATATAACAAGAATATAACGTTTTTACTATGTTTAAATACGCGTTTTCATATGATAATTGTCGAAAAATGTAATGGACATACGCGAATTTCAGTATATGCGAAGATAAAATCGTGAAATCTTTAATAATACTTGTGCCACAGTTAGAAAAATGTTTCCAATCGATTCAGAACATTGCATTTCATAAGATCAAGCATCTATTTTATATTGGAATCAAAATTTTTAACATTCTTTCATATCGTATATACGATTTTTCGCACATATACGCGTATCGTCGAAAAACGAAAACTTGAAATCTCGTTCAATATCATTGATTTTATATTCTATCTATGCAGAATAAAGAATATAACAAGAATATAACGTTTTTACTATGTTTAAATACGCGTTTTCATATGATAATTTTCGAAAAACGTAATCGACATACGCGAATTTCAGTATATGCGAAGATAAAATCGTGAAATCTTTAATAATACTTGTGCCACAGTTAGAAAAGTGTTACCAATCGATTCAGAACATTGCATTTCATAAGATCAAACATCTATTTTATATTGGAATCAAAGTTTTTAACATTCTTTCATATCGTATATACGATTTTTCGCTCATATACGCGTATCGTCGAAAAACGAAAACTTGAAATCTCGTTCAATTTCATTGATTTTATATTCTATCGATGCAGAATATAGAATATAACAAGAATATAACGTTTCTACTATGTTTAAATACGCGTTTTCATATGATAATTGTCGAAAAACGTAATCGACATACGCGAATTTCGGTATATGCGAAGATAAAATAGTGAAATCTTTAATAATACATGTACCACAGTTACAAAAATGTTACCAATCGATTCAGAACATTGCATTTCATAAGATCAAACATATATTTTATATTGGAATCAAAGTTTTTAACATTCTTTCATATCGTATATACGATTTTTCGCTCATATACGCGTATCGTCGAAAAACGAAAACTTGAAATCTCGTTCAATTTCATTGATTTTATATTCTATCGATGCAGAATAAAGAATATAACAAGAATATAACGTTTTTACTATGTTTAAACACGCGTTTTCATATGATATTTGTCGAAAAACCTAATCGACATACGCGCATTTCGGTATATGCGAAGATAATATCGTGAAATCTTTAATAATACTTGTGCCACAGTTAGAAAAATGTTACCAATCGATTCAGAACATTGCATTTCATAAGATCAAACATCTATTTTATATTGGAATCAAAGTTTTTAACATTCTTACATATCGTATATACGATTTTTCGCTAATATACGCGTATCGTCGAAAAACGAAAACTTGAAATCTCGTTCAATTTCATTGATTTTATATTCTATCGATGCAGAATAAAGAATATAACAAGAATATAACGTTATTACTATGTTTAAATACGCGTTTTCATATGATAATTGTCGAAAAACGTAATCGACATACGCGAATTTCGGTATATGCGAAGATAAAATCGTGAAATCTTTAATAATACTTGTACCACAGTTAGAAAAATGTTACCAATCGATTCAGAACAATGCATTTCATAAGATCAAACATCTATTTTATATTGGACTGAAAGTTTTTAACATTCTTTCATATCGTATATACGATTTTTCGCTCATATACGCGTATCGTCGAAAAACGAAAACTTGAAATCTCGTTCAATTTCATTGATTTTATATTCTTTCGATGCAGAATAAAGAATATAACAAGAATATAACGTTTGTACTATGTTTAAATAAGCGTTTTCATATGATAATTGTCGAAAAACGTAATCGACATACGCGAATTTCGGTATATGCGAAGATAAAATCGTGAAATCTTTAATAATAATTGTGCCACAGTTAGAAAAATGTTACCAATCGATTCAGAACAATGCATTTCATAAGATCAAACATCTATTTTATATTGGACTGAAAGTTTTTAACATTCTTTCATATCGTATTTACGATTTTTCGCTCATATACGCGTATCGTCGAAAAACGAAAACTTGAAATCTCGTTCAGTTTCATTGATTTTATATTCTATCGATGCAGAAGAAAGAAAATAACAAGAATATATCGTTTTTACTATGTTTAAATACGCGTTTTCATATGATAATTTTCGAAAAACCTAATCGACATACGCGAATTTAGGTATATGCGAAGATAAAATCGTGATATCTTTTTTAATACCTGTGCCACAGTTAGAAAAATGTTACCAATCGATTGAGAACATTGCATTTCATAAGATCAAACATCTATTTTATATTGGAATCAAAGTTTTTAACATTCTTTCATATCGTATATACGATTTTTCGCTCATATACGCGTATCGTCGAAAAACGAAAACTTGAAATCTCGTTCAATTTCATTGATTTTATATTCTATCGATGCAGAATACAGAATATAACAAGAATATAACGTTTTTACTATGTTTAAATACGCGTTTTCATATGAAAATTGTTGAAAAACGTTATCGACATACGCAATTTTCGGAATATGCGAAGATAAAATCGTGAAATCTTTAATATTACTTGTGCCACAGTTAGAAAAATTTTACCAATCGTTTCAGAACATTGCATTTCATAAGATCAAACATCTATTTTATATTGGAATCAAAGTTTTTATCATTCTTTCATATCGTATATACGATTTTTCGCTCATATACGCGTATCGTCGAAAAACGAAAACTTGAAATCTCGTTCAATTTCATTGATTTTATATTCTATCGATGCAGAATAAAGAATATAACAAGAATATAACGTTTGTACTATGTTTAAATAAGCGTTTTCATATGATAATTGTCGAAAAACGTAATCGACGTACGCGAATTTCGGTATATGCGAAGATAAAATCGTGAAATCTTTAATAATAATTGTGCCACAGTTAGAAAAATGTTACCAATCGATTCAGAACATTGCATTTTATAAGATCAAACATCTATTTTATATTGGAATGAAAGTTTTTAACATTCTTTCATATCGTATTTACGATTTTTCGCTCATATACCCGTATCGTCGAAAAACGAAAACTTGAAATCTCGTTCAATTTCATTGATTTTATATTCTATCGATGCAGAAGAAAGAATATAACAAGAATATAACGTTTTTACTATGTTTAAGTACGCGTTTTCATATGATAATTGTCGAAAAACCTAATCGACATACGCGAATTTAGGTATATGCGAAGATAAAATCGTGATATCTTTTTTAATACTTGTGCCACAGTTAGAAAAATGTTACCAATCGATTCAGAACATTGCATTTCATAAGATCAAACATCTATTTTATATTGGAATCAAAGTTTTTAACATTCTTTCATATCGTATATACGATTTTTCGCTCATATACGCGTATCGTCGAAAAACGAAAACTTGAAATCTCGTTCAATTTCATTGATTTTATATTCTATCGATGCAGAATAAAGAATATAACAAGAATATATCGTTTGTACTATGTTTAAATACGCGTTTTCATATGATAATTGTCGAAAAACGTAATCGACATACGCGAATTTCGGTATATGCGAAGATAAAATCGTGAAATATTTAATAATACTTGTGCCACAGTTAGGAATATGTTACCAATCGATTGAGAACATTGCATTTCATAAGATCAAACATCTATTTTATATTGGAATCAAAGTTTTTAACATACTTTCATATCGTATATACGATTTGTCGCTCATATACGCGTATCGTCGAAAAACGAAAACTTGAAATCTCGTTCAATTTCATTGATTTTATATTCTATCGATGCAGAATAAAGAATATAACAAGAATATAACGTTTGTACTAAGTTTAAATACGCGTTTTCATATGATAATTGTCGAAAAACGTAATCGACATACGCGAATTTCGGTATATGCGAAGATAAAATCGTGAAATCTTTAATAATACTTGTGCCACAGTTAGAAAAATGTTACCAATCGATTCAGAACATTGCACTTCATAATATCAAACATCTATTTTATATTGGAGTCAAAGTTTTTAACATTCTTTCATATCGTATATACGATTTTTCGCTCATATACGCGTATCGTCGAAAAACGAAAACTTGAAATCTCGTTCAATTTCATTGATTTTATATTCTATCGATGCAGAATAAAGAATATAACAAGAATATAACGTTTGTACTATGTTTAAATAAGCGTTTTCATATGATAATTGTCGAAAAACGTAATCGACGTACGCGAATTTCGGTATATGCGAAGATAAAATCGTGAAATCTTTAATATTACTTGTGCCACAGTTAGAAAAATGTTACCAATCGATTCAGAACATTGCATTTCATAAGATCAAACATCTATTTTATATTGGAATCAAAGTTTTTAACATTCTATCATATCGTATATACGATTTTTCGCTCATATACGCGTATCGTCGAAAAACGAAAACTTGAAATCTCGTTCAATTTCATTGATTTTATATTCTATCGAAGCAGAATATAGAATATAACAGGAATATAACGTTTTTACTATGTTTAAATGCGCGTTTTCATATGATTATTGTCGAAAAACGTAATCGACATACGCGAATTTCGGTATTCGCGAAGATAAAATCGTGAAATCTTTAATATTACTTGTGCCACAGTTAGAAAAATTTTACCAATCGTTTCAGAACATTGCATTTCATAAGATCAAACATCTATTTTATATTGGAATCAAAGTTTTTAACATTCTTTCATATCGCATATACGATTTTTCGCTCATATACGTGTATCGTCGAAAAACGAAAACTTGAAATCTCGTTCAATTTCATTGATTTTATATTCTATCGATGCAGAATAAAGAATATAACAAGAATATATCGTCTTTACTATGTTTAAATACGCGTTTTCATATGATAATTGTCGAAAAACCTAATCGACATACGCGAATTTAGGTATATGCGAAGATAAAATCGTGATATCTTTTTTAATACTTGTGCCACAGTTAGAAAAATGTTACCAATCGATTCAGAACATTGCATTTCATAAGATCAAACATCTATTTTATATTGGAATCAAAGTTTTTAACATTCTTTCATATCGTATATACGATTTTTCGCTCATATACGCGTATCGTCGAAAAACGAAAACTTGAAATCTCGTTCAATTTCATTGATTTTATATTCTATCGATGCAGAATAAAGAATATAACAAGAATATAACGTTTTTACTATGTTTAAATACGCGTTTTCATATGATAATTGTTGAAAAACGTTATCGACATACGCAATTTTCGGTATATGCGAAGATAAAATCGTGAAATCTTTAATATTACGTGTGCCACAGTTAGAAAAATTTTACCAATCGTTTCAGAACATTGCATTTCATAAGATCAAACATCTATTTTATATTGGATTCAAAGTTTTTATCATTCTTTCATATCGTATATACGATTTTTCGCTCATATACGCGTATCGTCGAAAAACGAAAACTTGAAATCTCGTTCAATTTCATTGATTTTATATTCTATCGATGCAGAATAAAGAATATAACAAGAATATAACGTTTGTACTATGTTTAAATAAGCGTTTTCATATGATAATTGTCGAAAAACGTAATCGACGTACGCGAATTTCGGTATATGCGAAGATAAAATCGTGAAATCTTTAATAATAATTGTGCCACAGTTAGAAAAATGTTACCAATCGATTCAGAACATTGCATTTTATAAGATCAAACATCTATTTTATATTGGAATGAAAGTTTTTAACATTCTTTCATATCGTATTTACGATTTTTCGCTCATATACCCGTATCGTCGAAAAACGAAAACTTGAAATCTCGTTCAATTTCATTGATTTTATATTCTATCGATGCAGAAGAAAGAATATAACAAGAATATAACGTTTTTACTATGTTTAAGTACGCGTTTTCATATGATAATTGTCGAAAAACCTAATCGACATACGCGTATTTAGGTATATGCGAAGATAAAATCGTGATATCTTTTTTAATACTTGTGCCACAGTTAGAAAAATGTTACCAATCGATTCAGAACATTGCATTTCATAAGATCAAACATCTATTTTATATTGGAATCAAAGTTTTTAACATTCTTTCATATCGTATATACGATTTTTCGCTCATATACGCGTATCGTCGAAAAACGAAAACTTGAAATCTCGTTCAATTTCATTGATTTTATATTCTATCGATGCAGAATAAAGAATATAACAAGAATATAACGTTTGTACTATGTTTAAATACGCGTTTTCATATGATAATTGTCGAAAAACGTAATCGACATACGCGAATTTCGGTATATGCGAAGATAAAATCGTGAAATATTTAATAATACTTGTGCCACAGTTAGGAATATGTTACCAATCGATTGAGAACATTGCATTTCATAAGATCAAACATCTATTTTATATTGGAATCAAAGTTTTTAACATACTTTCATATCGTATATACGATTTGTCGCTCATATACGCGTATCGTCGAAAAACGAAAACTTGAAATCTCGTTCAATTTCATTGATTTTATATTCTATCGATGCAGAATAAAGAATATAACAAGAATATAACGTTTGTACTAAGTTTAAATACGCGTTTTCATATGATAATTGTCGAAAAACGTAATCGACATACGCGAATTTCGGTATATGCGAAGATAAAATCGTGAAATCTTTAATAATACTTGTGCCACAGTTAGAAAAATGTTACCAATCGATTCAGAACATTGCACTTCATAATATCAAACATCTATTTTATATTGGAGTCAAAGTTTTTAACATTCTTTCATATCGTATATACGATTTTTCGCTCATATACGCGTATCGTCGAAAAACGAAAACTTGAAATCTCGTTCAATTTCATTGATTTTATATTCTATCGATGCAGAATAAAGAATATAACAAGAATATAACGTTTGTACTATTTTTAAATAAGCGTTTTCATATGATAATTGTGGAAAAACGTAATCGACGTACGCGAATTTCGGTATATGCGAAGATAAAATCGTGAAATCTTTAATATTACTTGTGCCACAGTTAGAAAAATGTTACCAATCGATTCAGAACATTGCATTTCATAAGATCAAACATCTATTTTATATTGGAATCAAAGTTTTTAACATTCTATCATATCGTATATACGATTTTTCGCTCATATACGCGTATCGTCGAAAAACGAAAACTTGAAATCTCGTTCAATTTCATTGATTTTATATTCTATCGAAGCAGAATATAGAATATAACAGGAATATAACGTTTTTACTATGTTTAAATGCGCGTTTTCATATGATTATTGTCGAAAAACGTAATCGACATACGCGAATTTCGGTATTCGCGAAGATAAAATCGTGAAATCTTTAATAATATTTGTGCCACAGTTCGAAAAATGTTACCAATCGATTCAGAACATTGCATTTCTTAAGATCAAACATCTATTTTATATTGGAATCAAAGTTTTTAACATTCTTTCTTATCGTATATACGATTTTTCGCTCATATAGGCGTATCGTCGAAAAACGAAAACTTGAAATCTCGTTCAATTTCATTGATTTTATATTCTATCGATGCAGAATAAAGAATATAACAAGAATATAACGTTTTTACTATGTTTAAATACGCGTCTTCATATGATAATTGTGGAAAAACATAATCGACATACGCGAATTTCGGTATATGCGAAGATAAAATCGTGAAATCTTCAATAATACTTGTGCCACAGTTAGAAAAATGTTACCAATCGATTCAGAACATTGCATTTCATAAGATCAAACATCTATTTTATATTGGAATCAAAGTTTTTAACATTCTTTCATATCGTATATACGATTTTTCGCTCATATACGCGTATCGTCGAAAAACGAAAACTTGAAATCTCGTTCAATTTCATTGATTTTAAATTCTATCGATGCAGAATAAAGAATATAACAGGAATATAACGGTTGTACTATGTTTAAATACGCGTTTTCATATGATTATTGTCGAAAGACGTAATCGACATACGCGAATTTCGGTATACGCGAAGATAAAATCGTGAAATCTTTAATAATACTTGTGCCACAGTTAGAAAAATGTTACCAATCGATTCAGAACATTGCATTTCATAAGATCAAACATCTATTTTATATTGGAATCAAAGTTTTTAACATTCTTTCATATCGTATATACGATTTTTCGCTCATATACGCGTATCGGCGAATAACGAAAACTTGAAATCTCGTTCAATTTCATTGATTTTATATTCTATCGATGCAGAATAAAGAATATAACAGGAATATAACGTTTGTACTATGTTTAAATACGCGTTTTCATATGATAATTGTCGAAAAACGTAATCGACATACGCGAATTTCGGTATATGCGAAGAAGAAATCGTGAAATCTTTAATAATACTTGTGCCACAGTTAGAAAAATGTTAACAATCGATTCAGAACATTGCATTTCTTAAGATCAAACATCTAATTTATATTGGAATCAAAGTTTTTAACATTCTTTCATATCGTATATACGATTTTTCGCTCATATACGCGTATCTTTGAAAAACGAAAACTTGAAATCTCGTTCAATTTCATTGATTTTATATTATATCGATGTAGAATAAAGAATATAGCAAGAATATAATGTTTTTAATATGTTTAAATACGCGTTTTCATATGATAATTGTCGAAATACGTAATCGACATACGCGAATTTCGGTATATGCGAAGATAAAATCGTGAAATCTTTAATAATACTTGTGCCACAGTTAGAAAATTGTTACCAATCGATTCAGAACATTGCATTTCATAAGATCAAACATCTATTTTATATTGGAATCAAAGTTTTTAACATTCTTTCATATCGTATATACAATTTTTCGCTCATATACGCGTATCGTCGAAAAACGAAAACTTGAAATCTCGTTCAATTTCATTGATTTTATATTCTATCGATGCAGAATAAGGAATATAACAAGAATATAACGTTTTTACTATGTTCAAATACGCGTTTTCATATGATAATTGTCGAAAAAGTAATCGACATATGCGATTTTCGGTATATGCGAAGATAAAATCGTGAAATCTTTAATAATACTTGTTCCACAGTTAGAAAAATGTTACCAATCGATTCAGAACATTGCATTTCATAAGATCAAACATCTATTTTATATTGGAATCAAAGTTTTTAACATTCTTTCATATCGTATATACGATTTTTCGCTCATATACGCGTATCGTCGAAAAACGAAAACATGAAATCTCGTTCAATTTCATTGATTTTATATTCTATCGATGCAGAATAAAGAATATAACAAGAATATAACGTTTTTACTATGTTTAAATACGCGTCTTCATATGATAATTGTGGAAAAACATAATCGACATACGCGAATTTCGGTATATGCGAAGATAAAATCGTGAAATCTTCAATAATACTTGTGCCACAGTTAGAAAAATGTTAACAATCGATTCAGAACATTGCATTTCATAAGATCAAACATCTATTTTATATTGGAATCAAAGTTTTTAACATTCTTTCATATCGTATATACGATTTTTCGCTCATATACGCGTATCGGCGAATAACGAAAACTTGAAATCTCGTTCAATTTCATTGATTTTATATTCTATCGATGCAGAATAAAGAATATAACAGGAATATAACGTTTGTACTATGTTTAAATACGCGTTTTCATATGATAATTTTCGAAAAACGTAATCGACATACGCGAATTTCGGTATATGCGAAGATGAAATCGTGAAATCTTTAATAATACTTTTGCCACAGTTAGAAAATTGTTACCAATAGATTCAGTACATTGCATTTCATAAGATCAAACATCTATTTTATATTGGAATCAAAGTTTTTAACATTCTTTCATATCGTATATACGTTTTTTCGCACATATACGCGTATCTTTGAAAAACGAAAACTTGAAATCTCGTTCAATTTCATTGATTTTATATTCTATCGATGCAGAATAAAGAATATAACAGGAATATAACGTTTGTACTATGTTTAAATACGCGTTTTCATATGATTATTGTCGAAAAACGTAATCGACATACGCGAATTTCGGTATTCGCGAAGATAAAATCGTGAAATCTTTAATAATACTTGTGCCACAGTTCGAAAAATGTTACCAAACGATTCAGAACATTGCATTTCATAAGATCAAACATCTATTTTATATTGGAATCAAAGTTTTTAACATTCTTTCATATCGTATATACGATTTTTCGCTCATATACGCGTATCGTCGAAAAACGAAAACTTGAAATCTCGTTCAATTTCATTGATTTTAAATTCTATCGATGCAGAATAAAGAATATAACAAGAATATAACGTTTTTACTATGATTAAATACGCGTTTTCATATGATAATTGTCGAAAAACATAATGGACATACGCGAATTTCGGTATATGCGAAGATAAAATCGTGAAATCTTTAATAATACTTGTGCCACAGTTAGAAAAATGTTACCAATCGATTCAGAACATTGCATTTCTTAAGATCAAACATCTATTTTATATTGGAATCAAAGTTTTTAACATTCTTTCATATCGTATATACGATTTTTCGCTCATATACGCGTATCGTCGAAAAACGAAAACTTGAAATCTCGTTCAATTTCATTGATTTTATATTATATCGATGTAGAATAAAGAATATAGCAAGAATATAATGTTTTTAATATGTTTAAATACGCGTTTTCATATGATAATTGTCGAAATACGTAATCGACATACGCGAATTTCGGTATACGCGAAGATAAAATCGTGAAATCTTTAATAATACTTGTGCCACAGTTAGAAAAATGTTACCAATCGATTCAGAACATTGCATTTCATAAGATCAAACATCTATTTTATATTGGAATCAAAGTTTTTAACATTCTTTCATATCGTATATACGATTTTTCGCTGATATACGCGTATCGTCGAAAAACGAAAACTTGAAATCTCGTTCAATTTCATTGATTTTATATTCTATCGATGCAGAATAAAGAATATAACAGGAATATAACGTTTTTACTATGTTTAAATACGCGTTTTCATATCATAATTGTCGAAAAACGTAATCGACATACGCGATTTTCGGTATATGCGAAGATAAAATCGTGAAATCTTTAATAATACTTGTGCCACAGTTAGAAAAATGTTACCAATCGATTCGGAACATTGCATTTCATAAGATCAAACATCTATATTATATTGGAATCAAAGTTTTTAACATTATTTCATATCGTATATACGATTTTTCGCTCATATACGCGTATCGTCGAAAAACGAAAACTTGAAATCTCGTTCAATTTCATTGATTTTATATTCTATCGATGCAGAGTAAAGAATATAACAAGAATATAACGTTTTTACTATGTTTAAATACGCGTTTTCATAAAATAATTGTCGAAAAACGTAATCGACATACGCGAATTTCGGTATATGCGAAGATAAAATCGTGAAATCTTTAATAATACTTGTGCCACAGTTAGAAAAATGTTACTAATCGATTCAGAACATTGCATTTCATAAGACCAAACATCTATTTTATATTGGAATCAAAGTTTTTAACATTCTTTCATATCGTATATACGATTTTTCGCTCATATACGCGTATCGTCGAAAAACGAAAACTTGAA
Organism: Vespa crabro; assembly: GCF_910589235.1. Lineage (NCBI taxonomy): Eukaryota > Metazoa > Arthropoda > Insecta > Hymenoptera > Vespidae > Vespa > Vespa crabro. The sequence continues at coordinate 12,080,687 of NC_060956.1, read as the reverse complement.
ATCTCGTTCAATTTCATTGATTTTATATTCTATCGATGCAGAATAAAGAATATAACAGGAATATAACGGTTGTACTATGTTTAAATACGCGTTTTCATATGATTATTGTCGAAAAACGTAATCGACATACGCGAATTTCGGTATTCGCGAAGATAAAATCGTGAAATCTTTAATAATACTTGCGCCACAGTTAGAAAAATGTTACCAATCGATTCAGAACATTGCATTTCATAAGATCAAACATCTATTTTATATTGGAATCGAAGTTTTTAACATTCTTTCATATCGTATATACGATTTTTCGCTCATATACGCGTATCGTCGAAAAACGAAAACTTGAAATCTCGTTCAATTTCATTGATTTTATATTCTATCGATGCAGAATAAAGAATATAACAGGAATATAACGGTTGTACTATGTTTAAATACGCGTTTTCATATGATTATTGTCGAAAGACGTAATCGATATACGCGAATTTCGGTATACGCAAAGATAAAATCGTGAAATCTTTAATAATACTTGTGCCACAGTTAGAAAAATGTTACCAATCGATTCAGAACATTGCATTTCATAAGATCAAACATCTATTTTATATAGGAATCAAAGTTTCTAACATTCTTTCATATCGTATATACGATTTTTCGTTCATATACGCGTATCGTCGAAAAACGAAAACATGAAATCTCGTTCAATTTCATTGATTTTATATTCTATCGATGCAGAATAAAGAATATAACAAGAATATAACGTTTTTACTATGTTTAAATACGCGTTTTCATATGATAATTGTGGAAAAACTTAATCGACATACGCGAATTTCGGTATTTACGAAGATAAAATCGTGAAATCTTTAATTATACTTGTGCCACAGTTAGAAAAATGTTACCAATCGATTCAGAACATTGCATTTCATAAGATCAAACATCTATTTTATAATGGAATCAAAGTTTTTAACATTCTTTCATGTCGTATATACGATTTTTCGCTCATATACGCGTATCGTCGAAAAACGAAAACTTGAAATCTCGTTCAATTTCATTGATTTTATATTCTATCGATGCACAATAAAGTATATAACAAGAATATAACGTTTTTACTATGTTTAAATACGCGTTTTCATATGATAATTGTCGAAAAACCTAATCGACATACGCGAATTTCGGTATATGCGAAGATAAAATCGTGAAATCTTTAATAATACTTGTTCCACAGTTAGAAAAATGTTACCAATCGATTCAGAACATTGCATTTCATAAGATCAAACATCTATTTTATATTGGAATCAAAGTTTTTAACATACTTTCATATCGTATATACGATTTTTCGCTCATATACGCGTATCGTCGAAAAACGAAAACTTGAAATCTCGTTCAATTTCATTGATTTTATATTCTATCGATGCAGAATAAAGAATATAACAGGAATATAACGTTTGTACTATGTTTAAATACGCGTTTTCATATGATAATTGTCGAAAAACATAATCGACATACGCGAATTTCGATATATGCGAAGATATAATCGTGAAATCTTTAATAATACTTGTGCCACAGTTAGAAAAATGTTACCAATCGATTCAGAACATTGCATTTCATAAGATCAAACATCTATTTTATATTGGAATCAAAGTTTTTAACATTCTTTCATATCGTATATACGATTTTTCGCTGATATACGCGTATCGTCGAAAAACGAAAACTTGAAATCTCGTTCAATTTCATTGATTTTATATTCTATCACTGCAGAATAAAGAATATAACAGGAATATAACGTTTGTACTATTTTTAAATACGCGTTTTCATATGATTATTGTCGAAAAACGTAATCGACATACGCGAATTTCGGTATTCGCGAAGATAAAATCGTGAAATCTTTAATAATACTTGCGCCACAGTTAGAAAAATGTTACCAATCGATTCAGAACATTGCATTTCATAAGATCAAACATCTATTTTATATTGGAATCGAAGTTTTTAACATTCTTTCATATCGTATATACGATTTTTCGCTCATATACGCGTATCGTCGAAAAACGAAAACTTGAAATCTCGTTCAATTTCATTGATTTTATATTCTATCGATGCAGAATAAAGAATATAACAGGAATATAACGGTTGTACTATGTTTAAATACGCGTTTTCATATGATTATTGTCGAAAGACGTAATCGATATACGCGAATTTCGGTATACGCAAAGATAAAATCGTGAAATCTTTAATAATACTTGTGCCACAGTTAGAAAAATGTTACCAATCGATTCAGAACATTGCATTTCATAAGATCAAACATCTATTTTATATAGGAATCAAAGTTTTTAACATTCTTTCATATCGTATATACGATTTTTCGTTCATATACGCGTATCGTCGAAAAACGAAAACATGAAATCTCGTTCAATTTCATTGATTTTATATTCTATCGATGCAGAATAAAGAATATAACAAGAATATAACGTTTTTACTATGTTTAAATACGCGTCTTCATATGATAATTGTGGAAAAACTTAATCGACATACGCGAATTTCGGTATTTACGAAGATAAAATCGTGAAATCTTTAATTATACTTGTGCCACAGTTAGAAAAATGTTACCAATCGATTCAGAACATTGCATTTCATAAGATCAAACATCTATTTTATAATGGAATCAAAGTTTTTAACATTCTTTCATGTCGTATATACGATTTTTCGCTCATATACGCGTATCGTCGAAAAACGAAAACTTGAAATCTCGTTCAATTTCATTGATTTTATATTCTATCGATGCAGAGTAAAGAATATAACAAGAATATAACGTTTTTACTATGTTTAAATACGCGTTTTCATAAAATAATTGTCGAAAAACGTAATCGACATACGCGAATTTCGGTATATGCGAAGATAAAATCGTGAAATCTTTAATAATACTTGTGCCACAGTTAGAAAAATGTTACTAATCGATTCAGAACATTGCATTTCATAAGACCAAACATCTATTTTATATTGGAATCAAAGTTTTTAACATTCTTTCATATCGTATATACGATTTTTCGCTCATATACGCGTATCGTCGAAAAACGAAAACTTGAAATCTCGTTCAATTTCATTGATTTTATATTCTATCGATGCAGAATAAAGAATATAACAGGAATATAACGGTTGTACTATGTTTAAATACGCGTTTTCATATGATTATTGTCGAAAGACGTAATCGATATACGCGAATTTCGGTATACGCAAAGATAAAATCGTGAAATCTTTAATAATACTTGTGCCACAGTTAGAAAAATGTTACCAATCGATTCAGAACATTGCATTTCATAAGATCAAACATCTATTTTATATAGGAATCAAAGTTTTTAACATTCTTTCATATCGTATATACGATTTTTCGTTCATATACGCGTATCGTCGAAAAACGAAAACATGAAATCTCGTTCAATTTCATTGATTTTATATTCTATCGATGCAGAATAAAGAATATAACAAGAATATAACGTTTTTACTATGTTTAAATACGCGTCTTCATATGATAATTGTGGAAAAACTTAATCGACATACGCGAATTTCGGTATTTACGAAGATAAAATCGTGAAATCTTTAATTATACTTGTGCCACAGTTAGAAAAATGTTACCAATCGATTCAGAACATTGCATTTCATAAGATCAAACATCTATTTTATAATGGAATCAAAGTTTTTAACATTCTTTCATGTCGTATATACGATTTTTCGCTCATATACGCGTATCGTCGAAAAACGAAAACTTGAAATCTCGTTCAATTTCATTGATTTTATATTCTATCGATGCACAATAAAGAATATAACAAGAATATAACGTTTTTACTATGTTTAAATACGCGTTTTCATATGATAATTGTCGAAAAACCTAATCGACATACGCGAATTTCGGTATATGCGAAGATAAAATCGTGAAATCTTTAATAATACTTGTTCCACAGTTAGAAAAATGTTACCAATCGATTCAGAACATTGCATTTCATAAGATCAAACATCTATTTTATATTGGAATCAAAGTTTTTAACATACTTTCATATCGTATATACGATTTTTCGCTCATATACGCGTATCGTCGAAAAACGAAAACTTGAAATCTCGTTCAATTTCATTGATTTTATATTCTATCGATGCAGAATAAAGAATATAACAGGAATATAACGTTTGTACTATGTTTAAATACGCGTTTTCATATGATAATTGTCGAAAAACATAATCGACATACGCGAATTTCGATATATGCGAAGATATAATCGTGAAATCTTTAATAATACTTGTGCCACAGTTAGAAAAATGTTACCAATCGATTCAGAACATTGCATTTCATAAGATCAAACATCTATTTTATATTGGAATCAAAGTTTTTAACATTCTTTCATATCGTATATACGATTTTTCGCTGATATACGCGTATCGTCGAAAAACGAAAACTTGAAATCTCGTTCAATTTCATTGATTTTATATTCTATCACTGCAGAATAAAGAATATAACAGGAATATAACGTTTGTACTATTTTTAAATACGCGTTTTCATATGATTATTGTCGAAAAACGTAATCGACATACGCGAATTTCGGTATTCGCGAAGATAAAATCGTGAAATCTTTAATAATACTTGCGCCACAGTTAGAAAAATGTTACCAATCGATTCAGAACATTGCATTTCATAAGATCAAACATCTATTTTATATTGGAATCGAAGTTTTTAACATTCTTTCATATCGTATATACGATTTTTCGCTCATATACGCGTATCGTCGAAAAACGAAAACTTGAAATCTCGTTCAATTTCATTGATTTTATATTCTATCGATGCAGAATAAAGAATATAACAAGAATATATCGTTTTTACTATGTTTAAATACGCGTTTTCATATCATAATTGTCGAAAAACGTAATCGACATACGCGATTTTCGGTATATGCGAAGATAAAATCGTGAAATCTTTAATAATACTTGTGCCACAGTTACAAAAATGTTATCAGTCGATTCAGAACATTGCATTTCATAAGATCAAACATCTATTTTATATTGGAATCAAAGTTTTTAACATTCTTTCATATCGTATATACGATTTTTCGCTGATATACGCGTATCGTCGAAAAACGAAAACTTGAAATCTCGTTCAATTACATTGATTTTATATTCTATCGATGCAGAATAAAGAATATAACAGGAATATAACGTTTGTACTATGTTTAATTACGCGTTTTCATATGATTATTGTCGAAAAACGTAATCGACATACGCGAATTTCGGTATTCGCGAAGATAAAATCGTGAAATCTTTAATAATACTTGTGCCACAGTTAGAAAAATGTTACCAATCGATTCAGAACATTGCATTTCATAAGATCAAACATCTATTTTATATTGGAATCGAAGTTTTTAACATTCTTTCATATCGTATATACGATTTTTCGCTCATATACGCGTATCGTCGAAAAACGAAAACTTGAAATCTCGTTCAATTACATTGATTTTATATTCTATCGATGCAGAATAAAGAATATAACAGGAATATAACGTTTGTACTATGTTTAATTACGCGTTTTCATATGATTATTGTCGAAAAACGTAATCGACATACGCGAATTTCGGTATTCGCGAAGATAAAATCGTGAAATCTTTAATAATACTTGTGCCACAGTTAGAAAAATGTTACCAATCGATTCAGAACATTGCATTTCATAAGATCAAACATCTATTTTATATTGGAATCGAAGTTTTTAACATTCTTTCATATCGTATATACGATTTTTCGCTCATATACGCGTATCGTCGAAAAACGAAAACTTGAAATCTCGTTCAATTTCATTGATTTTATATTCTATCGATGCAGAATAAAGAATATAACAAGAATATAACGTTTTTACTATGTTTAAATACGCGTTTTCATAAGATAATTGTCGAAAAACGTAATCGACATACGCTAATTTCGGTATATGCGAAGATAAAATCGTGAAATCTTTAATAATACTTGTGCCACAGTTAGAAAAATGTTACCAATCGATTCAGAACATTGCATTTCATCAGACCAAACATCTATTTTATATTGGAATCAAAGTTTTTAACATTCTTTCATATCGTATATACGATTTTTCGCTCATATACGCGTATCGTCGAAAAACGAAAACTTGAAATCTCGTTCAATTTCATTGATTTTATATTCTATCGATGCAGAATAAAGAATATAACAAGAATATAACGTTTTTACTATGTTTAAATACGCGTCTTCATATGATAATTGTCGAAAAACATAATCGACATACGCGAATTTCGGTATATGCGAAGATATAATCGTGAAATCTTTAATAATACTTGTGCCACAGTTAGAAAAATGTTACCAATCGATTCAGAACATTGCATTTCATAAGATCAAACATCTATTTTATATTGGAATCAAAGTTTTTAACATTCTTTCATATCGTATATACGATTTCTCCCTCATATACGCGTATCGTCGAAAAACGAAAACTTGAAATCTCGTTCAATTTCATTGATTTTATATTCTATCGATGCAGAATAAAGAATATAACAAGAATATAACGTTTTTACTATGTTTAAATACGCGTTTTCATATGATAATTGTCGAAAAACCTAATCGACATACGCGAATTTCGGTATATGCGAAGATAAAATCGTGAAATCTTTAATAATACTTGTGCCACAGTTAGAAAAATGTTACCAATCGATTCGGAACATTGCATTTTATAAGATTAAACATCTATATTATATTGGAATCAAAGTTTTTAACATTATTTCATATCGTATATACGATTTTTCGCTCATATACGCGTATCGTCGAAAAACGAAAACTTGAAATCTCGTTCAATTTCATTGATTTTATATTCTATCGATGCAGAATAAAGAATATAACAAGAATATAACGTTTTTAATATGTTTAAATACGCGTTTTCATATGATAATTGTCGAAAAACGTAATCGACATACGCGAATTTCGGTATATGCGAAGATAAAATCGTGAAATCTTTAATATTACTTGTGCCACAGTTAGAAAAATGTTACCAATCGATTCAGAACATTGCATTTCATAAGATCAAACATCTATTTTATATTGGAATCAAAGTTTTTAACATTCTTTCATATCGTATATACGATTTTTCGCTCATATACGCGTATCGTCGAAAAACGAAAACTTGAAATCTCGTTCAATTTCATTGATTTTATATTCTATCGATGCAGAATAAAGAATATAACAAGAATATAACGTTTTTACTATGTTTAAATACTCGTTTTCATAAGATAATTGTCGAAAAACGTAATCGACATACGCGAATTTCGGTATATGCGAAGATAAAATCGTGAAATCTTTAATAATACTTGTGCCACAGTTAGAAACATGTTACCAATCGATTCAGAACATTGCATTTCATAAGATCAAACATCTATTTTATATTGGAATCAAAGTTTTTAACATTCTTTCATATCGTATATACGATTTTTCGCTCATATACGCGTATCGTCGAAAAACGAAAACTTGAAATCTCGGTCAATTTCATTGATTTTATATTCTATCGATGCAGAATAAAGAATATAACAAGAATATAACGTTTTCACTATGTTTAAATACGCGTTTTCATATGATAATTGTCGAAAAACCTAATCGACATACGCGAATTTCGGTATATGCGAAGATAAAATCGTGAAATCTTTAATAATACTTGTGCCACAGTTAGAAAAATGTTACCAATCGATTCGGAACATTGCATTTCATAAGATCAAACATCTATATTATATTGGAATCAAAGTTTTTAACATTATTTCATATCGTATATACGATTTTTCGCTCATATACGCGTATCGTCGAAAAACGAAAACTTGAAATCTCGTTCAATTTCATTGATTTTATATTCTATCAATGCAGAATAAAGAATATAACAAGAATATAACGTTTTTAATATGTTTAAATACGCGTTTTCATATGATAATTGTCGAAAAACGTAATCGACATACGCGAATTTCGGTATATGCGAAGATAAAATCGTGAAATCTTTAATATTACTTGTGCCACAGTTAGAAAAATGTTACCAATCGATTCAGAACATTGCATTTCATAAGATCAAACATCTATTTTATATTGGAATCAAAGTTTTTAACATTCTTTCATATCGTATATACGATTTTTCGCTCATATACGCGTATCGTCGAAAAACGAAAACTTGAAATCCCGTTAAATTTCATTGATTTTATATTCTATCGATGCAGAATAAAGAATATAAAAAGAATATAACGTTTTTACTATGTTTAAATACGCGTTTTCATATGATAATTGTCGAAAAACCTAATCGACATACGCGAATTTCGGTATATGCGAAGATAAAATCGTGAAATCTTTAATAATACTTGTGCCACAGTTAGAAAAATGTTACCAATCGATTCGGAACATTGCATTTCATAAGATCAAACATCTATATTATATTGGAATCAAAGTTTTTAACATTATTTCATATCGTATATACGATTTTTCGCTCATATACGCGTATCGTCGAAAAACGAAAACTTGAAATCTCGTTCAATTTCATTGATTTTATATTCTATCAATGCAGAATAAAGAATATAACAAGAATATAACGTTTTTAATATGTTTAAATACGCGTTTTCATATGATAATTGTCGAAAAACGTAATCGACATACGCGAATTTCGGTATATGCGAACATAAAATCGTGAAATCTTTAATATTACTTGTGCCACAGTTAGAAAAATGTTACCAATCGATTCAGAACATTGCATTTCATAAGATCAAACATCTATTTTATATTGGAATCAAAGTTTTTAACATTCTTTCATATCGTATATACGATTTTTCGCTCATATACGCGTATCGTCGAAAAACGAAAACTTGAAATCTCGTTCAATTTCATTGATTTTATATTCTATCGATGCAGAATTAAGAATATAACAGGAATATAACGTTTGTACTATGTTTAAATACGCGTTTTCATATGATAATTGTCGAAAAACGTAATCGACATACGCGAATTTCGGTATATGCGAAGATGAAATCGTGAAATCTTTAATAATACTTTTGCCACAGTTAGAAAATTGTTACCAATCCATTCAGTACATTGCATTTCATAAGATCAAACATCTATTTTATATTGGAATCAGAGTTTTTAACATTCTTTCATATCGTATATACGATTTTTCGCACATATACGCGTATCTTTGAAAAACGAAAACTTGAAATCTCGTTCAATTTCATTGATTTTATATTCTATCGATGCAGAATAAAGAATATAACAAGAATATAACGTTTTTACTATGTTTAAATACGCGTTTTCATATGATAATTGTCGAAAAACGTAATCGACCTACGCGAATTTCGGTATATCCGAAGATAAAATCGTGAAATCTTTAATAATACTTGTGCCACAGTTAGAAAAATGTTACCAATCGATTCAGAACATTGCATTTCATAAGATCAAACATCTATTTTATATTGGAATCAAAGTTTTTAACATTCTTTCATATCGTATATACGATTTTTCGCTCATATACGCGTATCGTCGAAAAACGAAAACTTGAAATCTCGTTCAATTTCATTCATTTTATATTCTATCGATGCAGAATAAAGAATATAACAAGAATATAACGTTTTTACTATGTTTAAATACGCGTTTTCATAAGATAATTGTCGAAAAACGTAATCGACATACGCGAATTTCGGTATATGCGAAGATAAAATCGTGAAATCTTTAATAATACTTGTGCCACAGTTAGAAAAATGTTACTAATCGATTCAGAACATTGCATTTCATAAGACCAAACATCTATTTTATATTGGAATCAAAGTTTTTAACATTCTTTCATATCGTATATACGATTTTTCGCTCATATACGCGTATCGTCGAAAAACGAAAACTTGAAATCTCGTTCAATTTCATTCATTTTATATTCTATCGATGCAGAATAAAGAATATAACAAGAATATAACGTTTTTACTATGTTTAAATACGCGTTTTCATAAGATAATTGTCGAAAAACGTAATCGACATACGCGAATTTCGGTATATGCGAAGATAAAATCGTGAAATCTTTAATAATACTTGTGCCACAGTTAGAAAAATGTTACTAATCGATTCAGAACATTGCATTTCATAAGACCAAACATCTATTTTATATTGGAATCAAAGTTTTTAACATTCTTTCATATCGTATATACGATTTTTCGCTCATATACGCGTATCGTCGAAAAACGAAAACTTGAAATCTCGTTCAATTTCATTGATTTTATATTATATCGATGTAGAATAAAGAATATAGCAAGAATATAATGTTTTTAATATGTTTAAATACGCGTTTTCATATGATAATTGTCGAAATACGTAATCGACATACGCGAATTTCTGTATATGCGAAGATGAAATCGTGAAATCTTTAATAATACTTTTGCCACAGTTAGAAAATTGTTACCAATCGATTCAGTACATTGCATTTCATAAGATCAAACATCTATTTTATATTGGAATCAAAGTTTTTAACATTCTTTCATATCGTATATACGATTTTTCGCACATATACGAGTATCTTTGAAAAACGAAAACTTGAAATCTCGTTCAATTTCATTGATTTTATATTCTATCGATGCAGAATAAAGAATATAACAAGAATATAACGTTTTTACTATGTTTAAATACACGTTTTCATATCATAATTGTCGAAAAACGTAATCGACATACGCAATTTTCGGTATATGCGAAGATAAAATCGTGAAATCTTTAATAATACTTGTGCCACAGTTAGAAAAATGTTACCAATCGACTCGGAACATTGCATTTCATAAGATCAAACATCTATATTATATTGGAATCAAAGTTTTTAACATTATTTCATATCGTATATACGATTTTTCGCTCATATACGCGTATCGTCGAAAAACGAAAACTTGAAATCTCGTTCAATTTCATTGATTTTATATTCTATCAATGCAGAATAAAGAATATAACAAGAATATAACGTTTTTAATATGTTTAAATACGCGTTTTCATATGATAATTGTCGAAAAACGTAATCGACATACGCGAATTTCGGTATATGCGAAGATAAAATCGTGAAATCTTTAATATTACTTGTGCCACAGTTAGAAAAATGTTACCAATCGATTCAGAACATTGCATTTCATAAGATCAAACATCTATTTTATATTGGAATCAAAGTTTTTAACATTCTTTCATATCGTATATACGATTTTTCGCTCATATACGCGTATCGTCGAAAAACGAAAACTTGAAATCTCGTTCAATTTCATTGATTTTATATTCTATCGATGCAGAATTAAGAATATAACAGGAATATAACGTTTGTACTATGTTTAAATACGCGTTTTCATATGATAATTGTCGAAAAACGTAATCGACATACGCGAATTTCGGTATATGCGAAGATGAAATCGTGATATCTTTAATAATACTTTTGCCACAGTTAGAAAATTGTTATCAATCCATTCAGTACATTGCATTTCATAAGATCAAACATCTATTTTATATTGGAATCAGAGTTTTTAACATTCTTTCATATCGTATATACGATTTTTCGCACATATACGCGTATCTTTGAAAAACGAAAACTTGAAATCTCGTTCAATTTCATTGATTTTATATTCTATCGATGCAGAATAAAGAATATAACAAGAATATAACGTTTTTACTATGTTTAAATACGCGTTTTCATATGATAATTGTCGAAAAACGTAATCGACCTACGCGAATTTCGGTATATCCGAAGATAAAATCGTGAAATCTTTAATAATACTTGTGCCACAGTAAGAAAAATGTTACTAATCGATTCAGAACATTGCATTTCATAAGATCAAACATCTATTTTATATTGGAATCAAAGTTTTTAACATTCTTTCATATCGTATATACGATTTTTCGCTCATATACGCGTATCGTCGAAAAACGAAAACTTGAAATCTCGTTCAATTTCATTGATTTTATATTCTATCGATGCAGAATAAAGAATATAACAGGAATATAACGTTTGTACTATGTTTAAATACGCGTTTTCATATGATAATTGTCGAAAAACGTAATCGACATACGCGAATTTCGGTATATGCGAAGATAAAATCGTGAAATCTTTAATATTACTTGTGCCACAGTTAGAAAAATGTTACCAATCGATTCAGAACATTGCATTTCATAAGATCAAACATCTATTTTATATTGGAATCAAAGTTTTTAACATTCTTTCATATCGTATATACGATTTTTCGCTCATATACGCGTATCGTCGAAAAACGAAAACTTGAAATCTCGTTCAATTTCATTGATTTTATATTCTATCGATGCAGAATTAAGAATATAACAGGAATATAACGTTTGTACTATGTTTAAATACGCGTTTTCATATGATAATTGTCGAAAAACGTAATCGACATACGCGAATTTCGGTATATGCGAAGATGAAATCGTGAAATCTTTAATAATACTTTTGCCACAGTTAGAAAATTGTTACCAATCCATTCAGTACATTGCATTTCATAAGATCAAACATCTATTTTATATTGGAATCAGAGTTTTTAACATTCTTTCATATCGTATATACGATTTTTCGCACATATACGCGTATCTTTGAAAAACGAAAACTTGAAATCTCGTTCAATTTCATTGATTTTATATTCTATCGATGCAGAATAAAGAATATAACAAGAATATAACGTTTTTACTATGTTTAAATACGCGTTTTCATATGATAATTGTCGAAAAACGTAATCGACCTACGCGAATTTCGGTATATCCGAAGATAAAATCGTGAAATCTTTAATAATACTTGTGCCACAGTAAGAAAAATGTTACCAATCGATTCAGAACATTGCATTTCATAAGATCAAACATCTATTTTATATTGGAATCAAAGTTTTTAACATTCTTTCATATCGTATATACGATTTTTCGCTCATATACGCGTATCGTCGAAAAACGAAAACTTGAAATCTCGTTCAATTTCATTGATTTTATATTCTATCGATGCAGAATAAAGAATATAACAGGAATATAACGTTTGTACTATGTTTAAATACGCGTTTTCATATGATAATTGTCGAAAAACGTAATCGACATACGCGAATTTCTGTATATGCGAAGATGAAATCGTGAAATCTTTAATAATACTTTTGCCACAGTTAGAAAATTGTTACCAATCGATTCAGTACATTGCATTTCATAAGATCAAACATCTATTTTATATTGGAATCAAAGTTTTTAACATTCTTTCATATCGTATATACGATTTTTCGCACATATACGCGTATCTTTGAAAAACGAAAACTTGAAATCTCGTTCAATTTCATTGATTTTATATTCTATCGATGCAGAATAAAGAATATAACAGGAATATAACGTTTTTACTATGTTTAAATACGCGTTTTCATATCATAATTGTCGAAAAACGTAATCGACATACGCAATTTTCGGTATATGCGAAGATAAAGTCGTGAAATCTTTAATAATACTTGTTCCACAGTTAGAAAAATGTTACCAATCGATTCAGAACATTGCATTTCATAAGATCAAACATCTATTTTATATTGGAATCAAAGTTTTTAACATTCTTTCATATCGTATATACGATTTTTCGCTCATATACGCGTATCGTCGAAAAACGAAAACTTGAAATCTCGTTCAATTTCATTGATTTTATATTCTATCGATGCAGAATAAAGAATATAACAGGAATATAACGTTTGTACTATGTTTAAATACGCGTTTTCATATGATAATTGTCGAAAAACGTAATCGACATACGCGAATTTCTGTATATGCGAAGATGAAATCGTGAAATCTTTAATAATACTTTTGCCACAGTTAGAAAATTGTTACCAATCGATTCAGTACATTGCATTTCATAAGATCAAACATCTATTTTATATTGGAATCAAAGTTTTTAACATTCTTTCATATCGTATATACGATTTTTCGCACATATACGCGTATCTTTGAAAAACGAAAACTTGAAATCTCGTTCAATTTCATTGATTTTATATTCTATCGATGCAGAATAAAGAATATAACAAGAATATAACGTTTTTACTATGTTTAAATACGCGTTTTCATATCATAATTGTCGAAAAACGTAATCGACATACGCAATTTTCGGTATATGCGAAGATAAAGTCGTGAAATCTTTAATAATACTTGTGCCACTGTTAGAAAAATATTATCAATCGATTCAGAACATTGCATTTCATAAGATCAAACATCTATTTTATATTGGAATCAAAGTTTTTAACATTCTTTCATATCGTATATACGATTTTTCGCTGATATACGCGTATCGTCGAAAAACGAAAACTTGAAATCTCGTTCAATTTCATTGATTTTATATTCTATCGATGCAGAATAAAGAATATAACAGGAATATAACGTTTGTACTATGTTTAAATACGCGTTTTCATATGATTATTGTCGAAAAACGTAATCGACATACGCGGATTTCGGGATTCGCGAAGATAAAATCGTGAAATCTTTAATAATACTTGTGCCACAGTTAGAAAAATGTTACCAATCGATTCAGATCATTGCATTTCATAAGATCAAACATCTATTTTATATTGGAATCGAAGTTTTTAACATTCTTTCATATCGTATATACGATTTTTCGCTCATATACGCGTATCGTCGAAAAACGAAAACTTGAAATCTCGTTCAATTTCATTGATTTTATATTCTATCGATGCAGAATAAAGAATATAACAAGAATATAACGTTTTTGCTATGTTTAAATACGCGTCTTCATATGATAATTGTCGAAAAACATAATCGACATACGCGAATTTCGGTATATGCGAAGATAAAATCGTGAAATCTTTAATAATACTTGTGCCACAGTTAGAAAAATGTTACCAATCGATTCAGAACATTGCATTTCATAAGATCAAACATCTATTTTATATTGGAATCAAAGTTTTTAACATTCTTTCATATCGTATATACGATTTTTCGCTCATATACGCGTATAGGCGAAAAACGAAAACTTGAAATCTCGTTCAATTTCATTGATTTTATATTCTATCGATGCAGAATAAAGAATATAACAAGAATATAACGTTTTTACTATGTTTAAATACGCATTTTCATATGATAATTGTCGAAAAACGTAATCGTCATACGCGAATTTCGGTATATGCGAAGATAAAATCGTGAAATCTTTAACAATACTTGTGCCACAGTTAGAAAAATGTTACCAATCGATTCAGAACATTGCATTTCATAAGATCAAACATCTATTTTATATTGGAATCAAAGTTTTTAACATTCTTTCATATCGTATATACGATTTTTCGCTCATATACGCGTATCGTCGAAAAACGAAAACTTGAAATCTCGTTCAATTTCATTGATTTTATATTCTATCGATGCAGAATAAAGAATATAACAAGAATATAACGTTTTTAATATGTTTAAATACGCGTTTTCATATGATAATTGTCGAAAAACGTAATCGACATACGCGAATTTCGGTATATGCGAAGATAAAATCGTGAAATCTTTAATATTACTTGTGCCACAGTTAGAAAAATGTTACCAATCGATTCAGAACATTGCATTTCATAAGATCAAACATCTATTTTATATTGGAATCAGAGTTTTTAACATTATTTCATATCGTATATACGATTTTTCGCTCATATACGCGTATCGTCGAAAAACGAAAACTTGAAATCTCGTTCAATTTCATTGATTTTATATTCTATCAATGCAGAATAAAGAATATAAGAAGAATATAACGTTTTTAATATGTTAAAATACGCGTTTTCATATGATAATTGTCGAAAAACGTAATCGACATACGCGAATTTCGGTATATGCGAAGATAAAATCGTGAAATCTTTAATATTACTTGTGCCACAGTTAGAAAAATGTTACCAATCGATTCAGAACATTGCATTTCATAAGATCAAACATCTATTTTATATTGGAATCAAAGTTTTTAACATTCTTTCATATCGTATATACGATTTTTCGCTCATATACGCGTATCGTCGAAAAACGAAAACTTGAAATCTCGTTCAATTTCATTGATTTTATATTCTATCGATGCAGAATTAAGAATATAACAGGAATATAACGTTTGTACTATGTTTAAATACGCGTTTTCATATGATAATTGTCGAAAAACGTAATCGACATACGCGAATTTCGGTATATGCGAAGATGAAATCGTGAAATCTTTAATAATACTTTTGCCACAGTTAGAAAATTGTTACCAATCCATTCAGTACATTGCATTTCATAAGATCAAACATCTATTTTATATTGGAATCAGAGTTTTTAACATTCTTTCATATCGTATATACGATTTTTCGCACATATACGCGTATCTTTGAAAAACGAAAACTTGAAATCTCGTTCAATTTCATTGATTTTATATTCTATCGATGCAGAATAAAGAATATAACAAGAATATAACGTTTTTACTATGTTTAAATACGCGTTTTCATATGATAATTGTCGAAAAACGTAATCGACCTACGCGAATTTCGGTATATCCGAAGATAAAATCGTGAAATCTTTAATATTACTTGTGCCACAGTTAGAAAAATGTTACCAATCGATTCAGAACATTGCATTTCATAAGATCAAACATCTATTTTATATTGGAATCAAAGTTTTTAACATTCTTTCATATCGTATATACGATTTTTCGCTCATATACGCGTATCGTCGAAAAACGAAAACTTGAAATCTCGTTCAATTTCATTGATTTTATATTCTATCGATGCAGAATTAAGAATATAACAGGAATATGACGTTTGTACTATGTTTAAATACGCGTTTTCATATGATAATTGTCGAAAAACGTAATCGACATACGCGAATTTCGGTATATGCGAAGATGAAATCGTGAAATCTTTAATAATACTTTTGCCACAGTTAGAAAATTGTTACCAATCCATTCAGTACATTGCATTTCATAAGATCAAACATCTATTTTATATTGGAATCAGAGTTTTTAACATTCTTTCATATCGTATATACGATTTTTCGCACATATACGCGTATCTTTGAAAAACGAAAACTTGAAATCTCGTTCAATTTCATTGATTTTATATTCTATCGATGCAGAATAAAGAATATAACAAGAATATAACGTTTTTACTATGTTTAAATACGCGTTTTCATATGATAATTGTCGAAAAACGTAATCGACCTACGCGAATTTCGGTATATCCGAAGATAAAATCGTGAAATCTTTAATATTACTTGTGCCACAGTTAGAAAAATGTTACCAATCGATTCAGAACATTGCATTTCATAAGATCAAACATCTATTTTATATTGGAATCAAAGTTTTTAACATTCTTTCATATCGTATATACGATTTTTCGCTCATATACGCGTATCGTCGAAAAACGAAAACTTGAAATCTCGTTCAATTTCATTGATTTTATATTATATCGATGTAGAATAAAGAATATAGCAAGAATATAATGTTTTTAATATGTTTAAATACGCGTTTTCATATGATAATTGTCGAAATACGTAATCGACATACGCGAATTTCGGTATACGCGAAGATAAAATCGTGAAATCTTTAATAATACTTGTTCCACAGTTAGAAAAATGTTACCAATCGATTCAGAACATTGCATTTCATAAGATCAAACATCTATTTTATATTGGAATCAAAGTTTTTAACATTCTTTCATATCGTATATACGATTTTTCGCTCATATACGCGTATCGTCGAAAAACGAAAACTTGAAATCTCGTTCAATTTCATTGATTTTATATTCTATCGATGCAGAATAAAGAATATAACAGGAATATAACGTTTGTACTATGTTTAAATACGCGTTTTCATATGATAATTGTCGAAAAACGTAATCGACATACGCGAATTTCTGTATATGCGAAGATGAAATCGTGAAATCTTTAATAATACTTGTGCCACAGTTAGAAAAATGTTACCAATCGATTCAGAACATTGCATTTCATAAGATCAAACATCTATTTTATATTGGAATCGAAGTTTTTAACATTCTTTCATATCGTATATACGATTTTTCGCTCATATACGCGTATCGTCGAAAAACGAAAACTTGAAATCTCGTTCAATTTCATTGATTTTATATTCTATCGATGCAGAATAAAGAATATAACAAGAATATAACGTTTTTGCTATGTTTAAATACGCGTCTTCATATGATAATTGTCGAAAAACATAATCGACATACGCGAATTTCGGTATATGCGAAGATAAAATCGTGAAATCTTTAATAATACTTGTGCCACAGTTAGAAAAATGTTACCAATCGATTCAGAACATTGCATTTCATAAGATCAAACATCTATTTTATATTGGAATCAAAGTTTTTAACATTCTTTCATATCGTATATACGATTTTTCGCTCATATACGCGTATCGGCGAAAAACGAAAACTTGAAATCTCGTTCAATTTCATTGATTTTATATTCTATCGATGCAGAATAAAGAATGTAACAAGAATATAACGTTTTTACTATGTTTAAATACGCATTTTCATATGATAATTGTCGAAAAACGTAATCGTCATACGCGAATTTCGGTATATGCGAAGATAAAATCGTGAAATCTTTAACAATACTTGTGCCACAGTTAGAAAAATGTTACCAATCGATTCAGAACATTGCATTTCATAAGATCAAACATCTATTTTATATTGGAATCAAAGTTTTTAACATTCTTTCATATCGTATATACGATTTTTCGCTCATATACGCGTATCGTCGAAAAACGAAAACTTGAAATCTCGTTCAATTTCATTGATTTTATATTCTATCGATGCAGAATAAAGAATATAAGAAGAATATAACGTTTTTAATATGTTTAAATACGCGTTTTCATATGATAATTGTCGAAAAACGTAATCGACATACGCGAATTTCGGTATATGCGAAGATAAAATCGTGAAATCTTTAATATTACTTATGCCACAGTTAGAAAAATGTTACCAATCGATTCAGAACATTGCATTTCATAAGATCAAACATCTATTTTATATTGGAATCAGAGTTTTTAACATTATTTCATATCGTATATACGATTTTTCGCTCATATACGCGTATCGTCGAAAACCGAAAACTTGAAATCTCGTTCAATTTCATTGATTTTATATTCTATCAATGCAGAATAAAGAATATAACAAGAATATAACGTTTTTAATATGTTTAAATACGCGTTTTCATATGATAATTGTCGAAAAACGTAATCGACATACGCGAATTTCGGTATATGCGAAGATAAAATCGTGAAATCTTTAATATTACTTGTGCCACAGTTAGAAAAATGTTACCAATCGATTCAGAACATTGCATTTCATAAGATCAAACATCTATTTTATATTGGAATCAAAGTTTTTAACATTCTTTCATATCGTATATACGATTTTTCGCTCATATACGCGTATCGTCGAAAAACGAAAACTTGAAATCTCGTTCAATTTCATTGATTTTATATTCTATCGATGCAGAATTAAGAATATAACAGGAATATAACGTTTGTACTATGTTTAAATACGCGTTTTCATATGATAATTGTCGAAAAACGTAATCGACATACGCGAATTTCGGTATATGCGAAGATGAAATCGTGAAATCTTTAATAATACTTTTGCCACAGTTAGAAAATTGTTACCAATCCATTCAGAACATTGCATTTCATAAGATCAAACATCTATTTTATATTGGAATCAGAGTTTTTAACATTCTTTCATATCGTATATACGATTTTTCGCACATATACGCGTATCTTTGAAAAACGAAAACATGAAATCTCGTTCAATTTCATTGATTTTATATTCTATCGATGCAGAATAAAGAATATAACAAGAATATAACGTTTTTACTATGTTTAAATACGCGTTTTCATATGATAATTGTCGAAAAACGTAATCGACCTACGCGAATTTCGGTATATCCGAAGATAAAATCGTGAAATCTTTAATATTACTTGTGCCACAGTTAGAAAAATGTTACCAATCGATTCAGAACATTGCATTTCATAAGATCAAACATCTATTTTATATTGGAATCAAAGTTTTTAACATTCTTTCATATCGTATATACGATTTTTCGCTCATATACGCGTATCGTCGAAAAACGAAAACTTGAAATCTCGTTCAATTTCATTGATTTTATATTCTATCGATGCAGAATTAAGAATATAACAGGAATATAACGTTTGTACTATGTTTAAATACGCGTTTTCATATGATAATTGTCGAAAAACGTAATCGACATACGCGAATTTCGGTATATGCGAAGATGAAATCGTGAAATCTTTAATAATACTTGTGCCACAGTAAGAAAATTGTTACCAATCCATTCAGTACATTGCATTTCATAAGATCAAACATCTATTTTATATTGGAATCAGAGTTTTTAACATTCTTTCATATCGTATATACGATTTTTCGCACATATACGCGTATCTTTGAAAAACGAAAACTTGAAATCTCGTTCAATTTCATTGATTTTATATTCTATCGATGCAGAATAAAGAATATAACAAGAATATAACGTTTTTACTATGTTTAAATACGCGTTTTCATATGATAATTGTCGAAAAACGTAATCGACCTACGCGAATTTCGGTATATCCGAAGATAAAATCGTGAAATCTTTAATATTACTTGTGCCACAGTTAGAAAAATGTTACCAATCGATTCAGAACATTGCATTTCATAAGATCAAACATCTATTTTATATTGGAATCAAAGTTTTTAACATTCTTTCATATCGTATATACGATTTTTCGCTCATATACGCGTATCGTCGAAAAACGAAAACTTGAAATCTCGTTCAATTTCATTTATTTTATATTCTATCGATGCAGAATTAAGAATATAACAGGAATATAACGTTTGTACTATGTTTAAATACGCGTTTTCATATGATAATTGTCGAAAAACGTAATCGACATACGCGAATTTCGGTATATGCGAAGATGAAATCGTGAAATCTTTAATAATAATTTTGCCACAGTTAGAAAATTGTTACCAATCCATTCAGTACATTGCATTTCATAAGATCAAACATCTATTTTATATTGGAATCAGAGTTTTTAACATTCTTTCATATCGTATATACGATTTTTCGCACATATACGCGTACCTTTGAAAAACGAAAACTTGAAATCTCGTTCAATTTCATTGATTTTATATTCTATCGATGCAGAATAAAGAATATAACAAGAATATAACGTTTTTACTATGTTTAAATACGCGTTATCATATGATAATTGTCGAAAAACGTAATCGACCTACGCGAATTTCGGTATATCCGAAGATAAAATCGTGAAATCTTTAATAATACTTGTGCCACAGTAAGAAAAATGTTACCAATCGATTCAGAACATTGCATTTCATAAGATCAAACATCTATTTTATATTGGAATCAAAGTTTTTAACATTCTTTCATATCGTATATACGATTTTTCGCTCATATACGCGTATCGTCGAAAAACGAATACTTGAAATCTCGTTCAATTTCATTGATTTCATATTCTATCGATGCAGAATAAAGAATATAACAAGAATATAACGTTTTTACTATGTATAAATACGCGTTTTCATAAGATAATTGTCGAAAAACGTAATCGACATACGCGAATTTCGGTATATGCGAAGATATAATCGTGAAATCTTTAATAATACTTGTGCCACAGTTAGAAAAATGTTACTAATCGATTCAGAACATTGCATTTCATAAGACCAAACATCTATTTTATATTGGAATCAAAGTTTTTAACATTCTTTCATATCGTATATACGATTTTTCGCTCATATACGCGTATCGTCGAAAAACGAAAACATGAAATCTCGTTCAATTTCATTGATTTTATATTATATCGATGTAGAATAAAGAATATAGCAAGAATATAATGTTTTTAATATGTTTAAATACGCGTTTTCATATGATAATTGTCGAAATACGTAATCGACATACGCGAATTTCGGTATACGCGAAGATAAAATCGTGAAATCTTTAATAATACTTGTTCCACAGTTAGAAAAATGTTACCAATCGATTCAGAACATTGCATTTCATATGATCAAACATATATTTTATATTGGAATCAAAGTTTTTAACATTCTTTCATATCGTATATACGATTTTTCGCACATATACGCGTATCTTTGAAAAACGAAAACTTGAAATCTCGTTCAATTTCATTGATTTTATATTCTATCGATGCAGAATAAAGAATATAACAAGAATATAACGTTTTTACTATGTTTAAATACGCGTTTTCATATGATAATTGTCGAAAAACGTAATCGACCTACGCGAATTTCGGTATATCCGAAGATAAAATCGTGAAATCTTTAATATTACTTGTGCCACAGTTAGAAAAATGTTACCAATCGATTCAGAACATTGCATTTCATAAGATCAAACATCTATTTTATATTGGAATCAAAGTTTTTAACATTCTTTCATATCGTATATACGATTTTTCGCTCATATACGCGTATCGTCGAAAAACGAAAACTTGAAATCTCGTTCAATTTCATTGATTTTATATTCTATCGATGCAGAATTAAGAACATAACAGGAATATAACGTTTGTACTATGTTTAAATACGCGTTTTCATATGATAATTGTCGAAAAACGTAATCGACATACGCGAATTTCGGTATATGCGAAGATGAAATCGTGAAATCTTTAATAATACTTTTGCCACAGTTAGAAAATTGTTACCAATCCATTCAGTACATTGCATTTCATAAGATCAAACATCTATTTTATATTGGAATCAGAGTTTTTAACATTCTTTCATATCGTATATACGATTTTTCGCACATATACGCGTATCTTTGAAAAACGAAAACTTGAAATCTCGTTCAATTTCATTGATTTTATATTCTATCGATGCAGAATAAAGAATATAACAAGAATATAACGTTTTTACTATGTTTAAATACGCGTTTTCATATGATAATTGTCGAAAAACGTAATCGACCTACGCGAATTTCGGTATATCCGAAGATAAAATCGTGAAATCTTTAATATTACTTGTGCCACAGTTAGAAAAATGTTACCAATCGATTCAGAACATTGCATTTCATAAGATCAAACATCTATTTTATATTGGAATCAAAGTTTTTAACATTCTTTCATATCGTATATACGATTTTTCGCTCATATACGCGTATCGTCGAAAAACGAAAACTTGAAATCTCGTTCAATTTCATTTATTTTATATTCTATCGATGCAGAATTAAGAATATAACAGGAATATAACGTTTGTACTATGTTTAAATACGCGTTTTCATATGATAATTGTCGAAAAACGTAATCGACATACGCGAATTTCGGTATATGCGAAGATGAAATCGTGAAATCTTTAATAATACTTTTGCCACAGTTAGAAAATTGTTACCAATCCATTCAGTACATTGCATTTCATAAGATCAAACATCTATTTTATATTGGAATCAGAGTTTTTAACATTCTTTCATATCGTATATACGATTTTTCGCA
Organism: Vespa crabro; assembly: GCF_910589235.1. Taxonomy (NCBI): domain Eukaryota; kingdom Metazoa; phylum Arthropoda; class Insecta; order Hymenoptera; family Vespidae; genus Vespa; species Vespa crabro. Next base: position 12,057,193 of record NC_060956.1, on the reverse strand, counting down.
CATATACGCGTACCTTTGAAAAACGAAAACTTGAAATCTCGTTCAATTTCATTGATTTTATATTCTATCGATGCAGAATAAAGAATATAACAAGAATATAACGTTTTTACTATGTTTAAATACGCGTTATCATATGATAATTGTCGAAAAACGTAATCGACCTACGCGAATTTCGGTATATCCGAAGATAAAATCGTGAAATCTTTAATAATACTTGTGCCACAGTAAGAAAAATGTTACCAATCGATTCAGAACATTGCATTTCATAAGATCAAACATCTATTTTATATTGGAATCAAAGTTTTTAACATTCTTTCATATCGTATATACGATTTTTCGCTCATATACGCGTATCGTCGAAAAACGAAAACTTGAAATCTCGTTCAATTTCATTGATTTCATATTCTATCGATGCAGAATAAAGAATATAACAAGAATATAACGTTTTTACTATGTATAAATACGCGTTTTCATAAGATAATTGTCGAAAAACGTAATCGACATACGCGAATTTCGGTATATGCGAAGATATAATCGTGAAATCTTTAATAATACTTGTGCCACAGTTAGAAAAATGTTACTAATCGATTCAGAACATTGCATTTCATAAGACCAAACATCTATTTTATATTGGAATCAAAGTTTTTAACATTCTTTCATATCGTATATACGATTTTTCGCTCATATACGCGTATCGTCGAAAAACGAAAACATGAAATCTCGTTCAATTTCATTGATTTTATATTATATCGATGTAGAATAAAGAATATAGCAAGAATATAATGTTTTTAATATGTTTAAATACGCGTTTTCATATGATAATTGTCGAAATACGTAATCGACATACGCGAATTTCGGTATACGCGAAGATAAAATCGTGAAATCTTTAATAATACTTGTTCCACAGTTAGAAAAATGTTACCAATCGATTCAGAACATTGCATTTCATAAGATCAAACATCTATTTTATATTGGAATCAAAGTTTTTAACATTCTTTCATATCGTATATACGATTTTTCGCTCATATACGCGTATCGTCGAAAAACGAAAACTTGAAATCTCGTTCAATTTCATTGATTTTATATTCTATCGATGCAGAATAAAGAATATAACAGGAATATAACGTTTGTACTATGTTTAAATACGCGTTTTCATATGATAATTGTCGAAAAACGTAATCGACATACGCGAATTTCTGTATATGCGAAGATGAAATCGTGAAATCTTTAATAATACTTTTGCCACAGTTAGAAAATTGTTACCAATCGATTCAGTACATTGCATTTCATAAGATCAAACATCTATTTTATATTGGAATCAAAGTTTTTAACATTCTTTCATATCGTATGTACGATTTTTCGCACATATACGCGTATCTTTGAAAAACGAAAACTTGAAATCTCGTTCAATTTCATTGATTTTATATTCTATCGATGCAGAATAAAGAATATAACAGGAATATAACGTTTGTACTATGTTTAAATACGCGTTTTCATATGATTATTGTCGAAAAACGTAATCGACATACGCGGATTTCGGTATTCGCGAAGATAAAATCGTGAAATCTTTAATAATACTTGTGCCACAGTTAGAAAAATGTTACCAATCGATTCAGAACATTGCATTTCATAAGATCAAACATCTATTTTATATTGGAATCGAAGTTTTTAACATTCTTTCATATCGTATATACGATTTTTCGCTCATATACGCGTATCGTCGAAAAACGAAAACTTGAAATCTCGTTCAATTTCATTGATTTTATATTCTATCGATGCAGAATAAAGAATATAACAAGAATATAACGTTTTTGCTATGTTTAAATACGCGTCTTCATATGATAATTGTCGAAAAACATAATCGACATACGCGAATTTCGGTATATGCGAAGATAAAATCGTGAAATCTTTAATAATACTTGTGCCACAGTTAGAAAAATGTTACCAATCGATTCAGAACATTGCATTTCATAAGATCAAACATCTATTTTATATTGGAATCAAAGTTTTTAACATTCTTTCATATCGTATATACGATTTTTCGCTCATATACGCGTATCGGCGAAAAACGAAAACTTGAAATCTCGTTCAATTTCATTGATTTTATATTCTATCGATGCAGAATAAAGAATATAACAAGAATATAACGTTTGTACTATGTTTAAATACGCGTTTTCATATGATAATTGTCGAAAAACGTAATCGACATACGCGAATTTCTGTATATGCGAAGATGAAATCGTGAAATCTTTAATAATACTTTTGCCACAGTTAGAAAATTGTTACCAATCGATTCAGTACATTGCATTTCATAAGATCAAACATCTATTTTATATTGGAATCAAAGTTTTTAACATTCTTTCATATCGTATATACGATTTTTCGCTCATATACGCGTATCGGCGAAAAACGAAAACTTGAAATCTCGTTCAATTTCATTGATTTTATATTCTATCGATGCAGAATAAAGAATATAACAAGAATATAACGTTTTTGCTATGTTTAAATACGCGTCTTCATATGATAATTGTCGAAAAACATAATCGACATACGCGAATTTCGGTATATGCGAAGATAAAATCGTGAAATCTTTAATAATACTTGTGCCACAGTTAGAAAAATGTTACCAATCGATTCAGAACATTGCATTTCATAAGATCAAACATCTATTTTATATTGGAATCAAAGTTTTTAACATTCTTTCATATCGTATATACGATTTTTCGCTCATATACGCGTATCGGCGAAAAACGAAAACTTGAAATCTCGTTCAATTTCATTGATTTTATATTCTATCGATGCAGAATAAAGAATATAACAAGAATATAACGTTTTTACTATGTTTAAATACGCATTTTCATATGATAATTGTCGAAAAACGTAATCGTCATACGCGAATTTCGGTATATGCGAAGATAAAATCGTGAAATCTTTAACAATACTTGTGCCACAGTTAGAAAAATGTTACCAATCGATTCAGAACATTGCATTTCATAAGATCAAACATCTATTTTATATTGGAATCAAAGTTTTTAACATTCTTTCATATCGTATATACGATTTTTCGCTCATATACGCGTATCGTCGAAAAACGAAAACTTGAAATCTCGTTCAATTTCATTGATTTTATATTCTATCGATGCAGAATAAAGAATATAACAAGAATATAACGTTTTTGCTATGTTTGAATACGCGTCTTCATATGATAATTGTCGAAAAACATAATCGACATACGCGAATTTCGGTATATGCGAAGATAAAATCGTGAAATCTTTAATAATACTTGTGCCACAGTTAGAAAAATGTTACCAATCGATTCAGAACATTGCATTTCATAAGATCAAACATCTATTTTATATTGGAATCAAAGTTTTTAACATTCTTTCATATCGTATATACGATTTTTCGCTCATATACGCGTATCGTCGAAAAACGAAAACTTGAAATCTCGTTCAATTTCATTGATTTTATATTCTATCGATGCAGAATAAAGAATATAACAAGAATATAACGTTTTTACTATGTTTAAATACGCATTTTCATATGATAATTGTCGAAAAACGTAATCGTCATACGCGAATTTCGGTATATGCGAAGATAAAATCGTGAAATCTTTAACAATACTTGTGCCACAGTTAGAAAAATGTTACCAATCGATTCAGAACATTGCATTTCATAAGATCAAACATCTATTTTATATTGGAATCAAAGTTTTTAACATTCTTTCATATCGTATATACGATTTTTCGCTCATATACGCGTATCGTCGAAAAACGAAAACTTGAAATCTCGTTCAATTTCATTGATTTTATATTCTATCAATGCAGAATAAAGAATATAACAAGAATATAACGTTTTTAATATGTTTAAATACGCGTTTTCATATGATAATTGTCGAAAAACGTAATCGACATACGCGAATTTCGGTATATGCGAAGATAAAATCGTGAAATCTTTAATATTACTTGTGCCACAGTTAGAAAAATGTTACCAATCGATTCAGAACATTGCATTTCATAAGATCAAACATCTATTTTATATTGGAATCAAAGTTTTTAACATTCTTTCATATCGTATATACGATTTTTCGCTCATATACGCGTATCGTCGAAAAACGAAAACTTGAAATCTCGTTCAATTTCATTGATTTTATATTCTATCGATGCAGAATTAAGAATATAACAGGAATATAACGTTTGTACTATGTTTAAATACGCGTTTTCATATGATAATTGTCGAAAAACGTAATCGACATACGCGAATTTCGGTATATGCGAAGATGAAATCGTGAAATCTTTAATAATACTTTTGCCACAGTTAGAAAATTGTTACCAATCCATTCAGTACATTGCATTTCATAAGATCAAACATCTATTTTATATTGGAATCAGAGTTTTTAACATTCTTTCATATCGTATATACGATTTTTCGCACATATACGCGTATCTTTGAAAAACGAAAACTTGAAATCTCGTTCAATTTCATTGATTTTATATTCTATCGATGCAGAATAAAGAATATAACAAGAATATAACGTTTTTACTATGTTTAAATACGCGTTTTCATATGATAATTGTCGAAAAACGTAATCGACCTACGCGAATTTCGGTATATCCGAAGATAAAATCGTGAAATCTTTAAAATTACTTGTGCCACAGTTAGAAAAATGTTACCAATCGATTCAGAACATTGCATTTCATAAGATCAAACATCTATTTTATATTGGAATCAAAGTTTTTAACATTCTTTCATATCGTATATACGATTTTTCGCTCATATACGCGTATCGTCGAAAAACGAAAACTTGAAATCTCGTTCAATTTCATTGATTTTATATTCTATCGATGCAGAATTAAGAATATAACAGGAATATAACGTTTGTACTATGTTTAAATACGCGTTTTCATATGATAATTGTCGAAAAACGTAATCGACATACGCGAATTTCGGTATATGCGAAGATGAAATCGTGAAATCTTTAATAATACTTTTGCCACAGTTAGAAAATTGTTACCAATCCATTCAGTACATTGCATTTCATAAGATCAAACATCTATTTTATATTGGAATCAAAGTTTTTAACATTCTTTCATATCGTATATACGATTTTTCGCTCATATACGCGTATCGTCGAAAAACGAAAACTTGAAATCTCGTTCAATTTCATTGATTTCATATTCTATCGATGCAGAATAAAGAATATAACAAGAATATAACGTTTTTACTATGTATAAATACGCGTTTTCATAAGATAATTGTCGAAAAACGTAATCGACATACGCGAATTTCGGTATATGCGAAGATATAATCGTGAAATCTTTAATAATACTTGTGCCACAGTTAGAAAAATGTTACTAATCGATTCAGAACATTGCATTTCATAAGACCAAACATCTATTTTATATTGGAATCAAAGTTTTTAACATTCTTTCATATCGTATATACGATTTTTCGCTCATATACGCGTATCGTCGAAAAACGAAAACTTGAAATCTCGTTCAATTTCATTGATTTTATATTATATCGATGTAGAATAAAGAATATAGCAAGAATATAATGTTTTTAATATGTTTAAATACGCGTTTTCATATGATAATTGTCGAAAAACGTAATCGACATACGCGAATTTCGGTATACGCGAAGATAAAATCGTGAAATCTTTAATAATACTTGTTCCACAGTTAGAAAAATGTTACCAATCGATTCAGAACATTGCATTTCATAAGATCAAACATCTATTTTATATTGGAATCAAAGTTTTTAACATTCTTTCATATCGTATATACGATTTTTCGCTCATATACGCGTATCGTCGAAAAACGAAAACTTGAAATCTCGTTCAATTTCATTGATTTTATATTCTATCGATGCAGAATAAAGAATATAACAGGAATATAACGTTTGTACTATGTTTAAATACGCGTTTTCATATGATAATTGTCGAAAAACGTAATCGACATACGCGAATTTCTGTATATGCGAAGATGAAATCGTGAAATCTTTAATAATACTTTTGCCACAGTTAGAAAATTGTTACCAATCGATTCAGTACATTGCATTTCATAAGATCAAACATCTATTTTATATTGGAATCAAAGTTTTTAACATTCTTTCATATCGTATATACGATTTTTCGCACATATACGCGTATCTTTGAAAAACGAAAACTTGAAATCTCGTTCAATTTCATTGATTTTATATTCTATCGATGCAGAATAAAGAATATAACAAGAATATAACGTTTTTACTATGTTTAAATACGCGTTTTCATATCATAATTGTCGAAAAACGTAATCGACATACGCAATTTTCGGTATATGCGAAGATAAAGTCGTGAAATCTTTAATAATACTTGTGCCACAGTTAGAAAAATATTATCAATCGATTCAGAACATTGCATTTCATAAGATCAAACATCTATTTTATATTGGAATCAAAGTTTTTAACATTCTTTCATATCGTATATACGATTTTTCGCTGATATACGCGTATCGTCGAAAAACGAAAACTTGAAATCTCGTTCAATTTCATTGATTTTATATTCTATCGATGCAGAATAAAGAATATAACAGGAATATAACGTTTGTACTATGTTTAAATACGCGTTTTCATATGATTATTGTCGAAAAACGTAATCGACATACGCGGATTTCGGTATTCGCGAAGATAAAATCGTGAAATCTTTAATAATACTTGTGCCACAGTTAGAAAAATGTTACCAATCGATTCAGAACATTGCATTTCATAAGATCAAACATCTATTTTATATTGGAATCGAAGTTTTTAACATTCTTTCATATCGTATATACGATTTTTCGCTCATATACGCGTATCGTCGAAAAACGAAAACTTGAAATCTCGTTCAATTTCATTGATTTTATATTCTATCGATGCAGAATAAAGAATATAACAAGAATATAACGTTTTTGCTATGTTTAAATACGCGTCTTCATATGATAATTGTCGAAAAACATAATCGACATACGCGAATTTCGGTATATGCGAAGATAAAATCGTGAAATCTTTAATAATACTTGTGCCACAGTTAGAAAAATGTTACCAATCGATTCAGAACATTGCATTTCATAAGATCAAACATCTATTTTATATTGGAATCAAAGTTTTTAACATTCTTTCATATCGTATATACGATTTTTCGCTCATATACGCGTATCGGCGAAAAACGAAAACTTGAAATCTCGTTCAATTTCATTGATTTTATATTCTATCGATGCAGAATAAAGAATATAACAAGAATATAACGTTTTTACTATGTTTAAATACGCATTTTCATATGATAATTGTCGAAAAACGTAATCGTCATACGCGAATTTCGGTATATGCGAAGATAAAATCGTGAAATCTTTAACAATACTTGTGCCACAGTTAGAAAAATGTTACCAATCGATTCAGAACATTGCATTTCATAAGATCAAACATCTATTTTATATTGGAATCAAAGTTTTTAACATTCTTTCATATCGTATATACGATTTTTCGCTCATATACGCGTATCGTCGAAAAACGAAAACTTGAAATCTCGTTCAATTTCATTGATTTTATATTCTATCGATGCAGAATAAAGAATATAACAGGAATATAACGTTTGTACTATGTTTAAATACGCGTTTTCATATGATTATTGTCGAAAAAACGTAATCGACATACGCGGATTTCGGTATTCGCGAAGATAAAATCGTGAAATCTTTAATAATACTTGTGCCACAGTTAGAAAAATGTTACCAATCGATTCAGAACATTGCATTTCATAAGATCAAACATCTATTTTATATTGGAATCGAAGTTTTTAACATTCTTTCATATCGTATATACGATTTTTCGCTCATATACGCGTATCGTCGAAAAACGAAAACTTGAAATCTCGTTCAATTTCATTGATTTTATATTCTATCGATGCAGAATAAGGAATATAACAAGAATATAACGTTTTTGCTATGTTTAAATACGCGTCTTCATATGATAATTGTCGAAAAACATAATCGACATACGCGAATTTCGGTATATGCGAAGATAAAATCGTGAAATCTTTAATAATACTTGTGCCACAGTTAGAAAAATGTTACCAATCGATTCAGAACATTGCATTTCATAAGATCAAACATCTATTTTATATTGGAATCAAAGTTTTTAACATTATTTCATATCGTATATACGATTTTTCGCTCATATACGCGTATCGTCGAAAAACGAAAACTTGAAATCTCGTTCAATTTCATTGATTTTATATTATATCGATGTAGAATAAAGAATATAGCAAGAATATAATGTTTTTAATATGTTTAAATACGCGTTTTCATATGATAATTGTCGAAATACGTAATCGACATACGCGAATTTCGGTATACGCGAAGATAAAATCGTGAAATCTTTAATAATACTTGTTCCACAGTTAGAAAAATGTTCCCAATCGATTCAGAACATTGCATTTCATAAGATCAAACATCTATTTTATATTGGAATCAAAGTTTTTAACATTCTTTCATATCGTATATACGATTTTTCGCTCATATACGCGTATCGTCGAAAAACGAAAACTTGAAATCTCGTTCAATTTCATTGATTTTATATTCTATCGATGCAGAATAAAGAATATAACAGGAATATAACGTTTGTACTATGTTTAAATACGCGTTTTCATATGATAATTGTCGAAAAACGTAATCGACATACGCGAATTTCTGTATATGCGAAGATGAAATCGTGAAATCTTTAATAATACTTTTGCCACAGTTAGAAAATTGTTACCAATCGATTCAGTACATTGCATTTCATAAGATCAAGCATCTATTTTATATTGGAATCAAAGTTTTTAACATTCTTTCATATCGTATATACGATTTTTCGCACATATACGCGTATCTTTGAAAAACGAAAACTTGAAATCTCGTTCAATTTCATTGATTTTATATTCTATCGATGCAGAATAAAGAATATAACAAGAATATAACGTTTTTACTATGTTTAAATACGCGTTTTCATATCATAATTGTCGAAAAACGTAATCGACATACGCAATTTTCGGTAAATGCGAAGATAAAATCGTGAAATCTTTAATAATACTTGTGCCACAGTTAGAAAAATGTTACCAATCGATTCAGAACATTGCATTTCATAAGATCAAACATCTATTTTATATTGGAATCGAAGTTTTTAACATTCTTTCATATCGTATATACGATTTTTCGCTCATATACGCGTATCGTCGAAAAACGAAAACTTGAAATCTCGTTCAATTTCATTGATTTTATATTCTATCGATGCAGAATAAAGAATATAACAAGAATATAACGTTTTTGCTATGTTTAAATACGCGTCTTCATATGATAATTGTCGAAAAACATAATCGACATACGCGAATTTCGGTATATGCGAAGATAAAATCGTGAAATCTTTAATAATACTTGTGCCACAGTTAGAAAAATGTTACCAATCGATTCAGAACATTGCATTTCATAAGATCAAACATCTATTTTATATTGGAATCAAAGTTTTTAACATTCTTTCATATCGTATATACGATTTTTCGCTCATATACGCGTATCGGCGAAAAACGAAAACTTGAAATCTCGTTCAATTTCATTGATTTTATATTCTATCGATGCAGAATAAAGAATATAACAAGAATATAACGTTTTTACTATGTTTAAATACGCATTTTCATATGATAATTGTCGAAAAACGTAATCGTCATACGCGAATTTCGGTATATGCGAAGATAAAATCGTGAAATCTTTAACAATACTTGTGCCACAGTTAGTAAAATGTTACCAATCGATTCAGAACATTGCATTTCATAAGATCAAACATCTATTTTATATTGGAATCAAAGTTTTTAACATTCTTTCATATCGTATATACGATTTTTCGCTCATATACGCGTATCGTCGAAAAACGAAAACTTGAAATCTCGTTCAATTTCATTGATTTTATATTCTATCGATGCAGAATAAAGAATATAACAGGAATATAACGTTTGTACTATGTTTAAATACGCGTTTTCATATGATTATTGTCGAAAAACGTAATCGACATACGCGGATTTCGGTATTCGCGAAGATAAAATCGTGAAATCTTTAATAATACTTGTGCCACAGTTAGAAAAATGTTACCAATCGATTCAGAACATTGCATTTCATAAGATCAAACATCTATTTTATATTGGAATCGAAGTTTTTAACATTCTTTCATATCGTATATACGATTTTTCGCTCATATACGCGTATCGTCGAAAAACGAAAACTTGAAATCTCGTTCAATTTCATTGATTTTATATTCTATCGATGCAGAATAAGGAATATAACAAGAATATAACGTTTTTGCTATGTTTAAATACGCGTCTTCATATGATAATTGTCGAAAAACATAATCGACATACGCGAATTTCGGTATATGCGAAGATAAAATCGTGAAATCTTTAATAATACTTGTGCCACAGTTAGAAAAATGTTACCAATCGATTCAGAACATTGCATTTCATAAGATCAAACATCTATTTTATATTGGAATCAAAGTTTTTAACATTATTTCATATCGTATATACGATTTTTCGCTCATATACGCGTATCGTCGAAAAACGAAAACTTGAAATCTCGTTCAATTTCATTGATTTTATATTCTATCGATGCAGAATAAAGAATATAACAAGAATATAACGTTTTTAATATGTTTAAATACGCGTTTTCATATGATAATTGTCGAAAAACGTAATCGACAGACGCGAATTTCGGTATATGCGAAGATAAAATCGTGAAATCTTTAATATTACTTGTGCCACAGTTAGAAAAATGTTACCAATCGATTCAGCACATTGCATTTCATAAGATCAAACATCTATTTTATATTGGAATCAAAGTTTTTAACATTCTTTCATATCGTATATACGATTTTTCGCTCATATACGCGTATCGTCGAAAAACGAATACTTGAAATCTCGTTCAAATTCATTGATTTTATATTCTATCGATGCAGAATAAAGAATATAACAAGAAGATAACGTTTTAACTATGTTTAAATACGCGTTTTCATATGATAATTGTCGAAAAACATAATCGACATACGCGAATTTCGGTATATGCGAAGATAAAATCTTGAAATCTTTAATAATACTTGTGCCACAGTTAGAAAAATGTTACCAATCGATTCAGAACATTGCATTTCATAAGATCAAACATCTATTTTATATTGGAATCAAAGTTTTTAACATTCTTTCATATCGTATATACGATTTTTCGCTCATATACGCGTATCGGCGAAAAACGAAAACTTGAAATCTCGTTCAATTTCATTGATTTTATATTCTATCGATGCAGAATAAAGAATATAACAAGAATATAACGTTATTACTATGTTTAAATACGCATTTTCATATGATAATTGTCGAAAAACGTAATCGTCATACGCGAATTTCGGTATATGCGAAGATAAAATCGTGAAATCTTTAACAATACTTGTGCCACAGTTAGAAAAATGTTACCAATCGATTCAGAACATTGCATTTCATAAGATCAAACATCTATTTTATATAGGAATCAAAGTTTTTAACATTCTTTCATATCGTATATACGATTTTTCGTTCATATACGCGTATCGTCGAAAAACGAAAACTTGAAATATCGTTTAATTTCATTGATTTTATATTCTATCGATGCAGAATAAAGAATATAACAAGAATATAACGTTTTTAATATGTTTAAATACGCGTTTTCATATGATAATTGTCGAAAAACGTAATCGACATACGCGAATTTCGGTATATGCGAAGATAAAATCGTGAAATCTTTAATATTACTTGTGCCACAGTTAGAAAAATGTTACCAATCGATTCAGAACATTGCATTTCATAAGATCAAACATCTATTTTATATTGGAATCAAAGTTTTTAACATTCTTTCATATCGTATATACGATTTTTCGCTCATATACGCGTATCGTCGAAAAACGAAAACTTGAAATCTCGTTCAATTTCATTGATTTTATATTCTATCGATGCAGAATAAAGAATATAACAAGAAGATAACGTTTTAACTATGTTTAAATACGCGTTTTCATATGATAATTGTCGAAAAACATAATCGTCATACGCGAATTTCGGTATATGCGAAGATAGAAACGTGAAATCTTTAACAATACTTGTGCCACAGTTAGAAAAATGTTACCAATCGATTAAGAACATTACATTTCATAAGATCAAACATCTATTTCATATTTGAAACAAAGTTTTTAACATTCTTTCTTATCGTATATACGATTTTTCGCTCATATACGCGTATCGTCGAAAAACGAAAACTTGAAATCTCGTTCAATTTCATTGATTTTATATTCTATCGATGCAGAATAAAGAATATAACAGGAATATAACGTTTGTACTATGTTTAAATACGCGTTTTCATATGATTATTTTCGAAAAACGTAATCGACATACGCGAATTTCGGTATTCGCGAAGATAAAATCGTGAAATCTTTAACAATACTTGTGCCACAGTTAGAAAAATGTTACCAATCGATTCAGAACATTGCATTTCATAAGATCAAACATCTATTTTATATTGGAATCAAAGTTTTTAACATTCTTTCATATCGTATATACGATTTTTCGCTCATATACGCGTATCGTCGAAAAACGAATACTTGAAATCTCGTTCAATTTCATTGATTTTATATTCTATCGATGCAGAATAAAGAATATAACAAGAATATAACGTTTTTACTATGTTTAAATACGCGTTTTCATATGATAATTGTCGAAAAACATAATCGACATACGCGAATTTCGGTATATGCGAAGATAAAACCTTGAAATCTTTAATAATACTTGTGCCACAGTTAGAAAAATGTTACCAATCGATTCAGAACATTGCATTTCATAAGATCAAACATCTATTTTATATTGGAATCAAAGTTTTTAACATTCTTTCATATCGTATATACGATTTTTCGCTCATATACGCGTATCGTCGAAAAACGAATACTTGAAATCTCGTTCAATTTCATTGATTTTATATTCTATCGATGCAGAATAAAGAATATAACAAGAAGATAACGTTTTAACTATGTTTAAATACGCGTTTTCATATGATAATTGTCGAAAAACATAATCGACATACGCGAATTTCGGTATATGCGAAGATAAAACCTTGAAATCTTTAATAATACTTGTGCCACAGTTAGAAAAATGTTACCAATCGATTCAGAACATTGCATTTCATAAGATCAAACATCTATTTTATATTGGAATCAAAGTTTTTAACATTCTTTCATATCGTATATACGATTTTTCGCTCATATACGCGTATCGTCGAAAAACGAATACTTGAAATCTCGTTCAATTTCATTGATTTTATATTCTATCGATGCAGAATAAAGAATATAACAAGAAGATAACGTTTTAACTATGTTTAAATACGCGTTTTCATATGATAATTGTCGAAAAACATAATCGACATACGCGAATTTCGGTATATGCGAAGATAAAACCTTGAAATCTTTAATAATACTTGTGCCACAGTTAGAAAAATGTTACCAATCGATTCAGAACATTGCATTTCATAAGATCAAACATCTATTTTATATTGGAATCAAAGTTTTTAACATTCTTTCATATCGTATATACGATTTTTCGCTCATATACGCGTATCGGCGAAAAACGAAAACTTGAAATCTCTTTCAATTTCATTGATTTTATATTCTATCGATGCAGAATAAAGAATATAACAAGAATATAACGTTTTTACTATGTTTAAATACGCGTTTTCATATGATAATTGTCGAAAAACGTAATCGTCATACGCGAATTTCGGTATATGCGAAGATAAAATCGTGAAATCTTTAACAATACTTGTGCCATAGTTAGAAAAATGTTACCAATCGATTCAGAACATTGCATTTCATAAGATCAAACATCTATTTTATATTGGAATCAAAGTTTTTAACATTCTTTCATATCGTATATACGATTTTTCGCTCATATACGCGTATCGTCGAAAAACGAAAACTTGAAATCTCGTTCAATTTCATTGATTTTATATTCTATCGATGCAGAATAAAGAATATAACAAGAATATAACGTTTTTAATATGTTTAAATACGCGTTTTCATATGATAATTGTCGAAAAACGTAATCGACATACGCGAATTTCGGTATATGCGAAGATAAAATCGTGAAATCTTTAATATTACTTGTGCCACAGTTAGAAAAATGTTACCAATCGATTCAGAACATTGCATTTCATAAGATCAAACATCTATTTTATATTGGAATCAAAGTTTTTAACATTCTTTCATATCGTATATACGATTTTTCGATCATATACGCGTATCGTCGAAAAACGAAAACTTGAAATCTCGTTCAATATCATTGATTTTAAATTCTATCGATGCAGAATAAAGAATATAACAAGAATATAATGTTTTTACTATGTTTAAATACGCGTTTTCATATGATAATTGTCGAAAAACATAATCGACATACGCGAATTTCGGTATATGCGAAGATAAAATCGTGAAATCTTTAATAATAGTTGTGCCACAGTTAGAAAAATGTTACCAATCGATTCAGAACATTGCATTTCATAAGATCAAACATCTATTTTATATTGGAATCGAAGTTTTTAACATTCTTTCATATCGTATATACGATTTTTCGCTCATATACGCGTATCGTCGAAAAACGAAAACTTGAAATCTCGTTCAATTTCATTGATTTTATATTATATCGACGCAGAATAAAGAATATAACAAGAATATAACGTTTATACTATGTTTAAATTCGCGTCTTCATATGATAATTGTCGAAAAACATAATCGACATACGCGAATTTCGGTATATGCGAAGATAAAATCGTGAAATCTTTAATAATACTTGTGCCACAGTTAGAAAAATGTTACCAATCGATTCAGAACATTGCATTTCATAAGATCAAACATCTATATTATATTGGAATCAAAGTTTTTAACATTATTTCATATCGTATATACGATTTTTCGCTCATATACGCGTATCGTCGAAAAACGAAAACTTGAAATCTCGTTCAATTTCATTGATTTTATATTCTATCGATGCAGAATAAAGAATATAACAAGAATATAACGTTTTTAATATGTTTTAATACGCGTTTTCATATGATAATTGTCGAAAAACGTAATCGACATACGCGAATTTCGGTATATGCGAAGATAAAATCGTGAAATCTTTAATATTACTTGTGCCACTGTTAGAAAAATGTTACCAATCGATTCAGAACATTGCATTTCATAAGATCAAACATCTATTTTATATTGGAATCAAAGTTTTTAACATTCTTTCATATCGTATATACGATTTTTCGCTCATATACGCGTATCGTCGAAAAACGAAAACTTGAAATCTCGTTCAATTTCATTGATTTTATATTCTATCGATGCAGAATAAAGAATATAATAAGGAATATAACGTTTGTACTATGTTTAAATACGCGTTTTCATATGATAATTGTCGAAAAACCTAATCGACATACGCGAATTTCGGTATATGCGAAGATGAAATCGTGAAATCTTTAATAATACTTTTGCCACAGTTAGAAAATTGTTACCAATCCATTCAGTACATTGCATTTCATAAGATCAAACATCTATTTTATATTGGAATCAAAGTTTTTAACATTCTTTCATATCGTATATACGATTTTTCGCACATATAGGCGTATCTTTGAAAAACGAAAACTTGAAATCTCGTTCAATTTCATTGATTTTATATTCTATCGATGCAGAATAAAGAATATAACAAGTATATCGTTTCTACTATGTTTAAATACGCGTTTTCATATCATAATTGTCGAAAAATGTAATCGACATACGCGATTTTCGGTATATGCGAAGATAAAATCGTGAAATCTTAAATAATACTTGTGCCACAGTTAGAAAAATGTTATCAATCGATTCAGAACATTGCATTTCATAAGATCAAACATCTATTTTATATTGGAATCAAAGTTTTTAACATTCTTTCATATCGTATATACGATTTTTCGATCATATACGCGTATCGTCGAAAAACGAAAACTTGAAATCTCGTTCAATTTCATTGATTTTATATTCTATCGATGCAGAATAAAGAATATAACAAGAATATAACGTTTTTACTATGTTTAAATATGCGTTTTCATATCATAATTGTCGAAAAACATAATCGACATACGCGAATTTCGGTATATGCGAAGATAAAATCGTGAAATCTTTAATAATAGTTGTGCCACAGTTAGAAAAATGTTACCAATCGATTCAGAACATTGCATTTCATAAGATCAAACATCTATTTTATATTGGAATCGAAGTTTTTAACATTCTTTCATATCGTATATACGATTTTTCGCTCATATACGCGTATCGTCGAAAAACGAAAACTTGAAATCTCGTTCAATTTCATTGATTTTATATTATATCGACGCAGAATAAAGAATATAACAAGAATATAACGTTTTTACTATGTTTAAATTCGCGTCTTCATATGATAATTGTCGAAAAACATAATCGACATACGCGAATTTCGGTATATGCGAAGATAAAATCGTGAAATCTTTAATAATACTTGTGCCACAGTTAGAAAAATGTTACCAATCGATTCAGAACATTGCATTTCATAAGATCAAACATCTATATTATATTGGAATCAAAGTTTTTAACATTATTTCATATCGTATATACGATTTTTCGCTCATATACGCGTATCGTCGAAAAACGAAAACTTGAAATCTCGTTCAATTTCATTGATTTTATATTCTATCGATGCAGAATAAAGAATATAACAAGAATATAACGTTTTTAATATGTTTTAATACGCGTTTTCATATGATAATTGTCGAAAAACGTAATCGACATACGCGAATTTCGGTATATGCGAAGATAAAATCGTGAAATCTTTAATATTACTTGTGCCACTGTTAGAAAAATGTTACCAATCGATTCAGAACATTGCATTTCATAAGATCAAACATCTATTTTATATTGGAATCAAAGTTTTTAACATTCTTTCATATCGTATATACGATTTTTCGCTCATATACGCGTATCGTCGAAAAACGAAAACTTGAAATCTCGTTCAATTTCATTGATTTTATATTCTATCGATGCAGAATAAAGAATATAATAAGGAATATAACGTTTGTACTATGTTTAAATACGCGTTTTCATATGATAATTGTCGAAAAACCTAATCGACATACGCGAATTTCGGTATATGCGAAGATGAAATCGTGAAATCTTTAATAATACTTTTGCCACAGTTAGAAAATTGTTACCAATCCATTCAGTACATTGCATTTCATAAGATCAAACATCTATTTTATATTGGAATCAAAGTTTTTAACATTCTTTCATATCGTATATACGATTTTTCGCACATATAGGCGTATCTTTGAAAAACGAAAACTTGAAATCTCGTTCAATTTCATTGATTTTATATTCTATCGATGCAGAATAAAGAATATAACAAGTATATCGTTTCTACTATGTTTAAATACGCGTTTTCATATCATAATTGTCGAAAAATGTAATCGACATACGCGATTTTCGGTATATGCGAAGATAAAATCGTGAAATCTTAAATAATACTTGTGCCACAGTTAGAAAAATGTTATCAATCGATTCAGAACATTGCATTTCATAAGATCAAACATCTATTTTATATTGGAATCAAAGTTTTTAACATTCTTTCATATCGTATATACGATTTTTCGATCATATACGCGTATCGTCGAAAAACGAAAACTTGAAATCTCGTTCAATTTCATTGATTTTATATTCTATCGATGCAGAATAAAGAATATAACAAGAATATAACGTTTTTACTATGTTTAAATATGCGTTTTCATATCATAATTGTCGAAAAACGTAATCGACATACGCGATTTTCGTTATATGCGAAGATAAAATCGTGAAATCTTTAATAATACTTGAGCCACAGTTAGAAAAATGTTATCAATCGATTCAGAACATTGCATTTCATAAGATCAAACATCTATTTTATATTGGAATCAAAGTTTTTAACATTCTTTCATATCGTATATACGATTTTTCGCTCATATACGCGTATCGGCGAAAAACGAAAACTTGAAATCTCGTTCAATTTCATTGATTTTATATTCTATCGATGCAGAATAATGAATATAACAAGAATATAACGTTTTTACTATGTTTAAATACGCGTTTTCATATGATAATTGTTGAAAAACGTAATCGTCATACGCGAATTTCGGTATATGCGAAGATAAAATCGTGAAATCTTTAACAATACTTGTGCCACAGTTAGAAAAATGTTACCAATCGATTCAGAACATTGCATTTCATAAGATCAAACATCTATTTTATATTGGAATCAAAGTTTTTAACATTCTTTCATATCGTATATACGATTTTTCGCTCATATACGCGTATCGTCGAAAAACGAAAACTTGAAATCTCGTTCAATTTCATTGATTTTATATTCTATCGATGCAGAATAAAGAATATAACAAGAACATAACGTTTTTAATATGTTTAAATACGCGTTTTCATATGATAATTGTCGAAAAACGTAATCGACATACGCGAATTTCGGTATATGCGAAGATAAAATCGTGAAATCTTTAATAAAACTTGTGCCACAGTTAGAAAAATGTTACCAATCGATTCAGAACATTGCATTTCATAAGATCAAACATCTATTTCATATTGGAAACAAAGTTTTTAACATTCTTTCTTATCGTATATACGATTTTTCGCTCATATACGCGTATCGTCGAAAAACGAAAACTTGAATTCTCGTTCAATTTCATTGATTTTATATTCTATCGATGCAGAATAAAGAATATAACAGGAATATAAAGTTTGTACTATGTTTAAATACGCGTTTTCATATGATAATTGTCGAAAAACGTAATCGACATACGCGAATTTCGGTATATGCGTAGATGAAATCGTGAAATCTTTAATAATACTTTTGCCACAGTTAGAAAATTGTTACCAATCGATTCAGTACATTGCATTTCATAAGATCAATCATCTATTTTATATTGGAATCAAAGTTTTTAACATTCTTTCATATCGTATATACGATTTTTCGCACTTATACGCGTATCTTTGAAAAACGAAAACTTTAAATCTCGTTCAATTTCATTGATTTTTATATTCTATCGATGCAGAATAAAGAATATAACAAGAATATAACGTTTTTACTATGTTTAAATATGCGTTTTCATATCATAATTGTCGAAAAACGTAATCGACATACGCGATTTTCGTTATATGCGAAGATAAAATCGTGAAATCTTTAATAATACTTGAGCCACAGTTAAAAAAATGTTATCAATCGATTCAGAACATTGCATTTCATAAGTTCAAACATCTATTTTATATTGGAATCAAAGTTTTTAACATTCTTTCATATCGTATATACGATTTTTCGCTCATATACGCGTATCGTCGAAAAACGAAAACTTGAAATCTCGTTCAATTTCATTGATTTTATATTCTATCGATGCAGAATAAAGAATATAACAGGAATATGACGTTTGTACTATGTTTAAATACGCGTTTTCATATGATTATTGTCGAAAAACGTAATCGACATACGCGAATTTCGGTATTCGCGAAGATAATATCGTGAAATCTTTAATAATACTTGTGCCACAGTTAGAAAAATGTTACCAAACGATTCAGAACATTGCATTTCATAAGATCAAACATCTATTTTATATTGGAATCAAAGTTTTTAACATTCTTTCATATCGTATATACGATTTTTCGCTCATATACGCGTATCGTCGAAAAACGAAAACTTGAAATCTCGTTCAATTTCATTGATTTTATATTCTATCGATGCAGAATAAAGAATATAACAGGAATATGACGTTTGTACTATGTTTAAATACGCGTTTTCATACGATTATTGTCGAAAAACGTAATCGACATACGCGAATTTCGGTATTCGCGAAGATAAAATCGTGAAATCTTTAATAATACTTGTGCCACAGTTAGAAAAATGTTACCAAACGATTCAGAACATTGCATTTCATAAGATCAAACATCTATTTTATATTGGAATCAAAGTTTTTAACATTCTTTCATATCGTATATACGATTTTTCGATCATATACGCGTATCGTCGAAAAACGAAAACTTGAAATCTCGTTCAATATCATTGATTTTAAATTCTATCGATGCAGAATAAAGAATATAACAAGAATATAACGTTTTTACTATGTTTAAATACGCGTTTTCATATGATAATTGTCGAAAAACATAATCGACATACGCGAATTTCGGTATATGCGAAGATAAAATCGTGAAATCTTTAATAATACTTGTGCCACAGTTAGAAAAATGTTACCAATCGATTCAGAACATTGCATTTCATAAGATCAAACATCTATTTTATATTGGAATCGAAGTTTTTAACATTCTTTCATATCGTATATACGATTTTTCGCTCATATACGCGTATCGTCGAAAAACGAAAACTTGAAATCTCGTTCAATTTCATTGATTTTATATTCTATCGATGCAGAATAAAGAATATAACAAGAATATAACGTTTTTACTATGTTTAAATACGCGTCTTCATATGATAATTGTCGAAAAACATAATCGACATACGCGAATTTCGGTATATGCGAAGATAAAATCGTGAAATCTTTAATAATACTTGTGCCACAGTTAGAAAAATGTTACCAATCGATTCAGAACATTGCATTTCATAAGATCAAACATCTATATTATATTGGAATCAAAGTTTTTAACATTATTTCATATCGTATATACGATTTTTCGCTCATATACGCGTATCGTCGAAAAACGAAAACTTGAAATCTCGTTCAATTTCATTGATTTTATATTCTATCGATGCAGAATAAAGAATATAACAAGAATATAACGTTTTTAATATGTTTAAATACGCGTTTTCATATGATAATTGTCGAAAAACGTAATCGACATACGCGAATTTCGGTATATGCGAAGATAAAATCGTGAAATCTTTAATATTACTTGTGCCACTGTTAGAAAAATGTTACCAATCGATTCAGAACATTGCATTTCATAAGATCAAACATCTATTTTATATTGGAATCAAAGTTTTTAACATTCTTTCATATCGTATATACGATTTTTCGCTCATATACGCGTATCGTCGAAAAACGAAAACTTGAAATCTCGTTCAATTTCATTGATTTTATATTCTATCGATGCAGAATAAAGAATATAACAGGAATATAACGTTTGTCCTATGTTTAAATACGCGTTTTCATATGATAATTGTCGAAAAACCTAATCGACATACGCGAATTTCGGTATATGCGAAGATGAAATCGTGAAATCTTTAATAATACTTTTGCCACAGTTAGAAAATTGTTACCAATCCATTCAGTACATTGCATTTCATAAGATCAAACATCTATTTTATATTGGAATCAAAGTTTTTAACATTCTTTCATATCGTATATACGATTTTTCGCACATATACGCGTATCTTTGAAAAACGAAAACTTGAAATCTCGTTCAATTTCATTGATTTTATATACTATCGATGCAGAATAAAGAATATAACAAGTATATAACGTTTCTACTATGTTTAAATACGCGTTTTCATATCATAATTGTCGAAAAACGTAATCGACATACGCGATTTTCGGTATATGCGAAGATAAAATCGTGAAATCTTAAATAATACTTGTGCCACAGTTAGAAAAATGTTATCAATCGATTCAGAACATTGCATTTCATAAGATCAAACATATTTTTTATATTGGAATCAAAGTTTTTAACATTCTTTCATATCGTATTTACGATTTTTCGCTCATATACGCGTATCGTCGAAAAACGAAAACTTGAAATCTCGTTCAATTTCATTGATTTTATATTCTATCGATGCAGAATAAAGAATATAACAGGAATATAACGTTTGTACTATGTTTAAATACGCGTTTTCATATGATAATTGTCGAAAAACATAATCGACATACGCGAATTTCGGTATATGCGAAGATAAAATCTTGAAATCTTTAATAATACTTGTGCCACAGTTAGAAAAATGTTACCAATCGATTCAGAACATTGCATTTCATAAGATCAAACATCTATTTTATATTGGAATCAAAGTTTTTAACATTCTTTCATATCGTATATACGATTTTTCGCTCATATACGCGTATCGTCGAAAAACGAAAACTTGAAATCTCGTTCAATTTCATTGATTTTATATTCTATCGATGCAGAATAAAGAATATAACAGGAATATAACGTTTGTACTATGTTTAAATACGCGTTTTCATATGATAATTGTCGAAAAACATAATCGACATACGCGAATTTCGGTATATGCGAAGATAAAACCTTGAAATCTTTAATAATACTTGTGCCACAGTTAGAAAAATGTTACCAATCGATTCAGAACATTGCATTTCATAAGATCAAACATCTATTTTATATTGGAATCAAAGTTTTTAACATTCTTTCATATCGTATATACGATTTTTCGCTCATATACGCGTATCGGCGAAAAACGAAAACTTGAAATCTCGTTCAATTTCATTGATTTTATATTCTATCGATGCAGAATAAAGAATATAACAAGAAGATAACGTTTTAACTATGTTTAAATACGCGTTTTCATATGATAATTATCGACAAACATAATCGACATACGCGAATTTCGGTATATGCGAAGATAAAATCTTGAAATCTTTAATAATACTTGTGCCACAGTTAGAAAAATGTTACCAATCGATTCAGAACATTGCATTTCATAAGATCAAACATCTATTTTATATTGGAATCAAAGTTTTTAACATTCTTTCATATCGTATATACGATTTTTCGCTCATATACGCGTATCGGCGAAAAACGAAAACTTGAAATCTCGTTCAATTTCATTGATTTTATATTCTATCGATGCAGAATAAAGAATATAACAAGAATATAACGTTTTTACTATGTTTAAATACGCGTTTTCATATGATAATTGTCGAAAAACGTAATCGTCATACGCGAATTTCGGTATATGCGAAGATAAAATCGTGAAATCTTTAACAATAATTGTGCCACAGTTAGAAAAATGTTACCAATCGATTCATAACATTGCATTTCATAAGATCAAACATCTATTTTATATTGGAATCAAAGTTTTTAACATTCTTTCATATCGTATATACGATTTTTCGCTCATATACGCGTATCGTCGAAAAACGAAAACTTGAAATCTCGTTCAATTTCATTGATTTTATATTCTATCGATGCAGAATAAAGAATATAACAGGAATATAACGTTTTTTCTAAGTTTAAATACGCGTTTTCATATGATAATTTTCGAAAAACGTAATCGACATACGCGAATTTCGGTATATGCGAAGATGAAATCGTGAAATCTTTAATAATACTTTTGCCACAGTTAGAAAATTGTTACCAATCGATTCAGTACATTGCATTTCATAAGATCAATCATCTATTTTATATTGGAATCAAAGTTTTTAACATTCTTTCATATCGTATATACGATTTTTCGCACATATACGCGTATCTTTGAAAAACGAAAACTTTAAATCTCGTTCAATTTCATTGATTTTATATTCTATCGATGCAGAATAAAGAATATAACAAGAATATAACGTTTTTACTATGTTTAAATATGCGTTTTCATATCATAATTGTCGAAAAACGTAATCGACATACGCGATTTTCGTTATATGCGAAGATAAAATCGTGAAATCTTTAATAATACTTGAGCCACAGTTAAAAAAATGTTATCAATCGATTCAGAACATTGCATTTCATAAGATCAAACATCTATTTTATATTGGAATCAAAGTTTTTAACATTCTTTCATATCGTATATACGATTTTTCGCTCATATACGCGTATCGTCGAAAAACGAAAACTTGAAATCTCGTTCAATTTCATTGATTTTATATTCTATCGATGCAGAATAAAGAATATAACAGGAATATGACGTTTGTACTATGTTTAAATACGCGTTTTCATATGATTATTGTCGAAAAACGTAATCGACATACGCGAATTTCGGTATTCGCGAAGATAAAATCGTGAAATCTTTAATAATACTTGTGCCACAGTTAGAAAAATGTTACCAAACGATTCAGAACATTGCATTTCATAAGATCAAACATCTATTTTATATTGGAATCAAAGTTTTTAACATTCTTTCATATCGTATATACGATTTTTCGATCATATACGCGTATCGTCGAAAAACGAAAACTTGAAATCTCGTTCAATATCATTGATTTTAAATTCTATCGATGCAGAATAAAGAATATAACAAGAATATAACGTTTTTACTATGTTTAAATACGCGTTTTCATATGATAATTGTCGAAAAACATAATCGACATACGCGAATTTCGGTATATGCGAAGATAAAATCGTGAAATCTTTAATAATACTTGTGCCACAGTTAGAAAAATGTTACCAATCGATTCAGAACATTGCATTTCATAAGATCAAACATCTATTTTATATTGGAATCGAAGTTTTTAACATTCTTTCATATCGTATATACGATTTTTCGCTCATATACGCGTATCGTCGAAAAACGAAAACTTGAAATCTCGTTCAATTTCATTGATTTTATATTCTATCGATGCAGAATAAAGAATATAACAAGAATATAACGTTTTTACTATGTTTAAATACGCGTCTTCATATGATAATTGTCGAAAAACGTAATCGACATACGCGAATTTCGGTATATGCGAAGATAAAATCGTGAAATCTTTAATAATACTTGTGCCACAGTTAGAAAAATGTTACCAATCGATTCAGAACATTGCATTTCATAAGATCAAACATCTATATTATATTGGAATCAAAGTTTTTAACATTATTTCATATCGTATATACGATTTTTCGCTCATATACGCGTATCGTCGAAAAACGAAAACTTGAAATCTCGTTCAATTTCATTGATTTTATATTCTATCGATGCAGAATAAAGAATATAACAAGAATATAACGTTTTTAATATGTTTAAATACGCGTTTTCATATGATAATTGTCGAAAAACGTAATCGACATACGCGAATTTCGGTATATGCGAAGATAAAATCGTGAAATCTTTAATATTACTTGTGCCACTGTTAGAAAAATGTTACCAATCGATTCAGAACATTGCATTTCATAAGATCAAACATCTATTTTATATTGGAATCAAAGTTTTTAACATTCTTTCATATCGTATATACGATTTTTCGCTCATATACGCGTATCGTCGAAAAACGAAAACTTGAAATCTCGTTCAATTTCATTGATTTTATATTCTATCGATGCAGAATAAAGAATATAACAGGAATATAACGTTTGTCCTATGTTTAAATACGCGTTTTCATATGATAATTGTCGAAAAACCTAATCGACATACGCGAATTTCGGTATATGCGAAGATGAAATCGTGAAATCTTTAATAATACTTTTGCCACAGTTAGAAAATTGTTACCAATCCATTCAGTACATTGCATTTCATAAGATCAAACATCTATTTTATATTGGAATCAAAGTTTTTAACATTCTTTCATATCGTATATACGATTTTTCGCACATATACGCGTATCTTTGAAAAACGAAAACTTGAAATCTCGTTCAATTTCATTGATTTTATATACTATCGATGCAGAATAAAGAATATAACAAGTATATAACGTTTCTACTATGTTTAAATACGCGTTTTCATATCATAATTGTCGAAAAACGTAATCGACATACGCGATTTTCGGTATATGCGAAGATAAAATCGTGAAATCTTAAATAATACTTGTGCCACAGTTAGAAAAATGTTATCAATCGATTCAGAACATTGCATTTCATAAGATCAAACATCTTTTTTATATTGGAATCAAAGTTTTTAACATTCTTTCATATCGTATTTACGATTTTTCGCTCATATACGCGTATCGTCGAAAAACGAAAACTTGAAATCTCGTTCAATTTCATTGATTTTATATTCTATCGATGCAGAATAAAGAATATAACAGGAATATAACGTTTGTACTATGTTTAAATACGCGTTTTCATATGATAATTGTCGAAAAACATAATCGACATACGCGAATTTCGGTATATGCGAAGATAAAATCTTGAAATCTTTAATAATACTTGTGCCACAGTTAGAAAAATGTTACCAATCGATTCAGAACATTGCATTTCATAAGATCAAACATCTATTTTATATTGGAATCAAAGTTTTTAACATTCTTTCATATCGTATATACGATTTTTCGCTCATATACGCGTATCGGCGAAAAACGAAAACTTGAAATCTCGTTCAATTTCATTGATTTTATATTCTATCGATGCAGAATAAAGAATATAACAAGAATATAACGTTTTTACTATGTTTAAATACGCGTTTTCATATGATAATTGTCGAAAAACGTAATCGTCATACGCGAATTTCGGTATATGCGAAGATAAAATCGTGAAATCTTTAACAATACTTCTGCCACAGTTAGAAAAATGTTACCAATCGATTCAGAACATTGCATTTCATAAGATCAAACATCTATTTTATATTGGAATCAAAGTTTTTAACATTCTTTCATATCGTATATACGATTTTTCGCTCATATACGCGTATCGTCGAAAAACGAAAACTTGAAATCTCGTTCAATTTCATTGATTTTATATTCTATCGATGCAGAATAAAGAATATAACAGGAATATAACGTTTGTACTATGTTTAAATACGCGTTTTCATATGATAATTGTCGAAAAACATAATCGACATACGCGAATTTCGGTATATGCGAAGATAAAACCTTGAAATCTTTAATAATACTTGTGCCACAGTTAGAAAAATGTTACCAATCGATTCAGAACATTGCATTTCATAAGATCAAACATCTATTTTATATTGGAATCAAAGTTTTTAACATTCTTTCATATCGTATATACGATTTTTCGCTCATATACGCGTATCGGCGAAAAACGAAAACTTGAAATCGCGTTCAATTTCATTGATTTTATATTCTATCGATGCAGAATAAAGAATATAACAAGAATATAACGTTTTTACTATGTTTAAATACGCGTTTTCATATGATAATTGTCGAAAAACGTAATCGTCATACGCGAATTTCGGTATATGCGAAGATTAAATCGTGAAATCTTTAACAATACTTGTGCCACAGTTAGAAAAATGTTACCAATCGATTCAGAACATTGCATTTCATAAGATCAAACATCTATTTTATATTGGAATCAAAGTTTTTAACATTCTTTCATATCGTATATACGATTTTTCGCTCATATACGCGTATCGTCGAAAAACGAAAACTTGAAATCTCGTTCAATTTCATTGATTTTATATTCTATCGATGCAGAATAAAGAATATAACAAGAATATAACGTTTTTAATATGTTTAAATACGCGTTTTCATATGATAATTGTCGAAAAACGTAATCGACATACGCGAATTTCGGTATATGCGAAGATAAAATCGTGAAATCTTTAATATTACTTGTGCCACAGTTAGAAAAATGTTACCAATCGATTCAGAACATTGCATTTCATAAGATCAAACATCTATTTTATATTGGAATCAAAGTTTTTAACATTCTTTCATATCGTATATACGATTTTTCGCTCATATACGCGTATCGTCGAAAAACGAAAACTTGAAATCTCGTTCAATTTCATTGATTTTATATTCTATCGATGCAGAATAAAGAATATAACAGGAATATAACGTTTGTACTATGTTTAAATACGCGTTTTCATATGATAATTGTCGAAAAACATAATCGACATACGCGAATTTCGGTATATGCGAAGATAAAATCTTGAAATCTTTAATAATACTTGTGCCACAGTTAGAAAAATGTTACCAATCGATTCAGAACATTGCATTTCATAAGATCAAACATCTATTTTATATTGGAATCAAAGTTTTTAACATTCTTTCATATCGTATATACGATTTTTCGCTCATATACGCGTATCGGCGAAAAACGAAAACTTGAAATCTCGTTCAATTTCATTGATTTTATATTCTATCGATGCAGAATAAAGAATATAACAAGAATATAACGTTTTTACTATGTTTAAATACGCGTTTTCATATGATAATTGTCGAAAAACGTAATCGTCATACGCGAATTTCGGTATATGCGAAGATTAAATCGTGAAATCTTTAACAATACTTGTGCCACAGTTAGAAAAATGTTACCAATCGATTCAGAACATTGCATTTCATAAGATCAAACATCTATTTTATATTGGAATCAAAGTTTTTAACATTCTTTCATATCGTATATACGATTTTTCGCTCATATACGCGTATCGTCGAAAAACGAAAACTTGAAATCTCGTTCAATTTCATTGATTTTATATTCTATCGATGCAGAATAAAGAATATAACAAGAATATAACGTTTTTAATATGTTTAAATACGCGTTTTCATATGATAATTGTCGAAAAACGTAATCGACATACGCGAATTTCGGTATATGCGAAGATAAAATCGTGAAATCTTTAATATTACTTGTGCCACAGTTAGAAAAATGTTACCAATCGATTCAGAACATTGCATTTCATAAGATCAAACATCTATTTTATATTGGAATCAAAGTTTTTAACATTCTTTCATATCGTATATACGATTTTTCGCTCATATACGCGTATCGTCGAAAAACGAAAACTTGAAATCTCGTTCAATTTCATTGATTTTATATTCTATCGATGCAGAATAAAGAATATAACAAGAAGATAACGTTTTAACTATGTTTAAATACGCGTTTTCATATGATAATTGTCGAAAAACATAATCGACATACGCGAATTTCGGTATATGCGAAGATAAAATCTTGAAATCTTTAATAATACTTGTGCCACAGTTAGAAAAATGTTACCAATCGATTCAGAACATTGCATTTCATAAGATCAAACATCTATTTTATATTGGAATCAAAGTTTTTAACATTCTTTCATATCGTATATACGATTTTTCGCTCATATACGCGTATCGGCGAAAAACGAAAACTTGAAATCTCGTTCAATTTCATTGATTTTATATTCTATCGATGCAGAATAAAGAATATAACAAGAATATAACGTTTTTACTATGTTGAAATACGCGTTTTCATATGATAATTGTCGAAAAACGTAATCGTCATACGCGAATTTCGGTATATGCGAAGATAAAATCGTGAAATCTTTAACAATAATTGTGCCACAGTTAGAAAAATGTTACCAATCGATTCAGAACATTGCATTTCATAAGATCGAACATCTATTTTATATTGGAATCAAAGTTTTTAACATTCTTTCATATCGTATATACGATTTTTCGCTCATATACGCGTATCGTCGAAAAACGAAAACTTGAAATCTCGTTCAATTTCATTGATTTTATATTCTATCGATGCAGAATAAAGAATATAACAGGAATATAACGTTTGTACTATGTTTAAATACGCGTTTTCATATGATAATTGTCGAAAAACCTAATCGACATACGCGAATTTCGGTATATGCGAAGATGAAATCGTGAAATCTTTAATAATACTTTTGCCACAGTTAGAAAATTGTTACCAATCGATTCAGTACATTGCATTTCATAAGATCAATCATCTATTTTATATTGGAATCAAAGTTTTTAACATTCTTTCATATCGTATATAGGATTTTTCGCACATATACGCGTATCTTTGAAAAACGAAAACTTGAAATCTCGTTCAATATCATTGATTTTAAATTCTATCGATGCAGAATAAAGAATATAACAAGAATATAACGTTTTTACTATGTTTAAATACGAGTTTTCATATGATAATTGTCGAAAAACATAATCGACATACGCGAATTTCGGTATATGCGAAGATAAAATCGTGAAATCTTTAATAATACTTGTGCCACAGTTAGAAAAATGTTACCAATCGATTCAGAACATTGCATTTCATAAGATCAAACATCTATTTTATATTGGAATCGAATTTTTTAACATTCTTTCATATCGTATATACGATTTTTCGCTCATATACGCGTATCGTCGAAAAACGAAAACTTGAAATCTCGTTCAATTTCATTGATTTTATATTCTATCGATGCAGAATAAAGAATATAACAAGAATATAACGTTTGTACTATGTTTAAATACGCGTTTTCATATGATAATTGTAGAAAAACGTAATCGACATACGCGATTTTCGGTATATGCGAAGATAAAATCGTGAAATCTTAAATAATACTTGTGCCACAGTTAGAAAAATGTTATCAATCGATTCAGAACATTGCATTTCATAAGATCAAACATCTATTTTATATTGGAATCAAAGTTTTTAACATTCTTTCATATCGTATATACGATTTTTCGATCATATACGCGTATCGTCGAAAAACGAAAACTTGAAATCTCGTTCAATTTCATTGATTTTATATTCTATCGATGCAGAATAAAGAATATAACAAGAATATAACGTTTTTACTATGTTTAAATATGCGTTTTCATATCATAATTGTCGAAAAACGTAATCGACATACGCGATTTTCGTTATATGCGAAGATGAAATCGTGAAATCTTTAATAATACTTGAGCCACAGTTAGAAAAATGTTATCAATCGATTCAGAACATTGCATTTCATAAGATCAAACATCTATTTTATATTGGAATCAAAGTTTTTAACATTCTTTCATATCGTATATACGATTTTTAGCTCATATACGCGTATCGGCGAAAAACGAAAACTTGAAATCTCGTTCAATTTCATTGATTTTATATTCTATCGATGCAGAATAAAGAATATAACAAGAATATAACGTTTTTACTATGTTTAAATACGCGTTTTCATATGATAATTGTCGAAAAACGTAATCGTCATACGCGAATTTCGGTATATGCGAAGATAAAATCGTGAAATCTTTAACAATACTTGTGCCACAGTTAGAAAAATGTTACCAATCGATTCAGAACATTGCATTTCATAAGATCAAACATCTATTTTATATTGGAATCAAAGTTTTTAACATTCTTTCATATCGTATATACGATTTTTCGCTCATATACGCGTATCGGCGAAAAACGAAAACTTGAAGTCTCGTTCAATTTCATTGATTTTATATTCTATCGATGCAGAATAAAGAATATAACAAGAATATAACGTTTGTACTATGTTTAAATAAGCGTTTTCATATGATAATTGTCGAAAAACGTAATCGTCATACGCGAATTTCGGTATATGCGAAGATAAAATCGTGAAATCTTTAACAATAATTGTGCCACAGTTAGAAAAATGTTACCAATCGATTCAGAACATTGCATTTCATAAGATCAAACATCTATTTTATATTGGAATCAAAGTTTTTAACATTCTTTCATATCGTATATACGATTTTTCGCTCATATACGCGTATCGTCGAAAAACGAAAACTTGAAATCTCGTTCAATTTCATTGATTTTATTTTCTATCGATGCAGAATAAAGAATATAACAGGAATATAACGTTTTTACTATGTTTAAATACGCGTTTTCATATGATAATTGTCGAAAAACGTAATCGACATACGCGAATTTCGGTATATGCGAAGATAAAATCGTGAAATCTTTAATAATACTTGTGCCACAGTTAGAAAAATGTTACCAATCGATTCAGAACATTGCATTTCATAAGATCAAACATCTATTTCATATTGGAAACAAAGTTTTTAACATTCTTTCTTATCGTATATACGATTTTTCGCTCATATACGCGTATCGTCGAAAAACGAAAACTTGAAATCTCGATCAATTTCATTGATTTTATATTCTATCGATGCAGAATAAAGAATATAACAGGAATATAACGTTTGTACTATGTTTAAATACGCGTTTTCATATGATAATTGTCGAAAAACGTAATCGACATACGCGAATTTCGGTATATGCGAAGATGAAATCGTGAAATCTTTAATAATACTTTTGCCACAGTTAGAAAATTGTTACCAATCGATTCAGTACATTGCATTTCATAAGATCAAACATCTATTTTATATTGGAATCAAAGTTTTTAACATTCTTTCATATCGTATATACGATTTTTCGCTCATATACGCGTATCGTCGAAAAACGAAAACTTGAAATCTCGTTCAATTTCATTGATTTTATATTCTATCGATGCAGAATAAAGAATATAACAGGAATATGACGTTTGTACTATGTTTAAATACGCGTTTTCATATGATTATTGTCGAAAAACGTAATCGACATACGCGAATTTCGGTATTCGCGAAGATAAAATCGTGAAATCTTTAATAATACTTGTGCCACAGTTAGAAAAATGTTACCAAACGATTCAGAACATTGCATTTCATAAGATCAAACATCTATTTTATATTGGAATCAAAGTTTTTAACATTCTTTCATATCGTATATACGATTTTTCGATCATATACGCGTATCGTCGAAAAACGAAAACTTGAAATCTCGTTCAATATCATTGATTTTAAATTCTATCGATGCAGAATAAAGAATATAACAAGAATATAACGTTTTTACTATGTTTAAATACGCGTTTTCATATGATAATTGTCGAAAAACATAATCGACATACGCGAATTTCGGTATATGCGAAGATAAAATCGTGAAATCTTTAATTATACTTGTGCCACAGTTAGAAAAATGTTACCAATCGATTCAGAATATTGCATTTCATAAGATCAAACATCTATTTTATATTGGAATCGAAGTTTTTAACATTCTTTCATATCGTATATACGATTTTTCGCTCATATACGCGTATCGTCGAAAAACGAAAACTTGAAATCTCGTTCAATTTCATTGATTTTATATTCTATCGATGCAGAATAAAGAATATAACAAGAATATAACGTTTTTACTATGTTTAAATACGCGTCTTCATATGATAATTGTCGAAAAACATAATCGACATACGCGAATTTCGGTATATGCGAAGATAAAATCGTGAAATCTTTAATAATACTTGTGCCACAGTTAGAAAAATGTTACCAATCGATTCAGAACATTGCATTTCATAAGATCAAACATCTATATTATATTGGAATCAAAGTTTTTAACATTATTTCATATCGTATATACGATTTTTCGCTCATATACGCGTATCGTCGAAAAACGAAAACTTGAAATCTCGTTCAATTTCAT
The DNA here is from genome assembly GCF_910589235.1 of Vespa crabro. NCBI lineage: Eukaryota > Metazoa > Arthropoda > Insecta > Hymenoptera > Vespidae > Vespa > Vespa crabro. The sequence continues at coordinate 12,024,064 of NC_060956.1, read as the reverse complement.
TGATTTTATATTCTATCGATGCAGAATAAAGAATATAACAAGAATATAACGTTTTTAATATGTTTAAATACGCGTTTTCATATGATAATTGTCGAAAAACGTAATCGACATACGCGAATTTCAGTATATGCGAAGATAAAATCGTGAAATCTTTAATATTACTTGTGCCACTGTTAGAAAAATGTTACCAATCGATTCAGAACATTGCATTTCATAAGATCAAACATCTATTTTATATTGGAATCAAAGTTTTTAACTTTGTATACCTTTCATATCGTATATACGATTTTTCGCTCATATACGCGTATCGTCGAAAAACGAAAACTTGAAATCTCGTTCAATTTCATTGATTTTATATTCTATCGATGCAGAATAAAGAATATAACAGGAATATAACGTTTGTACTATGTTTAAATACGCGTTTTCATATGATAATTGTCGAAAAACCTAATCGACATACGCGAATTTCGGTATATGCGAAGATGAAATCGTGAAATCTTTAATAATACTTTTGCCACAGTTAGAAAATTGTTACCAATCCATTCAGTACATGGCATTTCATAAGATCAAACATCTATTTTATATTGGAATCAAAGTTTTTAACATTCTTTCATATCGTATATACGATTTTTCGCACATATACGCGTATCTTTGAAAAACGAAAACTTGAAATCTCGTTCAATTTCATTGATTTTATATTCTATCGATGCAGAATAAAGAATATAACAAGTATATAACGTTTCTACTATGTTTAAATACGCGTTTTCATATCATAATTGTCGAAAAACGTAATCGACATACGCGATTTTCGGTATATGCGAAGATAAAATCGTGAAATCTTAAATAATACTTGTGCCACAGTTAGAAAAATGTTATCAATCGATTCAGAACATTGCATTTCATAAGATCAAACATCTATTTTATATTGGAATCAAAGTTTTTAACATTCTTTCATATCGTATATACGATTTTTCGCTCATATACGCGTATCGGCGAAAAACGAAAACTTGAAATCTCGTTCAATTTCATTGATTTTATATTCTATCGATGCAGAATAAAGAATATAACAAGAATATAACGTTTTTACTATGTTTAAATACGCGTTTTCATATGATAATTGTCGAAAAACGTAATCGTCATACGCGAATTTCGGTATATGCGAAGATAAAATCGTGGAATCTTTAACAATACTTCTGCCACAGTTAGAAAAATGTTACCAATCGATTCAGAACATTGCATTTCATAAGATCAAACATCTATTTTATATTGGAATCAAAGTTTTTAACATTCTTTCATATCGTATATACGATTTTTCGCTCATATACGCGTATCGTCGAAAAACGAAAACTTGAAATCTCGTTCAATTTCATTGATTTTATATTCTATCGATGCAGAATAAAGAATATAACAGGAATATAACGTTTGTACTATGTTTAAATACGCGTTTTCATATGATAATTGTTGAAAAACATAATCGACATACGCGAATTTCGGTACATGCGAAGATAAAATCTTGAAATCTTTAATAATACTTGTGCCACAGTTAGAAAAATGTTACCAATCGATTCAGAACATTGCATTTCATAAGATCAAACATCTATTTTATATTGGAATCAATGTTTTTAACATTCTTTCATATCGTATATACGATTTTTCGCTCATATACGCGTATCGTCGAAAAACGAAAACTTGAAATCTCGTTCAATTTCATTGATTTTAAATTCTATCGATGCAGAATAAAGAACATAACAAGAATATAACGTTTTGACTATGTTTAAATACGCGTCTTCATATGATAATTGTCGAAAAATATAATCGACATACGCGAATTTCGGTATATGCGAAGATAAAATCGTGAAATCTTTAATAATACTTGTGCCACAGTTAGAAAAATGTTACCAATCGATTCAGAACATTGCATTTCATGAGATCAAACATCTATTTTATATTGGAATCAAAGTTTTTAACATTCTTTCATATCGTATATACGATTTTTCGCTCATATACGCGTATCGTCGAAAAACGAAAACTTGAAATCTCGTTCAATTTCATTGAATTTATATTCTATCGATGCAGAATAAAGAATATAACAAGAATATAACGTTTTTACTATGTTTAAATACGCGTTTTCATATGATAATTGTCGAAAAACCTAATCGACATACGCGAATTTCGGTATATGCGAAGATGAAATCGAGAAATCTTTAATAATACTTGTGCCACAGTTAGAAAAATGTTACCAATCGATTCAGAACATTGCATTTCATAAGATCAAACATCTATTTTATATTGGAATCAAAGTTTTTAACATTCTTTCATATCGTATATACGATTTTTCGCTCATATACGCGTATCGTCGAAAAACGAAAACTTGAAATCTCGTTCAATTTCATTGATTTTATATTCTATCGATGCAGAATAAAGAATATAACAGGAATATAACGTTTGTACTATGTTTAAATACGCGTTTTCATATGATTATTGTCGAAAAACGTAATCGACATACGCGAATTTCGGTATTCGCGAAGATAAAATCGTGAAATCTTTATTAATACTTGTGCCACAGTTAGAAAAATGTTACCAAACGATTCAGAACATTGCATTTCATAAGATCAAACATCTATTTTATATTGGAATCAAAGTTTTTAACATTCTTTCATATCGTATATACGATTTTTCGATCATATACGCGTATCGTCGAAAAACGAAAACTTGAAATCTCGTTCAATTTCATTGATTTTAAATTCTATCGATGCAGAATAAAGATTATAACAAGAATATAACGTTTTTACTATGTTTAAATACGCGTTTTCATATGATAATTGTCGAAAAACATAATCGACATACGCGAATTTCGGTATATGCGAAGATAAAATCGTGAAATCTTTAATAATACTTGTGCCACAGTTAGAAAAATGTTACCAATCGATTCAGAACATTGCATTTCATAAGATCAAACATCTATTTTATATTGGAATCAATGTTTTTAACATTCTTTCATATCGTATATACGATTTTTCGCTCATATACGCGTATCGTCGAAAAACGAAAACTTGAAATCTCGTTCAATTTCATTGATTTTAAATTCTATCGATGCAGAATAAAGAATATAACAAGAATATAACGTTTTTACTATGTTTAAATACGCGTCTTCATATGATAATTGTCGAAAAACATAATCGACATACGCGAATTTCGGTATATGCGAAGATAAAATCGTGAAATCTTTAATAATACTTGTGCCACAGTTAGAAAAATGTTACCAATCGATTCAGAACATTGCATTTCATGAGATCAAACATCTATTTTATATTGGAATCAAAGTTTTTAACATTCTTTCATATCGTATATACGATTTTTCGCTCATATACGCGTATCGTCGAAAAACGAAAACTTGAAATCTCGTTCAATTTCAATGATTTTATATTCTATCGATGCAGAATAAAGAATATAACAAGAATATAACGTTTTTACTATGTTTAAATACGCGTTTTCATATGATAATTGTCGAAAAACCTAATCGACATACGCGAATTTCGGTATATGCGAAGATGAAATCGTGAAATCTTTAATAATACTTGTGCCACAGTTAGAAAAATGTTACCAATCGATTCAGAACATTGCATTTCATAAGATCAAACATCTATTTTATATTGGAATCAAAGTTTTTAACATTCTTTCATATCGTATATACGATTTTTTCGCTCATATACGCGTATCGTCGAAAAACGAAAACTTGAAATCTCGTTCAATTTCATTGATTTTATATTCTATCGATGCAGAATAAAGAATATAACAGGAATATAACGTTTGTACTATGTTTAAATACGCGTTTTCATATGATTATTGTCGAAAAACGTAATCGACATACGCGAATTTCGGTATTCGCGAAGATAAAATCGTGAAATCTTTAATAATACTTGTGCCACAGTTAGAAAAATGTTACCAAACGATTCAGAACATTGCATTTCATAAGATCAAACATCTATTTTATATTGGAATCAAAGTTTTTAACATTCTTTCATATCGTATATACGATTTTTCGATCATATACGCGTATCGTCGAAAAACGAAAACTTGAAATCTCGTTCAATTTCATTGATTTTAAATTCTATCGATGCAGAATAAAGATTATAACAAGAATATAACGTTTTTACTATGTTTAAATACGCGTTTTCATATGATAATTGTCGAAAAACATAATCGACATACGCGAATTTCGGTATATGCGAAGATAAAATCGTGAAATCTTTAATAATACTTGTGCCACAGTTAGAAAAATGTTACCAATCGATTCAGAACATTGCATTTCATAAGATCAAACATCTATTTTATATTGGAATCAATGTTTTTAACATTCTTTCATATCGTATATACGATTTTTCGCTCATATACGCGTATCGTCGAAAAACGAAAACTTGAAATCTCGTTCAATTTCATTGATTTTAAATTCTATCGATGCAGAATAAAGAACATAACAAGAATATAACGTTTTGACTATGTTTAAATACGCGTCTTCATATGATAATTGTCGAAAAATATAATCGACATACGCGAATTTCGGTATATGCGAAGATAAAATCGTGAAATCTTTAATAATACTTGTGCCACAGTTAGAAAAATGTTACCAATCGATTCAGAACATTGCATTTCATGAGATCAAACATCTATTTTATATTGGAATCAAAGTTTTTAACATTCTTTCATATCGTATATACGATTTTTCGATCATATACGCGTATCGTCGAAAAACGAAAACTTGAAATCTCGTTCAATTTCATTGATTTTAAATTCTATCGATGCAGAATAAAGATTATAACAAGAATATAACGTTTTTACTATGTTTAAATACGCGTTTTCATATGATAATTGTCGAAAAACATAATCGACATACGCGAATTTCGGTATATGCGAAGATAAAATCGTGAAATCTTTAATAATACTTGTGCCACAGTTAGAAAAATGTTACCAATCGATTCAGAACATTGCATTTCATAAGATCAAACATCTATTTTATATTGGAATCAAAGTTTTTAACATTCTTTCATATCGTATATACGATTTTTCGCTCATATACGCGTATCGTCGAAAAACGAAAACTTGAAATCTCGTTCAATTTCATTGATTTTATATTCTATCGATGCAGAATAAAGAATATAACAGGAATATAACGTTTGTACTATGTTTAAATACGCGTTTTCATATGATTATTGTCGAAAAACGTAATCGACATACGCGAATTTCGGTATTCGCGAAGATAAAATCGTGAAATCTTTAATAATACTTGTGCCACAGTTAGAAAAATGTTACCAAACGATTCAGAACATTGCATTTCATAAGATCAAACATCTATTTTATATTGGAATCAAAGTTTTTAACATTCTTTCAAATCGTATATACGATTTTTCGATCATATACGCGTATCGTCGAAAAACGAAAACTTGAAATCTCGTTCAATTTCATTGATTTTAAATTCTATCGATGCAGAATAAAGAATATAACAAGAATATAACGTTTTTACTATGTTTAAATACGCGTTTTCATATGATAATTGTCGAAAAACATAATCGACATACGCGAATTTCGGTATATGCGAAGATAAAATCGTGAAATCTTTATTAATACTTGTGCCACAGTTAGAAAAATGTTACCAATCGATTCAGAACATTGCATTTCATAAGATCAAACATCTATTTTATATTGGAATCAATGTTTTTAACATTCTTTCATATCGTATATACGATTTTTCGCTCATATACGCGTATCGTCGAAAAACGAAAACTTGAAATCTCGTTCAATTTCATTGATTTTAAATTCTATCGATGCAGAATAAAGAATATAACAAGAATATAACGTTTTTACTATGTTTAAATACGCGTCTTCATATGATAATTGTCGAAAAACATAATCGACATACGCGAATTTCGGTATATGCGGAGATAAAATCGTGGAATCTTTAATAATACTTGTGCCACAGTTAGAAAAATGTTACCAATCGATTCAGAACATTGCATTTCATGAGATCAAACATCTATTTTATATTGGAATCAAAGTTTTTAACATTCTTTCATATCGTATATACGATTTTTCGCTCATATACGCGTATCGTCGAAAAACGAAAACTTGAAATCTCGTTCAATTTCATTGATTTTATATTCTATCGATGCAGAATAAAGAATATAATAAGAATATAACGTTTTTACTATGTTTAAATACGCGTTTTCATATGATAATTGTCGAAAAACCTAATCGACATACGCGAATTTCGGTATATGCGAAGATGAAATCGTGAAATCTTTAATAATACTTGTGCCACAGTTAGAAAAATGTTACCAATCGATTCAGAACATTGCATTTCATAAGATCAAACATCTATTTTATATTGGAATCAAAGTTTTTAACATTCTTTCATATCGTATATACGATTTTTCGCTCATATAGGCGTATCGTCGAAAAACGAAAACTTGAAATCTCGTTCAATTTCATTGATTTTAAATTCTATCGATGTAGAATAAAGAATATAACAAGAATATAACGTTTTTACTATGTTTAAATACGCGTTTTCATATGATAATTGTCGAAAAACATAATCGACATACGCGAATTTCGGTATATGCGAAGATAAAATCGTGAAATCTTTAATAATACTTGTGCCACAGTTAGAAAAATGTTACCAATCGATTCAGAACATTGCATTTCATAAGATCAAACATCTATTTTATATTGGAATCAAAGTTTTTAACATTCTTTCATATCGTATATACGATTTTTCGATCATATACGCGTATCGTCGAAAAACGAAAACTTGAAATCTCGTTCAATTTCATTGATTTTAAATTCTATCGATGCAGAATAAAGAATATAACAAGAATATAACGTTTTTACTATGTTTAAATACGCGTTTTCATATGATAATTGTCGAAAAACATAATCGACATACGCGAATTTCGGTATATGCGAAGATAAAATCGTGAAATCTTTAATAATACTTGTGCCACAGTTAGAAAAATGTTACCAATCGATTCAGAACATTGCATTTCATAAGATCAAACATCTATTTTATATTGGAATCAATGTTTTTAACATTCTTTCATATCGTATATACGATTTTTCGCTCATATACGCGTATCGTCGAAAAACGAAAACTTGAAATCTCGTTCAATTTCATTGATTTTAAATTCTATCGATGCAGAATAAAGAATATAACAAGAATATATCGTTTTTACTATGTTGAAATACGCGTCTTCATATGATAATTGTCGAAAAACATAATCGACATACGCGAATTTCGGTATATGCGAAGATAAAATCGTGGAATCTTTAATAATACTTGTGCCACAGTTAGAAAAATGTTACCAATCGATTCAGAACATTGCATTTCATGAGATCAAACATCTATTTTATATTGGAATCAAAGTTTTTAACATTCTTTCATATCGTATATACGATTTTTCGCTCATATACGCGTATCGTCGAAAAACGAAAACTTGAAATCTCGTTCAATTTCATTGATTTTATATTCTATCGATGCAGAATAAAGAATATAACAAGAATATAACGTTTTTACTATGTTTAAATACGCGTTTTCATATGATAATTGTCGAAAAACCTAATCGACATACGCGAATTTCGGTATATGCGAAGATGAAATCGTGAAATCTTTAATAATACTTCTGCCACAGTTAGAAAAATGTTACCAATCGATTCAGAACATTGCATTTCATAAGATCAAACATCTATTTTATATTGGAATCAAAGTTTTTAACATTCTTTCATATCGTATATACGATTTTTCGCTCATATAGGCGTATCGTCGAAAAACGAAAACTTGAAATCTCGTTCAATTTCATTGATTTTAAATTCTATCGATGCAGAATAAAGAATATAACAAGAATATAACGTTTTTACTATGTTTAAATACGCGTTTTCATATGATAATTGTCGAAAAACATAATCGACATACGCGAATTTCGGTATATGCGAAGATAAAATCGTGAAATCTTTAATAATACTTGTGCCACAGTTAGAAAAATGTTACCAATCGATTCAGAACATTGCATTTCATGAGATCAAACATCTATTTTATATTGGAATCAAAGTTTTTAACATTCTTTCATATCGTATATACGATTTTTCGCTCATATACGCGTATCGTCGAAAAACGAAAACTTGAAATCTCGTTCAATTTCATTGAATTTATATTCTATCGATGCAGAATAAAGAATATAACAAGAATATAACGTTTTTTACTATGTTTAAATACGCGTTTTCATATGATAATTGTCGAAAAACCTAATCGACATACGCGAATTTCGGTATATGCGAAGATGAAATCGTGAAATCTTTAATAATACTTGTGCCACAGTTAGAAAAATGTTACCAATCGATTCAGAACATTGCATTTCATAAGATCAAACATCTATTTTATATTGGAATCAAAGTTTTTAACATTCTTTCATATCGTATATACGATTTTTCGCTCATATACGCGTATCGTCGAAAAACGAAAACTTGAAATCTCGTTCAATTTCATTGATTTTATATTCTATCGATGCAGAATAAAGAATATAACAGGAATATAACGTTTCTACTATGTTTAAATACGCGTTTTCATATGATTATTGTCGAAAAACGTAATCGACATACGCGAATTTCGGTATTCGCGAAGATAAAATCGTGAAATCTTTAATAATACTTGTGCCACAGTTAGAAAAATGTTACCAAACGATTCAGAACATTGCATTTCATAAGATCAAACATCTATTTTATATTGGAATCAAAGTTTTTAACATTCTTTCATATCGTATATACGATTTTTCGATCATATACGCGTATCGTCGAAAAACGAAAACTTGAAATCTCGTTCAATTTCATTGATTTTAAATTCTATCGATGCAGAATAAAGATTATAACAAGAATATAACGTTTTTACTATGTTTAAATACGCGTTTTCATATGATAATTGTCGAAAAACATAATCGACATACGCGAATTTCGGTATATGCGAAGATAAAATCGTGAAATCTTTAATAATACTTGTGCCACAGTTAGAAAAATGTTACCAATCGATTCAGAACATTGCATTTCATAAGATCAAACATCTATTTTATATTGGAATCAATGTTTTTAACATTCTTTCATATCGTATATACGATTTTTCGCTCATATACGCGTATCGTCGAAAAACGAAAACTTGAAATCTCGTTCAATTTCATTGATTTTAAATTCCATCGATGCAGAATAAAGAATATAACAAGAATATAACGTTTTTACTATGTTTAAATACGCGTCTTCATATGATAATTGTCGAAAAACATAATCGACATACGCGAATTTCGGTATATGCGAAGATAAAATCGTGAAATCTTTAATAATACTTGTGCCACAGTTAGAAAAATGTTACCAATCGATTCAGAACATTGCATTTCATGAGATCAAACATCTATTTTATATTGGAATCAAAGTTTTTAACATTCTTTCATATCGTATATACGATTTTTCGCTCATATACGCGTATCGTCGAAAAACGAAAACTTGAAATCTCGTTCAATTTCAATGATTTTATATTCTATCGATGCAGAATAAAGAATATAACAAGAATATAACGTTTTTACTATGTTTAAATACGCGTTTTCATATGATAATTGTCGAAAAACCTAATCGACATACGCGAATTTCGGTATATGCGAAGATGAAATCGTGAAATCTTTAATAATACTTGTGCCACAGTTAGAAAAATGTTACCAATCGATTCAGAACATTGCATTTCATAAGATCAAACATCTATTTTATATTGGAATCAAAGTTTTTAACATTCTTTCATATCGTATATACGATTTTTCGCTCATATACGCGTATCGTCGAAAAACGAAAACTTGAAATCTCGTTCAATTTCATTGATTTTATATTCTATCGATGCAGAATAAAGAATATAACAGGAATATAACGTTTGTACTATGTTTAAATACGCGTTTTCATATGATTATTGTCGAAAAACGTAATCGACATACGCGAATTTCGGTATTCGCGAAGATAAAATCGTGAAATCTTTAATAATACTTGTGCCACAGTTAGAAAAATGTTACCAAACGATTCAGAACATTGCATTTCATAAGATCAAACATCTATTTTATATTGGAATCAAAGTTTTTAACATTCTTTCAAATCGTATATACGATTTTTCGATCATATACGCGTATCGTCGAAAAACGAAAACTTGAAATCTCGTTCAATTTCATTGATTTTAAATTCTATCGATGCAGAATAAAGAATATAACAAGAATATAACGTTTTTACTATGTTTAAATACGCGTTTTCATATGATAATTGTCGAAAAACATAATCGACATACGCGAATTTCGGTATATGCGAAGATAAAATCGTGAAATCTTTATTAATACTTGTGCCACAGTTAGAAAAATGTTACCAATCGATTCAGAACATTGCATTTCATAAGATCAAACATCTATTTTATATTGGAATCAATGTTTTTAACATTCTTTCATATCGTATATACGATTTTTCGCTCATATACGCGTATCGTCGAAAAACGAAAACTTGAAATCTCGTTCAATTTCATTGATTTTAAATTCTATCGATGCAGAATAAAGAATATAACAAGAATATAACGTTTTTACTATGTTTAAATACGCGTCTTCATATGATAATTGTCGAAAAACATAATCGACATACGCGAATTTCGGTATATGCGGAGATAAAATCGTGGAATCTTTAATAATACTTGTGCCACAGTTAGAAAAATGTTACCAATCGATTCAGAACATTGCATTTCATGAGATCAAACATCTATTTTATATTGGAATCAAAGTTTTTAACATTCTTTCATATCGTATATACGATTTTTCGCTCATATACGCGTATCGTCGAAAAACGAAAACTTGAAATCTCGTTCAATTTCATTGATTTTATATTCTATCGATGCAGAATAAAGAATATAACAAGAATATAACGTTTTTACTATGTTTAAATACGCGTTTTCATATGATAATTGTCGAAAAACCTAATCGACATACGCGAATTTCGGTATATGCGAAGATGAAATCGTGAAATCTTTAATAATACTTGTGCCACAGTTAGAAAAATGTTACCAATCGATTCAGAACATTGCATTTCATAAGATCAAACATCTATTTTATATTGGAATCAAAGTTTTTAACATTCTTTCATATCGTATATACGATTTTTCGCTCATATAGGCGTATCGTCGAAAAACGAAAACTTGAAATCTCGTTCAATTTCATTGATTTTAAATTCTATCGATGTAGAATAAAGAATATAACAAGAATATAACGTTTTTACTATGTTTAAATACGCGTTTTCATATGATAATTGTCGAAAAACATAATCGACATACGCGAATTTCGGTATATGCGAAGATAAAATCGTGAAATCTTTAATAATACTTGTGCCACAGTTAGAAAAATGTTACCAATCGATTCAGAACATTGCATTTCATAAGATCAAACATCTATTTTATATTGGAATCAAAGTTTTTAACATTCTTCATATCGTATATACGATTTTTCGATCATATACGCGTATCGTCGAAAAACGAAAACTTGAAATCTCGTTCAATTTCATTGATTTTAAATTCTATCGATGCAGAATAAAGAATATAACAAGAATATAACGTTTTTACTATGTTTAAATACGCGTTTTCATATGATAATTGTCGAAAAACATAATCGACATACGCGAATTTCGGTATATGCGAAGATAAAATCGTGAAATCTTTAATAATACTTGTGCCACAGTTAGAAAAATGTTACCAATCGATTCAGAACATTGCATTTCATAAGATCAAACATCTATTTTATATTGGAATCAATGTTTTTAACATTCTTTCATATCGTATATACGATTTTTCGCTCATATACGCGTATCGTCGAAAAACGAAAACTTGAAATCTCGTTCAATTTCATTGATTTTAAATTCTATCGATGCAGAATAAAGAATATAACAAGAATATATCGTTTTTACTATGTTTAAATACGCGTCTTCATATGATAATTGTCGAAAAACATAATCGACATACGCGAATTTCGGTATATGCGAAGATAAAATCGTGGAATCTTTAATAATACTTGTGCCACAGTTAGAAAAATGTTACCAATCGATTCAGAACATTGCATTTCATGAGATCAAACATCTATTTTATATTGGAATCAAAGTTTTTAACATTCTTTCATATCGTATATACGATTTTTCGCTCATATACGCGTATCGTCGAAAAACGAAAACTTGAAATCTCGTTCAATTTCATTGATTTTATATTCTATCGATGCAGAATAAAGAATATAACAAGAATATAACGTTTTTACTATGTTTAAATACGCGTTTTCATATGATAATTGTCGAAAAACCTAATCGACATACGCGAATTTCGGTATATGCGAAGATGAAATCGTGAAATCTTTAATAATACTTCTGCCACAGTTAGAAAAATGTTACCAATCGATTCAGAACATTGCATTTCATAAGATCAAACATCTATTTTATATTGGAATCAAAGTTTTTAACATTCTTTCATATCGTATATACGATTTTTCGCTCATATAGGCGTATCGTCGAAAAACGAAAACTTGAAATCTCGTTCAATTTCATTGATTTTAAATTCTATCGATGCAGAATAAAGAATATAACAAGAATATAACGTTTTTACTATGTTTAAATACGCGTTTTCATATGATAATTGTCGAAAAACATAATCGACATACGCGAATTTCGGTATATGCGAAGATAAAATCGTGAAATCTTTAATAATACTTGTGCCACAGTTAGAAAAATGTTACCAATCGATTCAGAACATTGCATTTCATAAGATCAAACATCTATTTCATATTGGAAACAAAGTTTTTAACATTCTTTCATATCGTATATACGATTTTTCGCTCATATACGCGTATCGTCGAAAAACGAAAACTTGAAATCTCGTTCAATTTCATTGATTTTATATTCTATCGATGCAGAATAAAGAATATAACAGGAATATAACGTTTGTACTATGTTTAAATACGCGTTTTCATATGATAATTGTCGAAAAACGTAATCGACATACGCGAATTTCGGTATATGCGAAGATAAAATCGTGAAATCTTTAATAATACTTGTGCCACAGTTAGAAAAATGTTACCAATCGATTCAGAACATTGCATTTCATGAGATCAAACATCTATTTTATATTGGAATCAAAGTTTTTAACATTCTTTCATATCGTATATACGATTTTTCGCTCATATACGCGTATCGTCGAAAAACGAAAACTTGAAATCTCGTTCAATTTCATTGATTTTAGATTCTATCGATGCAGAATAAAGAATATAACAAGAATATAACGTTTTTACTATGTTTAAATACGCGTCTTCATATTATAATTGTCGAAAAACATAATCGACATACGCGAATTTCGGTATATGCGAAGATGAAATCGTGAAATCTTTAATAATACTTGTGCCACAGTTAGAAAAATGTTACCAATCGATTCAGAACATTGCATTTCATAAGATCAAACATCTATTTTATATTGGAATCAAAGTTTTTAACATTCTTTCATATCGTATATACGATTTTTCCCTCATATACGCGTATCGTCGAAAAACGAAAACTTGAAATCTCGTCCAATTTCATTGATTTTATATTCTATCGATGCAGAATAAAGAATATAACAGGAATATAACGTTTGTACTATGTTTAAATACGCGTTTTCATATGATTATTGTCGAAAAACGTAATCGACATACGCGAATTTCGGTATTCGCAAAGATGAAATCGTGAAATCTTTAATAATACTTTTGCACAGTTAGAAAATTGTTACCAATCGATTCAGTACATTGCATTTCATAAGATCAAACATCTATTTTATATTGGAATCAAAGTTTTTAACATTCTTTCATATCGTATATACGATTTTTCGCTCATATACGCGTATCGTCGAAAAACGAAAACTTGAAATCTCGTTCAATTTCATTGATTTTTGATTCTATCGATGCAGAATAAAGAATATAACAAGAATATAACGTTTTTACTATGTTTAAATACGCGTCTTCATATTATAATTGTCGAAAAACCTAATCGACATACGCGAATTTCGGTATATGCGAAGATAAAATCGTGAAATCTTTAATAATACTTGTGCCACAGTTAGAAAAATGTTACCAATCGATTCAGAACATTGCATTTCATAAGATCAAACATCTATTTTATATTGGAATCAAAGTTTTTAACATTCTTTCATATCGTATATACGATTTTTCGCTCATATACGCGTATCGTCGAAAAACGAAAACTTAAAATCTCGTTCAATTTCATTGATTTTATATTCTATCGATGCAGAATAAAGAATATAATAGGAATATAACGTTTGTACTATGTTTAAATACGCGTTTTCATATGATAATTGTCGAAAAACGTAATCGACATACGCGAACTTCGGTATTCGCGAAGATAAAATCGTGAAATCTTTAATAATACTTGTGCCACAGTCAGAAAAATGTTACCAATCGATTCAGAACATTGCATTTCATAAGATCAAAAATCTATTTTATATTGGAATCAATGTTTTTAACATTCTTTCATATCTTATATACGATTTTTAGCTCATATACGCGTATCGTCGAAAAACGAAAACTTGAAATCTCGTTCAATTTCATTGATTTTATATTCTATCGATGCAGAATAAAGAATATAACTGGAATATAACGTTTTTAATATGTTTAAATACGCGTTTTCATATCATAATTGTCGAAAAACGTAATCGACATACGCGATTTTCGGTATATGCGAAGATAAAATCTTGAAATCTTTAATAATACTTGTGCCACAGTTAGAAAAATGTTACCAATCGATTCAGTACATTGCATTTCTTAAGATCAAACATCTATTTTATATTGGAATCAATGTTTTTAACATTCTTTCATATCGTATATACGATTTTTCGATCATATACGCGTATCGTCGAAAAACGAAAACTTGAAATCTCGTTCAATTTCATTGATTTTAAATTCTATCGATGCAGAATAAAGAATATAACAAGAATATAACGTTTTTACTATGTTTAAATACGCGTTTTCATATGATATTTGTCGAAAAACATAATCGACATACGCGAATTTCGGTATATGCGAAGATAAAATCGTGAAATCTTTAATAATACTTGTGCCACAGTTAGAAAAATGTTACCAATCGATTCAGAACATTGAATTTCATAAGATCAAACATCTATTTTATATTGGAATCAAAGTTTTTAACATTCTTTCATATCGTATACACGATTTTTCGCTCATATACGCGTATCGGAGAAAAACGAAAACTTGAAATCTCGTTCAATTTCATTGATTTTATATTCTATCGATGCAGAATAAAGAATATAACAAGAATATAACGTTTTTACTATGTTTAAATACGCGTTTTCATATGATAATTGTCGAAAAACATGATCGACATACGCGAATTTCGGTATATGCGAAGATAAAATCTTGAAATCTTTAATAATACTTGTGCCACAGTTAGAAAAATGTTACCAATCGATTCAGAACATTGCATTTCATAAGATCAAACATCTATTTTATATTGGAATCAAAGTTTTTAACATTATTTCATATCGTATATACGATTTTTCGCTCATATACGCGTATCGTCGAAAAACGAAAACTTGAAATCTCGTTCCATTTCATTGATTTTATATTCTATCGATGCAGAATAAAGAATATAACAAGAATATAACGTTTTTAATATGTTTAAATACGCGTTTTCATATCATAATTGTCGAAAAACGTAATCGACATACGCGATTTTCGGTATATGCGAAGATAAAATCTTGAAATCATTAATAATACTTGTGCCACAGTTAGAAAAATGTTACCAATCGATTCAGAACATTGCATTTCATAAGATCAAACATCTATTTTATATTGGAATCAATGTTTTTAACATTCTTTCATATCGTATATACGATTTTTCGCTCATATACGCGTATCGTCGAAAAACGAAAACTTGATATCTCGTTCAATTTCATTGATTTTAAATTCTATCGATGCAGAATAAAGAATATAACAAGAATATAACGTTTTTACTATGTTTAAATACGCGTCTTCATATGATAATTGTCGAAAAACATAATCGACATACGCGAATTTCGGTATATGCGAAGATAAAATCGTGAAATCTTTAATAATACTTGTGCCACAGTTAGAAAAATGTTACCAATCGATTCAGAACATTGCATTTCATAAGATCAAACATCTATTTCATATTAGAAACAAAGTTTTTAACATTCTTTCATATCGTATATACGATTTTTCGCTCATATACGCGTATCGTCGAAAAACGAAAACTTGAAATCTCGTTCAATTTCATTGATTTTATATTCTATCGATGCAGAATAAAGAATATAACAGGAATATAACGTTTGTACTATGTTTAAATACGAGTTTTCATATGATAATTGTCGAAAAACGTAATCGACATACGCGAATTTCGGTACATGCGAAGATGAAATCGTGAAATCTTTAATAATACTTTTGCCACAGTTAGAAAATTCTTACCAATCGATTCAGTACATTGCATTTCATAAGATCAAACATCTATTTTATATTGGAATCAAAGTTTTTAACATTCTTTCATATCGTATATACGATTTTTCGCTCATATACGCGTATCGTCGAAAAACGAAAACTTGAAATCTCGTTCAATTTCATTGATTTTAGATTCTATCGATGCAGAATAAAGAATATAACAAGAATATAACGTTTTTACTATGTTTAAATACGAGTCTTCATATTATAATTGTCGAAAAACATAATCGACATACGCGAATTTCGGTATATGCGAAGATAAAATCGTGAAATCTTTAATAATACTTGTGCCACAGTTAGAAAAATGTTACCAATCGATTCAGAACATTGCATTTCATATGATCAAACATATATTTTATATTGGAATCAAAGTTTTTAACATTCTTTCATATCGTATATACGATTTTTCGCTCATATACGCGTATCGTCGAAAAACGAAAACTTGAAATCTCGTTCAATTTCATTGATTTTATATTCTATCGATGCAGAATAAAGAATATAACAAGAATATAACGTTTTTACTATGTTTAAATACGCGTTTTAATATGATAATTGTCGAAAAACGTAATCGACCTAGGCGAATTTCGGTATATCCGAAGATAAAATTGTGAAATCTTTAATAATGTTTGTGCCACAGTTAGAAAAATGTTACCAATCGATTCAGAACATTGCATTTCATAAGATCAAACATCTATTTTATATTGGAATCAAAGTTTTTAACATTCTTTCATATCGTATATACGATTTTTCGCTCATATACGCGTATCGTCGAAAAACGAAAACTTGAAATCTCGTTCAATTTCATTGATTTTATATTCCATCGATGCAGAATAAAGAATATAACAAGAATATAACGTTTTTACTATGTTTAAATACGCGTTTTCATATGATAATTGTCGAAAAACGTAATCGACCTACGCGAATTTCGGTATATCCGAAGATAAAATCGTGAAATCTTTAATAATACTTGTGCCACAGTTAGAAAAATGTTACCAATCGATTCAGAACATTGCATTTCATAAGATCAAACATCTATTTTATATTGGAATCAAAGTTTTTAACATTCTTTCATATCGTATATACGATTTTTCGCTCATATACGCGTATCGTCGAAAAACGAAAACTTGAAATCTCGTTCAATTTAATTGATTTTATATTCTATCGATGCAGAATAAAGAATATAACAAGAATATAACGTTTTTACTATGTTTAAATGCGCGTTTTCATAAGATAATTGTCGAAAAACGTAATCGACATACGCGAATTTCGGTATATGCGAAGATAAAATCGTGAAATCTTTAATAATACTTGTGCCACAGTTAGAAAAATGTTACTAATCGATTCAGAACATTGCATTTCATAAGACCAAACATCTATTTTATATTGGAATCAAAGTTTTTAACATTCTTTCATATCGTATATACGATTTTTCGCTCATATACGCGTATCGTCGAAAAACGAAAACTTGAAATCTCGTTCAATTTCATTGATTTTATATTATATCGATGTAGAATAAAGAATATAGCAAGAATATAATGTTTTTAATATGTTTAAATACGCGTTTTCATATGATAATTGTCGAAATACGTAATCGACATACGCGAATTTCGGTATATGCGAAGATTAAATCGTGAAATCTTTAATAATACTTGTGCCACAGTGAGAAAATTGTTACCAATCGATTCAGAACATTTCATTTCATAAGATCAAACATCTATTTTATATTGGAATCAACGTTTTTAACATTCTTTCATATCGTATATACGATTTTTCGCTCATATACGCGTATCGTCGAAAAACGAAAACTTGAAATCTCGTTCAATTTCATTGATTTTATATTCTATCGATGCAGAATAAAGAATATAACAAGAATATAACGTTTTTACTATGTTTAAATACGCGTTTTCATATGATAATTGTCGAAAAACCTAATCGACATACGCGAATTTCGGTATATCCGAAGATAAAATCGTGAAATCTTTAATAATGCTTATGCCACAGTTAGAAAAATGTTACCAATCGATTCAGAACATTGCATTTCATAAGATCAAACATCTATTTTATATTGGAATCAAAGTTTTTAACATTCTTTCATATCGTATATACGATTTTTCGCTCATATACGCGTATCGTCGAAAAACGAAAACTTGAAATCTCGTTCAATTTCATTGATTTTATATTCCATCGATGCAGAATAAAGAATATAACAAGAATATAACGTTTTTACTATGTTTAAATACGCGTTTTCATATGATAATTGTCGAAAAACGTAATCGACCTACGCGAATTTCGGTATATCCGAAGATAAAATCGTGAAATCTTTAATAATACTTGTGCCACAGTTAGAAAAATGTTACCAATCGATTCAGAACATTGCATTTCATAAGATCAAACATCTATTTTATATTGGAATCAAAGTTTTTAACATTCTTTCATATCGTATATACGATTTTTCGCTCATATACGCGTATCGTCGAAAAACGAAAACTTGAAATCTCGTTCAATTTCATTGATTTTATATTCTATCGATGCAGAATAAAGAATATAACAAGAATATAACGTTTTTACTATGTTTAAATGCGCGTTTTCATAAGATAATTGTCGAAAAACGTAATCGACATACGCGAATTTCGGTATATGCGAAGATAAAATCGTGAAATCTTTAATAATACTTGTGCCACAGTTAGAAAAATGTTACTAATCGATTCAGAACATTGCATTTCATAAGACCAAACATCTATTTTATATTGGAATCAAAGTTTTTAACATTCTTTCATATCGTATATACGATTTTTCGCTCATATACGCGTATCGTCGAAAAACGAGAACTTGAAATCTCGTTCAATTTCAATGATTTTATATTCTATCGATGCAGAATAAAGAATATAACAAGAATATAACGTTTTTACTATGTTTAAATACGCGTTTTCATAAGATAATTGTCGAAAAACGTAATCGACATACGCGAATTTCGGTATATGCGAAGATAAAATCGTGAAATCTTTAATAATACTTGTGCCACAGTTAGAAAATTGTTACCAATCGATTCAGAACATTGCATTTCATAAGATCAAACATCTATATTATATTGGAATCAAAGTTTTTAACATTATTTCATATCGTATATACGATTTTTCGCTCATATACGCGTATCGTCGAAAAACGAAAACTTGAAATCTCGTTTAATTTCATTGATTTTATATTCTGTCGATGCAGAATAAAGAATATAACAAGAATATAACGTTTTTATAATGTTTAAATACGCGTTTTCATATGATAATTGTCGAAAAACGTAACGACATACGCGAATTTCGGTATATGCGAAGATAAAATCGTGAAATCTTTAATATTACTTGTGCCACAGTTAGAAAAATGTTACCAATCGATTCAGAACATAGCATTTCATAAGATCAAACATCTATTTTATATTGGAATCAAAGTTTTTAACATTCTTTCATATCGTATATACGATTTTTCGCTCATATACGCGTATCGTCGAAAAACGAAAACTTGAAATCTCGTTCAATTTCATTGATTTTATATTCCATCGATGCAGAATAAAGAATATAACAAGAATATAACGTTTTTACTATGTTTAAATACGCGTTTTCATATGATAATTGTCGAAAAACGTAATCGACCTACGCGAATTTCGGTATATCCGAAGATAAAATCGTGAAATCTTTAATAATACTTGTGCCACAGTTAGAAAAATGTTACCAATCGATTCAGAACATTGCATTTCATAAGATCAAACATCTATTTTATATTGGAATCAAAGTTTTTAACATTCTTTCATATCGTATATACGATTTTTCGCTCATATACGCGTATCGTCGAAAAACGAAAACTTGAAATGTCGTTCAATTTCATTGATTTTATATTCTATCGATGCAGAATAAAGAATATAACAAGAATATAACGTTTTTACTATGTTTAAATACGCGTTTTCATATGATAATTGTCGAAAAACCTAATCGACATACGCGAATTTCGGTATATCCGAAGATAAAATCGTGAAATCTTTAATAATGCTTATGCCACAGTTAGAAAAATGTTACCAATCGATTCAGAACATTGCATTTCATAAGATCAAACATCTATTTTATATTGGAATCAAAGTTTTTAACATTCTTTCATATCGTATATACGATTTTTCGCTCATATACGCGTATCGTCGAAAAACGAAAACTTGAAATCTCGTTCAATTTCATTGATTTTATATTCCATCGATGCAGAATAAAGAATATAACAAGAATATAACGTTTTTACTATGTTTAAATACGCGTTTTCATATGATAATTGTCGAAAAACGTAATCGACCTACGCGAATTTCGGTATATCCGAAGATAAAATCGTGAAATCTTTAATAATACTTGTGCCACAGTTAGAAAAATGTTACCAATCGATTCAGAACATTGCATTTCATAAGATCAAACATCTATTTTATATTGGAATCAAAGTTTTTAACATTCTTTCATATCGTATATACGATTTTTCGCTCATATACGCGTATCGTCGAAAAACGAAAACTTGAAATCTCGTTCAATTTCATTGATTTTATATTCTATCGATGCAGAATAAAGAATATAACAAGAATATAACGTTTTTACTATGTTTAAATGCGCGTTTTCATAAGATAATTGTCGAAAAACGTAATCGACATACGCGAATTTCGGTATATGCGAAGATAAAATCGTGAAATCTTTAATAATACTTGTGCCACAGTTAGAAAAATGTTACTAATCGATTCAGAACATTGCATTTCATAAGACCAAACATCTATTTTATATTGGAATCAAAGTTTTTAACATTCTTTCATATCGTATATACGATTTTTCGCTCATATACGCGTATCGTCGAAAAACGAGAACTTGAAATCTCGTTCAATTTCAATGATTTTATATTCTATCTATGCAGAATAAAGAATATAACAAGAATATAACGTTTTTACTATGTTTAAATACGCGTTTTCATAAGATAATTGTCGAAAAACGTAATCGACATACGCGAATTTCGGTATATGCGAAGATAAAATCGTGAAATCTTTAATAATACTTGTGCCACAGTTAGAAAATTGTTACCAATCGATTCAGAACATTGCATTTCATAAGATCAAACATCTATATTATATTGGAATCAAAGTTTTTAACATTATTTCATATCGTATATACGATTTTTCGCTCATATACGCGTATCGTCGAAAAACGAAAACTTGAAATCTCGTTTAATTTCATTGATTTTATATTCTGTCGATGCAGAATAAAGAATATAACAAGAATATAACGTTTTTATAATGTTTAAATACGCGTTTTCATATGATAATTGTCGAAAAACGTAATCGACATACGCGAATTTCGGTATATGCGAAGATAAAATCGTGAAATCTTTAATATTACTTGTGCCACAGTTAGAAAAATGTTACCAATCGATTCAGAACATAGCATTTCATAAGATCAAACATCTATTTTATATTGGAATCAAAGTTTTTAACATTCTTTCATATCGTATATACGATTTTTCGCTCATATACGCGTATCGTCGAAAAACGAAAACTTGAAATCTCGTTCAATTTCATTGATTTTATATTCCATCGATGCAGAATAAAGAATATAACAAGAATATAACGTTTTTACTATGTTTAAATACGCGTTTTCATATGATAATTGTCGAAAAACGTAATCGACCTACGCGAATTTCGGTATATCCGAAGATAAAATCGTGAAATCTTTAATAATACTTGTGCCACAGTTAGAAAAATGTTACCAATCGATTCAGAACATTGCATTTCATAAGATCAAACATCTATTTTATATTGGAATCAAAGTTTTTAACATTCTTTCATATCGTATATACGATTTTTCGCTCATATACGCGTATCGTCGAAAAACGAAAACTTGAAATGTCGTTCAATTTCATTGATTTTATATTCTATCGATGCAGAATAAAGAATATAACAAGAATATAACGTTTTTACTATGTTTAAATACGCGTTTTCATAAGATAATTGTCGAAAAACGTAATCGACATACGCGAATTTCGGTATATGCGAAGATAAAATCGTGAAATCTTTAATAATACTTGTGCCACAGTTAGAAAAATGTTACTAATCGATTCAGAACATTGCATTTCATAAGACCAAACATCGATTTTATATTGGAATCAAAGTTTTTAACATTCTTTCATATCGTATATACGATTTTTCGCTCATATACGCGTATCGTCGAAAAACGAAAACTTGAAATCTCGTTCAATTTCATTGATTTTATATTATATCGATGTAGAATAAAGAATATAGCAAGAATATAATGTTTTTAATATGTTTAAATACGCGATTTCATATGATAATTGTCGAAATACGTAATCGACATACGCGAATTTCGGTATATGCGAAGATAAAATCGTGAAATCTTTAATAATACCTGTGCCACAGTTAGAAAATTGTTACCAATCGATTCAGAACATTGCATTTCATAAGATCAAACATCTATTTTATATTGGAATCAACGTTTTTAACATTCTTTCATATCGTATATACGATTTTTCGCTCATATACGCGTATCGTCGAAAAACGAAAACTTGAAATCTCGTTCAATTTCATTGATTTTATATTCTATCGATGCAGAATTAAGAATATAACAGGAATATAACGTTTGTACTATGTTTAAATACGCGTTTTCATATGATAATTGTCGAATAACGTAATCGACATACGCGAATTTCGGTATATACGAAGATGAAATCGTGAAATCTTTAATAATACTTTTGCCACAGTTAGTAAATTGTTACCAATCCCTTCAGTACATTGCATTTCATAAGATCAAACATCTATATTAAATTGGAATCAGAGTTTTTAACATTCTTTCATATCGTATATACGATTTTTCGCACATATACGCGTATCTTTGAAAAACGAAAACTTGAAATCTCGTTCAATTTCATTGATTTTATTTTCTATCGATGCAGAATAAAGAATTTAACAAGAATATAACGTTTTTACTATGTTTAAATACGCGTTTTCATATGATAATTGTCGAAAAACGTAATCGACCTACGCGAATTTCGGTATATCCGAAGATAAAATCGTGAAATCTTTAATAATGCTTATGCCACAGTTAGAAAAATGTTACCAATCGATTCAGAACATTGCATTTCATAAGATCAAACATCTATTTTATATTGGAATCAAAGTTTTTAACATTCTTTCATATCGTATATACGATTTTTCGCTCATATACGCGTATCGTCGAAAAACGAAAACTTGAAATCTCGTTCAATTTCATTGATTTTATATTCTATCGATGCAGAATAAAGAATATAACAAGAATATAACGTTTTTACTATGTTTAAATACGCGTTTTAATATGATAATTGTCGAAATACGTAATCGACATACGCGAATTTCGGTATATGCGAAGATAAAATCGTGAAATCTTTAATAATACTTGTACCACAGTTAGAAAATTGTTACCAATCGATTCAGAACATTGCATTTCATAAGATCAAACATCTATTTTATATTGGAATCAAAGTTTTTAACATTCTTTCATATCGTATATACGATTTTTCGCTCATATACGCGTATCGTCGAAAAACGAAAACTTGAAATCTCGTTCAATTTCATTGATTTTATATTCTATCGATGCAGAATAAAGAATATAACAGGAATATAACGGTTTTACTATGTTTAAATACGCGTTTTCATATGATAATTGTCGAAAAACGTAATCGACATACGCGAATTTCGGTATATGCGAAGATGAAATCGTGAAATCTTTAATAATACTTTTGCCACAGTTAGAAAATTGTTACCAATAGATTCAGTACATTGCATTTCATAAGATCAAACATCTATTTTATATTGGAATCAAAGTTTTTAACATTCTTTCATATCGTATATACGTTTTTTCGCACATATACGCGTATCTTTGAAAAACGAAAACTTGAAATCTCGTTCAATTTCATTGATTTTATATTCTATCGATGCAGAATAAAGAATATAACAGGAATATAACGGTTGTACTATGTTTAAATACGCGTTTTCATATGATAATTGTCGAAAAACGTAATCGACATACGCGAATTTCGGTATATGCGAAGATGAAATCGTGAAATCTTTAATAATACTTTTGCCACAGTTAGAAAATTGTTACCAATCGATTCAGAACATTGCATTTCATAAGATCAAACATCTATTTTATATTGGAATCAACGTTTTTAACATTCTTTCATATCGTATATACGATTTTTCGCTCATATACGCGTATCGTCGAAAAACGAAAACTTGAAATCTCGTTCAATTTCATTGATTTTATATTCTATCGATGCAGAATTAAGAATATAACAGGAATATAACGTTTGTACTATGTTTAAATACGCGTTTTCATATGATAATTGTCGAATAACGTAATCGACATACGCGAATTTCGGTATATACGAAGATGAAATCGTGAAATCTTTAATAATACTTTTGCCACAGTTAGTAAATTGTTACCAATCCCTTCAGTACATTGCATTTCATAAGATCAAACATCTATTTTAAATTGGAATCAGAGTTTTTAACATTCTTTCATATCGTATATACGATTTTTCGCACATATACGCGTATCTTTGAAAAACGAAAACTTGAAATCTCGTTCAATTTCATTGATTTTATTTTCTATCGATGCAGAATAAAGAATTTAACAAGAATATAACGTTTTTACTATGTTTAAATACGCGTTTTCATATGATAATTGTCGAAAAACGTAATCGACCTACGCGAATTTCGGTATATCCGAAGATAAAATCGTGAAATCTTTAATAATACTTGTGCCACAGTTAGAAAAATGTTACCAATCGATTCAGAACATTGCATTTCATAAGATCAAACATCTATTTTATATTGGAATCAAAGTTTTTAACATTCATTCATATCGTATATACGATTTTTCGCTCATATACGCGTATCGTCGAAAAACGAAAACTTGAAATCTCGTTCAATTTCATTGATTTTATATTCTATCGATGCAGAATAAAGAATATAACAAGAATATAACGTTTTTACTATGTTTAAATACGCGTTTTAATATGATAATTGTCGAAATACGTAATCGACATACGCGAATTTCGGTATATGCGAAGATAAAATCGTGAAATCTTTAATAATACTTGTGCCACAGTTAGAAAATTGTTACCAATCGATTCAGAACATTGCATTTCATAAGATCAAACATCTATTTTATATTGGAATCAAAGTTTTTAACATTCTTTCATATCGTATATACGATTTTTCGCTCATATACGCGTATCGTCGAAAAACGAAAACTTGAAATCTCGTTCATTTTCATTGATTTTATATTCTATCGATGCAGAATAAAGAATATAACAGGAATATAACGGTTTTACTATGTTTAAATACGCGTTTTCATATGATAATTGTCGAAAAACGTAATCGACATACGCGAATTTCGGTATATGCGAAGATGAAATCGTGAAATCTTTAATAATACTTTTGCCAAAGTTAGAAAATTGTTACCAATAGATTCAGTACATTGCATTTCATAAGATCAAACATCTATTTTATATTGGAATCAAAGTTTTTAACATTCTTTCATATCGTATATACGTTTTTTCGCACATATACGCGTATCTTTGAAAAACGAAAACTTGAAATCTCGTTCAATTTCATTGATTTTATATTCTATCGATGCAGAATAAAGAATATAACAGGAATATAACGGTTGTACTATGTTTAAATACGCGTTTTCATATGATAATTGTCGAAAAACGTAATCGACATACGCGAATTTCGGTATATGCGAAGATGAAATCGTGAAATCTTTAATAATACTTTTGCCACAGTTAGAAAATTGTTACCAATCGATTCAGAACATTGCATTTCATAAGATCAAACATCTATTTTATATTGGAATCAACGTTTTTAACATTCTTTCATATCGTATATACGATTTTTCGCTCATATACGCGTATCGTCGAAAAACGAAAACTTGTAATCTCGTTCAATTTCATTGATTTTATATTCTATCGATGCAGAATTAAGAATATAACAGGAATATAACGTTTGTACTATGTTTAAATACGCGTTTTCATATGATAATTGTCGAATAACGTAATCGACATACGCGAATTTCGGTATATGCGAAGATGAAATCGTGAAATCTTTAATAATACTTTTGCCACAGTTAGAAAATTGTTACCAATCCCTTCAGTACATTGCATTTCATAAGATCAAACATCTATTTTAAATTGGAATCAGAGTTTTTAACATTCTTTCATATCGTATATACGATTTTTCGCACACATACGCGTATCTTTGAAAAACGAAAACTTGAAATCTCGTTCAATTTCATTGATTTTATAGTCTATCGATGCAGAATAAAGAATTTAACAAGAATATAACGTTTTTACTATGTTTAAATACGCGTTTTTCATATGATAATTGTCGAAAAACGTAATCGACCTACGCGAATATCGGTATATCCGAAGATAAAATCGTGAAATCTTTAATAATGCTTATGCCACAGTTAGAAAAATGTTACCAATCGATTCAGAACATTGCATTTCATAAGATCAAACATCTATTTTATATTGGAATCAAAGTTTTTAACATTCTTTCATATCGTATATACGATTTTTCGCTCATATACGCGTATCGTCGAAAAACGAATACTTGAAATCTCGTTCAATTTCATTGATTTTATATTCTATCGATGCAGAATAAAGAATATAACAAGAATATAACGTTTTTACAATGTTTAAATACGCGTTTTAATATGATAATTGTCGAAATACGTAATCGACATACGCGAATTTCGGTATATGCGAAGATAAAATCGTGAAATCTTTAATAATACTTGTGCCACAGTTAGAAAATTGTTACCAATCGATTCAGAACATTGCATTTCATAAGATCAAACATCTATTTTATATTGGAATCAAAGTTTTTAACATTCTTTCATATCGTATATACGATTTATCGCTCATATACGCGTATCGTCGAAAAACGAAAACTTGAAATCTCGTTCAATTTCATTGATTTTATATTATATCGATGTAGAATAAAGAATATAGCATAATATAATGTTTTTAATATGTTTAAATACGCGTTTTCATATGATAATTGTCGAAATACGTAATCGACATACGCGAATTTCGGTATATGCGAAGATAAAATCGTGAAATCTTTAATAATACTTGTGCCACAGTTAGAAAATTGTTACCAATCGATTCAGAACATTGCATTTCATAAGATCAAACATCTATTTTATATTGGAATCAACGTTTTTAACATTCTTTCATATCGTATATACGATTTTTCGCTCATATACGCGTATCGTCGAAAAACGAAAACTTGAAATCTCGTTCAATTTCATTGATTTTATATTCTATCGATGCAGAATTAAGAATATAACAGGAATATAACGTTTGTACTATGTTTAAATACGCGTTTTCATATGATAATTGTCGAATAACGTAATCGACATACGCGAATTTCGGTATATGCGAAGATGAAATCGTGAAATCTTTAATAATACTTTTGCCACAGTTAGTAAATTGTTACCAATCCCTTCAGTACATTGCATTTCATAAGATCAAACATCTATTTTAAATTGGAATCAGAGTTTTTAACATTCTTTCATATCGTATATACGATTTTTCGCACATATACGCGTATCTTTGAAAAACGAAAACTTGAAATCTCGTTCAATTTCATTGATTTTATTTTCTATCGATGCAGAATAAAGAATTTAAGAAGAATATAACGTTTTTACTATGTTTAAATAAGCGTTTTCATATGATAATTGTCGAAAAACGTAATCGACCTACGCGAATTTCGGTATATCCGAAGATAAAATCGTGAAATCTTTAATAATGCTTATGCCACAGTTAGAAAAATGTTACCAATCGATTCAGAACATTGCATTTCATAAGATCAAACATCTATTTTATATTGGAATCAAAGTTTTTAACATTCTTTCATATCGTATATACGATTTTTCGCTCATATACGCGTATCGTCGAAAAACGAAAACTTGAAATCTCGTTCAATTTCATTGATTTTATATTCTATCGATGCAGAATAAAGAATATAACAAGAATATAACGTTTTTACTATGTTTAAATACGCGTTTTAATATGATAATTGTCGAAATACGTAATCGACATACGCGAATTTCGGTATATGCGAAGATAAAATCGTGAAATCTTTAATAATACTTGTGCCACAGTTAGAAAATTGTTACCAATCGATTCAGAACATTGCATTTCATAAGATCAAACATCTATTTTATATTGGAATCAAAGTTTTTAACATTCTTTCATATCGTATATACGATTTTTCGCTCATATACGCGTATCGTCGAAAAACGAAAACTTGAAATCTCGTTCAATTTCATTGATTTTATATTCTATCGATGCAGAATAAAGAATATAACAGGAATATAACGGTTGTACTATGTTTAAATACGCGTTTTCATATGATAATTGTCGAAAAACGTAATCGACATACGCGAATTTCGGTATATGCGAAGATGAAATCGTGAAATCTTTAATAATACTTTTGCCACAGTTAGAAAATTGTTACCAATAGATTCAGTACATTGCATTTCATAAGATCAAACATCTATTTTATATTGGAATCAAAGTTTTTAACATTCTTTCATATCGTATATACGTTTTTTCGCACATATACGCGTATCTTTGAAAAACGAAAACTTGAAATCTCGTTCAATTTCATTGATTTTATATTCTATCGATGCAGAATAAAGAATATAACAGGAATATAACGGTTGTACTATGTTTAAATACGCGTTTTCATTTGATAATTGTCGAAAAACGTAATCGACATACGCGAATTTCGGTATATGCGAAGATGAAATCGTGAAATCTTTAATAATACTTTTGCCACAGTTAGAAAATTGTTACCAATTGATTCAGAACATTGCATTTCATAAGATCAAACATCTATTTTATATTGGAATCAACGTTTTTAACATTCTTTCATATCGTATATACGATTTTTCGCTCATATACGCGTATCGTCGAAAAACGAAAACTTGAAATCTCGTTCAATTTCATTGATTTTATATTCTATCGATGCAGAATTAAGAATATAACAGGAATATAACGTTTGTACTATGTTTAAATACGCGTTTTCATATGATAATTGTCGAATAACGTAATCGACATACGCGAATTTCGGTATATGCGAAGATGAAATCGTGAAATCTTTAATAATACTTTTGCCACAGTTAGAAAATTGTTACCAATCCCTTCAGTACATTGCATTTCATAAGATCAAACATCTATTTTAAATTGGAATCAGAGTTTTTAACATTCTTTCATATCGTATATACGATTTTTCGCACACATACGCGTATCTTTGAAAAACGAAAACTTGAAATCTCGTTCAATTTCATTGATTTTATATTCTATCGATGCAGAATAAAGAATTTAACAAGAATATAACGTTTTTACTATGTTTAAATACGCGTTTTCATATGATAATTGTCGAAAAACGTAATCGACCTACGCGAATTTCGGTATATCCGAAGATAAAATCGTGAAATCTTTAATAATGCTTATGCCACAGTTAGAAAAATGTTACCAATCGATTCAGAACATTGCATTTCATAAGATCAAACATCTATTTTATATTGGAATCAAAGTTTTTAACATTCTTTCATATCGTATATACGATTTTTCGCTCATATACGCGTATCGTCGAAAAACGAATACTTGAAATCTCGTTCAATTTCATTGATTTTATATTCTATCGATGCAGAATAAAGAATATAACAAGAATATAACGTTTTTACAATGTTTAAATACGCGTTTTAATATGATAATTCTCGAAATACGTAATCGACATACGCGAATTTCGGTATATGCGAAGATAAAATCGTGAAATCTTTAATAATACTTGTACCACAGTTAGAAAATTGTTACCAATCGATTCAGAACATTGCATTTCATAAGATCAAACATCTATTTTATATTGGAATCAAAGTTTTTAACATTCTTTCATATCGTATATACGATTTTTCGCTCATATACGCGTATCGTCGAAAAACGAAAACTTGAAATCTCGTTCAATTTCATTGATTTTATATTCTATCGATGCAGAATAAGGAATATAACAAGAATATAACGTTTTTACTATGTTCAAATACGCGTTTTCATATGATAATTGTCGAAAAAGTAATCGACATATGCGATTTTCGGTATATGCGAAGATAAAAACGTGAAATCTTTAATAATACTTGTGCCACAGTTAGAAAAATGTTACCAATCGATTCAGAACATTGCATTTCATAAGATCAAACATCTATTTTATATTGGAATCAAAGTTTTTAACATTCTTTCATATCGTATATACGATTTTTCGCTCATATACGCGTATCGTCGAAAAACGAAAACATGAAATCTCGTTCAATTTCATTGATTTTATATTCTATCGATGCAGAATAAAGAATATAACAAGAATATAACGTTTTTACTATGTTTAAATACGCGTCTTCATATGATAATTGTGGAAAAACATAATCGACATACGCGAATTTCGGTATATGCGAAGATAAAATCGTGAAATCTTCAATAATACTTGTGCCACAGTTAGAAAAATGTTACCAATCGATTCGGAACATTGCATTTCATAAGATCAAACATCTATTTTATATTGGAATCAAAGTTTTTAACATTCTTTCATATCGTATATACGATTTTTCGCTCATATACGCGTATCGTCGAAAAACGAAAACTTGAAATCTCGTTCAATTTCATTGATTTTATATTCTATCGATGCAGAATAAAGAATATAACAGGAATATAACGGTTGTACTATGTTTAAATACGCGTTTTCATATGATAATTGTCGAAAAACGTAATCGACATACGCGAATTTCGGTATATGCGAAGATAAAATCTTGAAATCTTTAATAATACTTGTGCCACAGTTAGAAAAATGTTACCAATCGATTCAGAACATTGCATTTCATAAGATCAAACATCTATTTTATATAGGAATCAAAGTTTTTAACATTCTTTCATATCGTATATACGATTTTTCGCTCATATACGCGTATCGGCGAAAAACGAAAACTTGAAATCTCGTTCAATTTCATTGATTTTATATTCTATCGATGCAGAATAAAGAATATAACAAGAATATAACGTTTTTAATATGTTTAAATACGCGTTTTCATATGATAATTGTCGAAAAACGTAATCGACAGACGCGAATTTCGGTATATGCGAAGATGAAATCGTGAAATCTTTAATAATACTTTTGCCACAGTTAGAAAATTGTTACCAATCGATTCAGTACATTGCATTTCATAAGATCAAACATCTATTTTATATTGGAATCAAAGTTTTTAACATTCTTTCATATCGTATATACGATTTTTCGCACATATACGCGTATCTTTGAAAAACGAAAACTTGAAATCTCGTTCAATTTCATTGATTTTATATTCTATCGATGCAGAATAAAGAATATAACAAGAATATAACGTTTTTGCTATGTTTAAATACGCGTCTTCATATGATAATTGTCGAAAAACGTAATCGACATACGCGAATTTCGGTATATGCGAAGATAAAATCGTGAAATCTTTAATAATACTTGTGCCACATTTAGAAAAATGTTACCAATCGATTCAGAACATTGCATTTCATAAGATCAAACATCTATTTTATATTGGAATCAAAGTTTTTAACATTATTTCATATCGTATATACGATTTTTCGCTCATATACGCGTATCTTTGAAAAACGAAAACTTGAAATCTCGTTCAATTTCATTGATTTTATATTCTATCGATGCAGAATAAAGAATATAACAGGAATATAACGGTTGTACTATGTTTAAATACGCGTTTTCATATGATAATTGTCGAGAAACGTAATCGACATACGCGAATTTCGGTATATGCGAAGATGAAATCGTGAAATCTTTAATAATACTTTTGCCACAGTTAGAAAATTGTTACCAATCGATTCAGAACATTGCATTTCATAAGATCAAACATCTATTTTATATTGGAATCAACGTTTTTAACATTCTTTCATATCGTATATACGATTTTTCGCTCATATACGCGTATCGTCGAAAAACGAAAACTTGAAATTTCGTTCAATTTCATTGATTTTATATTCTATCGATGCAGAATTAAGAATATAACAGGAATATAACGTTTGTACTATGTTTAAATACGCGTTTTCATATGATAATTGTCGAATAACGTAATCGACATACGCGAATTTCGGTATATGCGAAGATGAAATCGTGAAATCTTTAATAATACTTTTGCCACAGTTAGAAAATTGTTACCAATCCCTTCAGTACATTGCATTTCATAAGATCCAACATCTATTTTAAATTGGAATCAGAGTTTTTAACATTCTTTCATATCGTATATACGATTTTTCGCTCATATACGCGTATCGTCGAAAAACGAAAACTTGAAATCTCGTTCAATTTCATTGATTTTATATTCTATCGATGCAGAATAAAGAATTTAACAAGAATATAACGTTTTTACTATGTTTAAATACGCGTTTTCATATGATAATTGTCGAAAAACGTAAACGACCTACGCGAATTTCGGTATATCCGAAGATAAAATCGTGAAATCTTTAATAATGCTTATGCCACAGTTAGAAAAATGTTACCAATCGATTCAGAACATTGCATTTCATAAGATCAAACATCTATTTTATATTGGAATCAAAGTTTTTAACATTCTTTCATATCGTATATACGATTTTTCGCTCATATACGCGTATCGTCGAAAAACGAAAACTTGAAATCTCGTTCAATTTCATTGATTTTATATTCTATCGATGCAGAATAAAGAATATAACAAGAATATAACGTTTTTACTATGTTTAAATACGCGTTTTAATATGATAATTGTCGAAATACGTAATCGACATACGCGAATTTCGGTATATGCGAAGATAAAATCGTGAAATCTTTAATAATTCTTGTGCCACAGTTAGAAAATTGTTACCAATCGATTCAGAACATTGCATTTCATAAGATCAAACATCTATTTTATATTGGAATCAAAGTTTTTAACATTCTTTCATATCGTATATACGATTTTTCGCTCATATACGCGTATCGTCGAAAAACGAAAACTTGAAATCTCGTTCAATTTCATTGATTTTATATTCTATCGATGCAGAATAAGGAATATAACAAGAATATAACGTTTTTACTATGTTAAAATACGCGTTTTCATATGATAATTGTCGAAAATGTAATCGACATATGCGATTTTCCGTATATGCGAAGATAAAAACGTGAAATCTTTAATAATACTTGTGCCACAGTTAGAAAAATGTTACCAATCGATTCAGAACATTGCATTTCATAAGATCAAACATCTATTTTATATTGGAATCAAAGTTTTTAACATTCTTTCATATCGTATATACGATTTTTCGCTCATATACGCGTATCGTCGAAAAACGAAAACATGAAATCTCGTTCAATTTCATTGATTTTATATTCTATCGATGCAGAATAAAGAATATAACAAGAATATAACGTTTTTGCTATGTTTAAATACGCGTCTTCATATGATAATTGTCGAAAAACATAATCGACATACGCGAATTTCGGTATATGCGAAGATAAAATCGTGAAATCTTTAATAATACTTGTGCCACATTTAGAAAAATGTTACCAATCGATTCAGAACATTGCATTTCATAAGATCAAACATCTATTTTATATTGGAATCAAAGTTTTTAACATTATTTCATATCGTATATACGATTTTTCGCTCATATACGCGTATCGTCGAAAAACGAAAACTTGAAATCTCGTTCAATTTCATTGATTTCATATTCTATCGATGCAGAATAAAGAATATAACAAGAATATAACGTTTTTACTATGTTTAAATACGCGTTTTCATAAGATAATTGTCGAAAAACGTAATCGACATACGCGAATTTCGATATATACGAAGATAAAATCGTGAAATCTTTAATAATACTTGTGCCACAGTTAGAAAAATGTTACTAATCGATTCAGAACATTGCATTTCATAAGACCAAACATCTATTTTATATTGGAATCAAAGTTTTTAACATTCTTTCATATCGTATATACGATTTTTCGCTCATATACGCGTATCGTCGAAAAACGAAAACTTGAAAGCTCGTTCAATTTCATTGATTTTATATTCTATCGATGCAGAATAAAGAATATAACAAGAATATAACGTTTTTAATATGTTTAAATACGCGTTTTCATATGATAATTGTCGAAAAACGTAATCGACCTACGCGAATTTCGGTATATCCGAAGATAAAATCGTGAAATCTTTAATAATGCTTATGCCACAGTTAGAAAAATGTTACCAATCGATTCAGAACATTGCATTTCATAAGATCAAACATCTATTTTATATTGGAATCAAAGTTTTTAACATTCTTTCATATCGTATATACGATTTTTCGCTCATATACGCGTATCGTCGAAAAACGAATACTTGAAATCTCGTTCAATTTCATTGATTTTATATTCTATCGATGCAGAATAAAGAATATAACAAGAATATAACGTTTTTACAATGTTTAAATACGCGTTTTAATATGATAATTGTCGAAATACGTAATCGACATACGCGAATTTCGGTATATGCGAAGATAAAATCGTGAAATCTTTAATAATTCTTGTGCCACAGTTAGAAAATTGTTACCAATCGATTCAGAACATTGCATTTCATAAGATCAAACATCTATTTTATATTGGAATCAAAGTTTTTAACATTCTTTCATATCGTATATACGATTTTTCGCTCATATACGCGTATCGTCGAAAAACGAAAACTTGAAATCTCGTTCAATTTCATTGATTTTATATTCTATCGATGCAGAATAAGGAATATAACAAGAATATAACGTTTTTACTATGTTAAAATACGCGTTTTCATATGATAATTGTCGAAAATGTAATCGACATATGCGATTTTCCGTATATGCGAAGATAAAAACGTGAAATCTTTAATAATACTTGTGCCACAGTTAGAAAAATGTTACCAATCGATTCAGAACATTGCATTTCATAAGATCAAACATCTATTTTATATTGGAATCAAAGTTTTTAACATTCTTTCATATCGTATATACGATTTTTCGCTCATATACGCGTATCGTCGAAAAACGAAAACATGAAATCTCGTTCAATTTCATTGATTTTATATTCTATCGATGCAGAATAAAGAATATAACAAGAATATAACGTTTTTGCTATGTTTAAATACGCGTCTTCATATGATAATTGTCGAAAAACATAATCGACATACGCGAATTTCGGTATATGCGAAGATAAAATCGTGAAATCTTTAATAATACTTGTGCCACATTTAGAAAAATGTTACCAATCGATTCAGAACATTGCATTTCATAAGATCAAACATCTATTTTATATTGGAATCAAAGTTTTTAACATTATTTCATATCGTATATACGATTTTTCGCTCATATACGCGTATCGTCGAAAAACGAAAACTTGAAATCTCGTTCAATTTCATTGATTTCATATTCTATCGATGCAGAATAAAGAATATAACAAGAATATAACGTTTTTACTATGTTTAAATACGCGTTTTCATATGATAATTGTCGAAAAACGTAATCGACATACGCGAATTTCGGTATATGCGAAGATAAAATCTTGAAATCTTTAATAATACTTGTGCCACAGTTAGAAAAATGTTACCAATCGATTCAGAACATTGCATTTCATAAGATCAAACATCTATTTTATATAGGAATCAAAGTTTTTAACATTCTTTCATATCGTATATACGATTTTTCGCTCATATACGCGTATCGCCGAAAAACGAAAACTTGAAATCTCGTTCAATTTCATTGATTTTATATTCTATCGATGCAGAATAAAGAATATAACAAGAATATAACGTTTTTAATATGTTTAAATACGCGTTTTCATATGATAATTGTCGAAAAACGTAATCGACAGACGCGAATTTCGGTATATGCGAAGATGAAATCGTGAAATCTTTAATAATACTTTTGCCACAGTTAGAAAATTGTTACCAATCGATTCAGTACATTGCATTTCATAAGATCAAACATCTATTTTATATTGGAATCAAAGTTTTTAACATTCTTTCATATCGTATATACGATTTTTCGCACATATACGCGTATCTTTGAAAAACGAAAACTTGAAATCTCGTTCAATTTCATTGATTTTATATTCTATCGATGCAGAATAAAGAATATAACAAGAATATAACGTTTTTGCTATGTTTAAATACGCGTCTTCATATGATAATTGTCGAAAAACATAATCGACATACGCGAATTTCGGTATATGCGAAGATAAAATCGTGAAATCTTTAATAATACTTGTGCCACATTTAGAAAAATGTTACCAATCGATTCAGAACATTGCATTTCATAAGATCAAACATCTATTTTATATTGGAATCAAAGTTTTTAACATTATTTCATATCGTATATACGATTTTTCGCTCATATACGCGTATCTTTGAAAAACGAAAACTTGAAATCTCGTTCAATTTCATTGATTTTATATTCTATCGATGCAGAATAAAGAATATAACAGGAATATAACGGTTGTACTATGTTTAAATACGCGTTTTCATATGATAATTGTCGAGAAACGT
Source organism: Vespa crabro (assembly GCF_910589235.1). Classification (NCBI taxonomy): domain Eukaryota; kingdom Metazoa; phylum Arthropoda; class Insecta; order Hymenoptera; family Vespidae; genus Vespa; species Vespa crabro. The sequence continues at coordinate 11,986,791 of NC_060956.1, read as the reverse complement.
AATCGACATACGCGAATTTCGGTATATGCGAAGATGAAATCGTGAAATCTTTAATAATACTTGTGCCACAGTTAGAAAATTGTTACCAATCGATTCAGAACATTGCATTTCATAAGATCAAACATCTATTTTATATTGGAATCAACGTTTTTAACATTCTTTCATATCGTATATACGATTTTTCGCTCATATACGCGTATCGTCGAAAAACGAAAACTTGAAATTTCGTTCAATTTCATTGATTTTATAATCTATCGATGCAGAATTAAGAATATAACAGGAATATAACGTTTGTACTATGTTTAAATACGCGTTTTCATATGATAATTGTCGAATAACGTAATCGACATACGCGAATTTCGGTATATGCGAAGATGAAATCGTGAAATCTTTAATAATACTTTTGCCACAGTTAGAAAATTGTTACCAATCCCTTCAGTACATTGCATTTCATAAGATCCAACATCTATTTTAAATTGGAATCAGAGTTTTTAACATTCTTTCATATCGTATATACGATTTTTCGCACATATACGCGTATCTTTGAAAAACGAAAACTTGAAATCTCGTTCAATTTCATTGATTTTATATTCTATCGATGCAGAATAAAGAATTTAACAAGAATATAACGTTTTTACTATGTTTAAATACGCGTTTTCATATGATAATTGTCGAAAAACGTAAACGACCTACGCGAATTTCGGTATATCCGAAGATAAAATCGTGAAATCTTTAATAATGCTTATGCCACAGTTAGAAAAATGTTACCAATCGATTCAGAACATTGCATTTCATAAGATCAAACATCTATTTTATATTGGAATCAAAGTTTTTAACATTCTTTCATATCGTATATACGATTTTTCGCTCATATACGCGTATCGTCGAAAAACGAAAACTTGAAATCTCGTTCAATTTCATTGATTTTATATTCTATCGATGCAGAATAAAGAATATAACAAGAATATAACGTTTTTACTATGTTTAAATACGCGTTTTAATATGATAATTGTCGAAATACGTAATCGACATACGCGAATTTCGGTATATGCGAAGATAAAATCGTGAAATCTTTAATAATTCTTGTGCCACAGTTAGAAAATTGTTACCAATCGATTCAGAACATTGCATTTCATAAGATCAAACATCTATTTTATATTGGAATCAAAGTTTTTAACATTCTTTCATATCGTATATACGATTTTTCGCTCATATACGCGTATCGTCGAAAAACGAAAACTTGAAATCTCGTTCAATTTCATTGATTTTATATTCTATCGATGCAGAATAAAGAATATAACAGGAATATAACGGTTGTACTATGTTTAAATACGCGTTTTCATATGATAATTGTCGAAAAAACGTAATCGACATACGCGAATTTCGGTATATGCGAAGATAAAATCTTGAAATCTTTAATAATACTTGTGCCACAGTTAGAAAAATGTTACCAATCGATTCAGAACATTGCATTTCATAAGATCAAACATCTATTTTATATAGGAATCAAAGTTTTTAACATTCTTTCATATCGTATATACGATTTTTCGCTCATATACGCGTATCGGCGAAAAACGAAAACTTGAAATCTCGTTCAATTTCATTGATTTTATATTCTATCGATGCAGAATAAAGAATATAACAAGAATATAACGTTTTTAATATGTTTAAATACGCGTTTTCATATGATAATTGTCGAAAAACGTAATCGACAGACGCGAATTTCGGTATATGCGAAGATGAAATCGTGAAATCTTTAATAATACTTTTGCCACAGTTAGAAAATTGTTACCAATCGATTCAGTACATTGCATTTCATAAGATCAAACATCTATTTTATATTGGAATCAAAGTTTTTAACATTCTTTCATATCGTATATACGATTTTTCGCACATATACGCGTATCTTTGAAAAACGAAAACTTGAAATCTCGTTCAATTTCATTGATTTTATATTCTATCGATGCAGAATAAAGAATATAACAAGAATATAACGTTTTTGCTATGTTTAAATACGCGTCTTCATATGATAATTGTCGAAAAACATAATCGACATACGCGAATTTCGGTATATGCGAAGATAAAATCGTGAAATCTTTAATAATACTTGTGCCACATTTAGAAAAATGTTACCAATCGATTCAGAACATTGCATTTCATAAGATCAAACATCTATTTTATATTGGAATCAAAGTTTTTAACATTATTTCATATCGTATATACGATTTTTCGCTCATATACGCGTATCTTTGAAAAACGAAAACTTGAAATCTCGTTCAATTTCATTGATTTTATATTCTATCGATGCAGAATAAAGAATATAACAGGAATATAACGGTTGTACTATGTTTAAATACGCGTTTTCATATGATAATTGTCGAGAAACGTAATCGACATACGCGAATTTCGGTATATGCGAAGATGAAATCGTGAAATCTTTAATAATACTTTTGCCACAGTTAGAAAATTGTTACCAATCGATTCAGAACATTGCATTTCATAAGATCAAACATCTATTTTATATTGGAATCAACGTTTTTAACATTCTTTCATATCGTATATACGATTTTTCGCTCATATACGCGTATCGTCGAAAAACGAAAACTTGAAATTTCGTTCAATTTCATTGATTTTATAATCTATCGATGCAGAATTAAGAATATGACAGGAATATAACGTTTGTACTATGTTTAAATACGCGTTTTCATATGATAATTGTCGAATAACGTAATCGACATACGCGAATTTCGGTATATGCGAAGATGAAATCGTGAAATCTTTAATAATACTTTTGCCACAGTTAGAAAATTGTTACCAATCCCTTCAGTACATTGCATTTCATAAGATCCAACATCTATTTTAAATTGGAATCAGAGTTTTTAACATTCTTTCATATCGTATATACGATTTTTCGCACATATACGCGTATCTTTGAAAAACGAAAACTTGAAATCTCGTTCAATTTCATTGATTTTATATTCTATCGATGCAGAATAAAGAATTTAACAAGAATATAACGTTTTTACTATGTTTAAATACGCGTTTTCATATGATAATTGTCGAAAAACGTAAACGACCTACGCGAATTTCGGTATATCCGAAGATAAAATCGTGAAATCTTTAATAATGCTTATGCCACAGTTAGAAAAATGTTACCAATCGATTCAGAACATTGCATTTCATAAGATCAAACATCTATTTTATATTGGAATCAAAGTTTTTAACATTCTTTCATATCGTATATACGATTTTTCGCTCATATACGCGTATCGTCGAAAAACGAAAACTTGAAATCTCGTTCAATTTCATTGATTTTATATTCTATCGATGCAGAATAAAGAATATAACAAGAATATAACGTTTTTACTATGTTTAAATACGCGTTTTAATATGATAATTGTCGAAATACGTAATCGACATACGCGAATTTCGGTATATGCGAAGATAAAATCGTGAAATCTTTAATAATTCTTGTGCCACAGTTAGAAAATTGTTACCAATCGATTCAGAACATTGCATTTCATAAGATCAAACATCTATTTTATATTGGAATCAAAGTTTTTAACATTCTTTCATATCGTATATACGATTTTTCGCTCATATACGCGTATCGTCGAAAAACGAAAACTTGAAATCTCGTTCAATTTCATTGATTTTATATTCTATCGATGCAGAATAAGGAATATAACAAGAATATAACGTTTTTACTATGTTAAAATACGCGTTTTCATATGATAATTGTCGAAAATGTAATCGACATATGCGATTTTCCGTATATGCGAAGATAAAAACGTGAAATCTTTAATAATACTTGTGCCACAGTTAGAAAAATGTTACCAATCGATTCAGAACATTGCATTTCATAAGATCAAACATCTATTTTATATTGGAATCAAAGTTTTTAACATTCTTTCATATCGTATATACGATTTTTCGCTCATATACGCGTATCGTCGAAAAACGAAAACTTGAAATCTCGTTCAATTTCATTGATTTTATATTCTATCGATGCAGAATAAAGCATATAACAAGAAGATAACGTTTTAACTATGTTTAAATACGCGTTTTCATATGATAATTGTCGAAAAACATAATCGACATACGCGAATTTCGGTATATGCGAAGATAAAATCGTGAAATCTTTAATAATACTTGTGCCACATTTAGAAAAATGTTACCAATCGATTCAGAACATTGCATTTCATAAGATCAAACATCTATTTTATATTGGAATCAAAGTTTTTAACATTATTTCATATCGTATATACGATTTTTCGCTCATATACGCGTATCGTCGAAAAACGAAAACTTGAAATCTCGTTCAATTTCATTGATTTCATATTCTATCGATGCAGAATAAAGAATATAACAAGAATATAACGTTTTTACTATGTTTAAATACGCGTTTTCATAAGATAATTGTCGAAAAACGTAATCGACATACGCGAATTTCGATATATACGAAGATAAAATCGTGAAATCTTTAATAATACTTGTGCCACATTTAGAAAAATGTTACTAATCGATTCAGAACATTGCATTTCATAAGACCAAACATCTATTTTATATTGGAATCAAAGTTTTTAACATTCTTTCATATCGTATATACGATTTTTCGCTCATATACGCGTATCGTCGAAAAACGAAAACTTGAAAGCTCGTTCAATTTCATTGATTTTATATTCTATCGATGCAGAATAAAGAATATAACAGGAATATAACGTTTGTACTATGTTTAAATACGCGTTTTCATATGATAATTGTCGAAAAACGTAATCGACATACGTGAATTTCTGTATATGCGAAGATGAAATCGTGAAATCTTTAATAATACTTTTGCCACAGTTAGAAAATTGTTACCAATCGATTCAGTACATTGCAATTCATAAGATCAAACATCTATTTTATATTGGAATCAAAGTTTTTAACATTCTTTCATATCGTATATACGATTTTTCGCACATATACGCGTATCTTTGAAAAACGAAAACTTGAAATCTCGTTCAATTTCATTGATTTTATATTCTATCGATGCAGAATAAAGAATATAACAAGAATATAACGTTTTTACTATGTTTAAATACGCGTTTTCATATCATAATTGTCGAAAAACGTAATCGACATACGCAATTTTCGGTATATGCGAAGATAAAGTCGTGAAATCTTTAATAATACTTGTGCCACAGTTAGAAAAATATTATCAATCGATTCAGAACATTGCATTTCATAAGATCAAACATCTATTTTATATTGGAATCAAAGTTTTTAACATTCTTTCATATCGTATATACGATTTTTCGCTGATATACGCGTACCGTCGAAAAACGAAAACTTGAAATCTCGTTCAATTTCATTGATTTTATATTCTATCGATGCAGAATAAAGAATATAACAGGAATATAACGTTTGTACTATGTTTAAATAAGCGTTTTCATATGATTATTGTCGAAAAACGTAATCGACATACGCGGATTTCGGAATTCGCGAAGATAAAATCGTGAAATCTTTAATAATACTTGTGCCACAGTTAGAAAAATGTTACCAATCGATTCAGAACATTGCATTTCATAAGATCAAACATCTATTTTATATTGGAATCGAAGTTTTTAACATTCTTTCATATCGTATATACGATTTTTCGCTCATATACGCGTATCGTCGAAAAACGAAAACTTGAAATCTCGTTCAATTTCATTGATTTTATATTCTATCGATGCAGAATAAAGAATATAACAAGAATATAACGTTTTTGCTATGTTTAAATACGCGTCTTCATATGATAATTGTCGAAAAACATAATCGACATACGCGAATTTCGGTATATGCGAAGATAAAATCGTGAAATCTTTAATAATACTAGTGCCACAGTGAGAAAATTGTTACCAATCGATTCAGAACATTGCATTTCATAAGATCAAGCATCTATTTTATATTGGAATCAACGTTTTTAACATTCTTTCATATCGTATATACGATTTTTCGCTCATATACGCGTATCGTCGAAAAACGAAAACTTGAAATCTCGTTCAATTTCATTGATTTTATATTCTATCGATGCAGAATAAAGAATATAACAAGAATATAACGTTTTTAATATGTTTAAATACGCGTTTTCATATGATAATTGTCGAAAAACTTAATCGACAGACGCGAATTTCGGTATATGCGAAGATAAAATCGTGAAATCTTTAATAATGCTTATGCCACAGTTAGAAAAATGTTACCAATCGATTCAGAACATTGCATTTCATAAGATCAAACATCTATTTTATATTGGAATCAAAGGTTTTAACATTCTTTCATATCGTATATACGATTTTTCGCTCATATACGCGTATCGTCGAAAAACGAAAACTTGAAATCTCGTTCAATTTCATTGATTTTATATTCTATCGATGCAGAATAAAGCATATAACAAGAAGATAACGTTTTAACTATGTTTAAATACGCGTTTTCATTTGATAATTGTCGAAAAACATAATCGACATACGCGAATTTCAGTATATGCGAAGATAAAATCTTGAAATCTTTAATAATACTTGTGCCACAGTTAGAAAAATGTTACCAATCGATTCAGAACATTGCATTTCATAAGATCAAACATCTATTTTATATAGGAATCAAAGTTTTTAACATTCTTTCATATCGTATATACGATTTTTCCCTCATATACGCGTATCGGCGAAAAACGAAAACTTGAAATCTCGTTCAATTTCATTGATTTTATATTCTATCGATGCAGAATAAAGAATATAATAAGAATATAACGTTTTTACTATGTTTAAATACGCGTTTTCATATGATAATTGTCGAAAAACGTAATCGTCATACGCGAATTTCGGTATATGCGAAGATAAAATCGTGAAATCTTTAACAATACTTGTGCCACAGTTAGAAAAATGTTACCAATCGATTCAGAACATTGCATTTCATAAGATCAAACATCTATTTTATATTGGAATCAAAGTTTTTAACATTCTTTCATATCGTATATACGATTTTTCGCTCATATACGCGTATCGTCGAAAAACGAAAACTTGAAATCTCGTTCAATTTCATTGATTTTATATTCTATCGATGCAGAATAAAGAATATAACAAGAATATAACGTTTTTAATATGTTTAAATACGCGTTTTCATATGATAATTGTCGAAAAACATAATCGTCATACGCGAATTTCGGTATATGCGAAGATAAAATCGTGAAATCTTTAACAATACTTGTGCCACAGTTAGAAAAATGTTACCAATCGATTCAGAACATTGCATTTCATAAGATCAAACATCTATTTCATATTGGAATCAAAGTTTTTAACATTCTTTCTTATCGTATATACGATTTTTCGCTCATATACGCGTATCGTCGAAAAACGAAAACTTGAAATCTCGTTCAATTTCATTGATTTTATATTCTATCGATGCAGAATAAAGAATATAACAAGAATATAACGTTTTTACTATGTTTAAATACGCATTTTCATATGATAATTGTCGAAAAACGTAATCGTCATACGAGAATTTCGGTATATGCGAAGATAAAATCGTGAAATCTTTAACAATACTTGTGCCACAGTTAGAAAAATGTTACCAATCGATTCAGAACATTGCATTTCATAAGATCAAACATCTATTTTATATTGGAATCAAAGTTTTTAACATTCTTTCATATCGTATATACGATTTTTCGCTCATATAAGCGTATCGTCGAAAAACGAAAACTTGAAATCTCGTTCAATTTCATTGATTTTATATTCTATCGATGCAGAATAAAGAATATAACAAGAAGATAACGTTTTAACTATGTTTAAATACGCGTTTTCATATGATAATTGTCGAAAAACATAATCGTCATACGCGAATTTCGGTATATGCGAAGATAAAATCGTGAAATCTTTAACAATACTTGTGCCACAGTTAGAAAATTGTTACCAATCGATTCAGTACATTGCATTTCATAAGATCAAACATCTATTTTATATTGGAATCAAAGTTTTTAACATTCTTTCATATCGTATATACGATTTTTCGCACATATACGCGTATCGTCGAAAAATGAAAACTTGAAATCTCGTTCAATTTCATTGATTTTATATTCTATCGATGCAGAATAAAGAATATAACAAGAATATAACGTTTTTACTATGTTTAAATACGCGTTTTCATATGATAATTGTCGAAAAACGTAATCGACATACGCGATTTTCGTTATATGCGAAGATAAAATCGTGAAATCTTTAATAATACTTGTGCCACAGTTAGAAAAATGTTATCAATCGATTCAGAACATTGCATTTCGTAAGATCAAACATCTATTTTATATTGGAATCAAAGTTTTTAACATTCTTTCATATCGTATATACGATTTTTCGCTCATATACGCGTATCGTCGAAAAAAGAAAACTTGAAATCTCGTTAAATTTCATTGATTTTATATTCTATCGATGCAGAATAAAGAATATAACAGGAATATAACGTTTGTACTATGTTTAAATACGCGTTTTCATATGATAATTGTCGAAAAACGTAATCGACATACGCGAATTTCGGTATTCGCGAAGATAAAATCGTGAAATCTTTAATAATACTTGTGCCACAGTTAGAAAAATGTTACCAATCGATTCAGAACATTGCATTTCATAAGATCAAACATCTATTTTATATTGGAATCGAAGTTTTTAACATTCTTTCATATCGTATATACGATTTTTCGCTCATATACGCGTATCGTCGAAAAACGAAAACTTGAAATCTCGTTCAATTTCATTGATTTTATATTCTATCGATGCAGAATAAAGAATATAACAAGAATATAACGTTTTTGCTATGTTTAAATACGCGTCTTCATATGATAATTGTCGAAAAACATAATCGTCATACGCGAATTTCGGTATATGCGAAGATAAAATCGTGAAATCTTTAACAATACTTGTGCCACAGTTAGAAAAATGTTACCAATCGATTCAGAACATTGCATTTCATAAGATCAAACATCTATTTCATATTGGAAACAAAGTTTTTAACATTCTTTCTTATCGTATATACGATTTTTCGCTCATATACGCGTATCGTCGAAAAACGAAAACTTGAAATCTCGTTCAATTTCATTGATTTTATATTCTATCGATGCAGAATAAAGAATATAACAGGAATATAACGTTTGTACTATGTTTAAATACGCGTTTTCATATGATAATTGTCGAAAAACTTAATCGACATACGCGAATTTCGGTATATGCGAAGATGAAATCGTGAAATCTTTAATAATACTTTTGCCACAGTTAGAAAATTGTTACCAATCGATTCAGTACATTGCATTTCATAAGATCAAACATCTATTTTATATTGGAATCAAAGTTTTTAACATTCTTTCATATCGTATATACGATTTTTCGCACATATACGCGTATCTTTGAAAAACGAAAACTTTAAATCTCGTTCAATTTCATTGATTTTATATTCTATCGATGCAGAATAAAGAATATAACAAGAATATAACGTTTTTAATATGTTTAAATACGCGTTTTCATATGATAATTGTCGAAAAACTTAATCGACAGACGCGAATTTCGGTATATGCGAAGATAAAATCGTGAAATCTTTAAAAATGCTTATGCCACAGTTAGAAAAATGTTACCAATCGATTCAGAACATTGCATTTCATAAGATCAAACATCTATTTTATATTGGAATCAAAGTTTTTAACATTCTTTCATATCGTATATACGATTTTTCGCTCATATACGCGTATCGTCGAAAAACGAAAACTTGAAATCTCGTTCAATTTCATTGATTTTATATTCTATCGATGCAGAATAAAGCATATAACAAGAAGATAACGTTTTAACTATGTTTAAATACGCGTTTTCATATGATAATTGTCGAAAAACATAATCGACATACGCGAATTTCAGTATATGCGAAGATAAAATCTTGAAATCTTTAATAATACTTGTGCCACAGTTAGAAAAATGTTACCAATCGATTCAGAACATTGCATTTCATAAGATCAAACATCTATTTTATATAGGAATCAAAGTTTTTAACATTCTTTCATATCGTATATACGATTTTTCCCTCATATACGCGTATCGGCGAAAAACGAAAACTTGAAATCTCGTTCAATTTCATTGATTTTATATTCTATCGATGCAGAATAAAGAATATAATAAGAATATAACGTTTTTACTATGTTTAAATACGCATTTTCATATGATAATTGTCGAAAAACGTAATCGTCATACGCGAATTTCGGTATATGCGAAGATAAAATCGTGAAATCTTTAACAATACTTGTGCCACAGTTAGAAAAATGTTACCAATCGATTCAGAACATTGCATTTCATAAGATCAAACATCTATTTTATATTGGAATCAAAGTTTTTAACATTCTTTCATATCGTATATACGATTTTTCGCTCATATACGCGTATCGTCGAAAAACGAAAACTTGAAATCTCGTTCAATTTCATTGATTTTATATTCTATCGATGCAGAATAAAGAATATAACAAGAATATAACGTTTTTAATATGTTTAAATACGCGTTTTCATATGATAATTGTCGAAAAACATAATCGTCATACGCGAATTTCGGTATATGCGAAGATAAAATCGTGAAATCTTTAACAATACTTGTGCCACAGTTAGAAAAATGTTACCAATCGATTCAGAACATTGCATTTCATAAGATCAAACATCTATTTTATATTGGAATCAAAGTTTTTAACATTCTTTCATATCGTATATACGATTTTTCGCTCATATACGCGTATCGTCGAAAAACGAAAACTTGAAATCTCGTTCAATTTCATTGATTTTATATTCTATCGATGCAGAATAAAGAATATAACAAGAATATAACGTTTTTACTATGTTTAAATACGCGTCTTCATATGATAATTGTCGAAAAACATAATCGTCATACGCGAATTTCGGTATATGCGAAGATAAAATCGTGAAATCTTTAACAATACTTGTGCCACAGTTAGAAAAATGTTACCAATCGATTCAGAACATTGCATTTCATAAGATCAAACATCTATTTCATATTGGAAACAAAGTTTTTAACATTCTTTCTTATCGTATATACGATTTTTCGCTCATATACGCGTATCGTCGAAAAACGAAAACTTGAAATCTCGTTCAATTTCATTGATTTTATATTCTATCGATGCAGAATAAAGAATATAACAGGAATATAACGTTTGTACTATGTTTAAATACGCGTTTTCATATGATAATTGTCGAAAAACTTAATCGACATACGCGAATTTCGGTATATGCGAAGATGAAATCGTGAAATCTTTAATAATACTTTTGCCACAGTTAGAAAATTGTTACCAATCGATTCAGTACATTGCATTTCATAAGATCAAACATCTATTTTATATTGGAATCAAAGTTTTTAACATTCTTTCATATCGTATATACGATTTTTCGCACATATACGCGTATCTTTGAAAAACGAAAACTTTAAATCTCGTTCAATTTCATTGATTTTATATTCTATCGATGCAGAATAAAGAATATAACAAGAATATAACGTTTTTACTATGTTTAAATACGCGTTTTCATATCATAATTGTCGAAAAACGTAATCGACATACGCGATTTTCGTTATATGCGAAGATAAAATCGTGAAATCTTTAATAATACTTGTGCCACAGTTAGAAAAATGTTACCAATCGATTCAGAACATTGCATTTCATAAGATCAAACATCTATTTCATATTGGAAACAAAGTTTTTAACATTCTTTCTTATCGTATATACGATTTTTCGCTCATATACGCGTATCGTCGAAAAACGAAAACTTGAAATCTCGTTCAATTTCATTGATTTTATATTCTATCGATGCAGAATAAAGAATATAACAAGAATATAACGTTTTTACTATGTTTAAATACGCATTTTCATATGATAATTGTCGAAAAACGTAATCGTCATACGAGAATTTCGGTATATGCGAAGATAAAATCGTGAAATCTTTAACAATACTTGTGCCACAGTTAGAAAAATGTTACCAATCGATTCAGAACATTGCATTTCATAAGATCAAACATCTATTTTATATTGGAATCAAAGTTTTTAACATTCTTTCATATCGTATATACGATTTTTCGCTCATATACGCGTATCGTCGAAAAACGAAAACTTGAAATCTCGTTCAATTTCATTGATTTTATATTCTATCGATGCAGAATAAAGAATATAACAAGAAGATAACGTTTTAACTATGTTTAAATACGCGTTTTCATATGATAATTGTCGAAAAACATAATCGTCATACGCGAATTTCGGTATATGCGAAGATAAAATCGTGAAATCTTTAACAATACTTGTGCCACAGTTAGAAAATTGTTACCAATCGATTCAGTACATTGCATTTCATAAGATCAAACATCTATTTTATATTGGAATCAAAGTTTTTAACATTCTTTCATATCGTATATACGATTTTTCGCACATATACGCGTATCGTCGAAAAATGAAAACTTGAAATCTCGTTCAATTTCATTGATTTTATATTCTATCGATGCAGAATAAAGAATATAACAGGAATATAACGTTTTTACTATGTTTAAATACGCGTTTTCATATCATAATTGTCGAAAAACGTAATCGACATACGCGATTTTCGTTATATGCGAAGATAAAATCGTGAAATCTTTAATAATACTTGTGCCACAGTTAGAAAAATGTTATCAATCGATTCAGAACATTGCATTTCGTAAGATCAAACATCTATTTTATATTGGAATCAAAGTTTTTAACATTCTTTCATATCGTATATACGATTTTTCGCTCATATACGCGTATCGTCGAAAAAAGAAAACTTGAAATCTCGTTAAATTTCATTGATTTTATATTCTATCGATGCAGAATAAAGAATATAACAGGAATATAACGTTTGTACTATGTTTAAATACGCGTTTTCATATGATTATTGTCGAAAAACGTAATCGACATACGCGAATTTCGGTATTCGCGAAGATAAAATCGTGAAATCTTTAATAATACTTGTGCCACAGTTAGAAAAATGTTACCAATCGATTCAGAACATTGCATTTCATAAGATCAAACATCTATTTTATATTGGAATCGAAGTTTTTAACATTCTTTCATATCGTATATACGATTTTTCGCTCATATACGCGTATCGTCGAAAAACGAAAACTTGAAATCTCGTTCAATTTCATTGATTTTATATTCTATCGATGCAGAATAAAGAATATAACAAGAAGATAACGTTTTAACTATGTTTAAATACGCGTTTTCATATGATAATTGTCGAAAAACATAATCGACATACGCGAATTTCGGTATATGCGAAGATAAAATCTTGAAATCTTTAATAATACTTGTGCCACAGTTAGAAAAATGTTACCAATCGATTCAGAACATTGCATTTCATAAGATCAAACATCTATTTTATATTGGAATCAAAGTTTTTAACATTCTTTCATATCGTATATACGATTTTTCGCACATATACGCGTATCTTTGAAAAACGAAAACTTTAAATCTCGTTCAATTTCATTGATTTTATATTCTATCGATGCAGAATAAAGAATATAACAAGAATATAACGTTTTTACTATGTTTAAATACGCGTTTTCATATCATAATTGTCGAAAAACGTAATCGACATACGCGATTTTCGTTATATGCGAAGATAAAATCGTGAAGTCTTTAATAATACTTGTGCCACAGTTAGAAAAATGTTATCAATCGATTCAGAACATTGCATTTCGTAAGATCAAACATCTATTTTATATTGGAATCAAAGTTTTTAACATTCTTTCATATCGTATATACGATTTTTCGCTCATATACGCGTATCGTCGAAAAACGAAAACTTGAAATCTCGTTAAATTTCATTGATTTTATATTCTATCGATGCAGAATAGAGAATATAACAGGAATATAACGTTTGTACTATGTTTAAATACGCGTTTTCATATGATTATTGTCGAAAAACGTAATCGACATACGCGAATTTCGGTATTCGCGAAGATAAAATCGTGAAATCTTTAATAATACTTGTGCCACAGTTAGAAAAATGTTACCAATCGATTCAGAACATTGCATTTCATAAGATCAAACATCTATTTTATATTGGAATCAAAGTTTTTAACATTCTTTCATATCGTATATACGATTTTTCGCTCATATACGCGTATCGTCGAAAAACGAATACTTGAAATCTCGTTCAATTTCATTGATTTTAAATTCTATCGATGCAGAATAAAGAATATAACAAGAAGATAACTTTTTAACTATGTTTAAATACGCGTTTTCATATGATAATTGTCGAAAAACATAATCGACATACGCGAATTTCGGTATATGCGAAGATAAAATCTTGAAATCTTTAATAATACTTGTGCCACAGTTAGAAAAATGTTACCAATCGATTCAGAACATTGCATTTCATAAGATCAAACATCTATTTTATATTGGAATCAAAGTTTTTAACATTCTTTCATATCGTATATACGATTTTTCGCTCATATACGCGTATCGGCGAAAAACGAAAACTTGAAATCTCGTTCAATTTCATTGATTTTATATTCTATCGATGCAGAATAAAGAATATAACAAGAATATAACGTTTTTACTATGTTTAAATACGCGTTTTCATATGATAATTGTCGAAAAACGTAATCGTCATACGCGAATTTCGGTATATGCGAAGATAAAATCGTGAAATCTTTAACAATTCTTGTGCCACAGTTAGAAAAATGTTACCAATCGATTCAGAACATTGCATTTCATAAGATCAAACATCTATTTTATATTGGAATCAAAGTTTTTAACATTCTTTCATATCGTATATACGATTTTTCGCTCATATACGCGTATCGTCGAAAAACGAAAACTTGAAATCTCGTTCAATTTCATTGATTTTATATTCTATCGATGCAGAATAAAGAATATAACAAGAATTTAACGTTTTTAATATGTTTAAATACGCGTTTTCATATGATAATTGTCGAAAAACGTAATCGACATACGCGAATTTCGGTATATGCGAAGATAAAATCGTGAAATCTTTAATATTACTTGTGCCACAGTTATAAAAATGTTACCAATCGATTCAGAACATTGCATTTCATAAGATCAATGATCTATTTTATATTGGAATCAAAGTTTTTAACATTCTTTCATATCGTATATACGATTTTTCGCTCATATACGCGTATCGTCGAAAAACGAAAACTTGAAATCTCGTTCAATTTCATTGATTTTATATTCTATCGATGCAGAATAAAGAATATAACAAGAAGATAACGTTTTAACTATGTTTAAATACGCGTTTTCATATGATAATTGTCGAAAAACATAATCGACATACGCGAATTTCGGTATATGCGAAGATAAAATCTTGAAATCTTTAATAATACTTGTGCCACAGTTAGAAAAATGTTACCAATCGATTCAGAACATTGCATTTCATAAGATCAAACATCTATTTTATATTGGAATCAAAGTTTTTAACATTCCTTCATATCGTATATACGATTTTTCGCTCATATACGCGTATCGGCGAAAAACGAAAACTTGAAATCTCGTTCAATTTCATTGATTTTATATTCTATCGATGCAGAATAAAGAATATAACAAGAATATAACGTTTTTACTATGTTTAAATACGCGTTTTCATATGATAATTGTCGAAAAACGTAATCGTCATACGCGAATTTCGGTATATGCGAAGATAAAATCGTGAAATCTTTAATATTACTTGTGCCACAGTTAGAAAAATGTTACCAATCGATTCAGAACATTGCATTTCATAAGATCAAACATCTATTTTATATTGGAATCAAAGTTTTTAACATTCTTTCATATCGTATATACGATTTTTCGCTCATATACGCGTATCGTCGAAAAACGAATACTTGAAATCTCGTTCAATTTCATTGATTTTATATTCTATCGATGCAGAATAAAGCATATAACAAGAAGATAACGTTTTAACTATGTTTAAATACGCGTTTTCATATGATAATTGTCGAAAAACATAATCGACATACGCGAATTTCAGTACATGCGAAGATAAAATCTTGAAATCTTTAATAATACTTGTGCCACAGTTAGAAAAATGTTACCAATCGATTCAGAACATTGCATTTCATAAGATCAAACATCTATTTTATATAGGAATCAAAGTTTTTAACATTCTTTCATATCGTATATACGATTTTTCCCTCATATACGCGTATCGGCGAAAAACGAAAACTTGAAATCTCGTTCAATTTCATTGATTTTATATTCTATCGATGCAGAATAAAGAATATAATAAGAATATAACGTTTTTACTATGTTTAAATACGCATTTTCATATGATAATTGTCGAAAAACGTAATCGTCATACGCGAATTTCGGTATATGCGAAGATAAAATCGTGAAATCTTTAACAATACTTGTGCCACAGTTAGAAAAATGTTACCAATCGATTCAGAACATTGCATTTCAAAAGATCAAACATCTATTTTATATTGGAATCAAAGTTTTTAACATTCTTTCATATCGTATATACGATTTTTCGCTCATATACGCGTATCGTCGAAAAACGAAAACTTGAAATCTCGTTCAATTTCATTGATTTTATATTCTATCGATGCAGAATAAAGAATATAACAAGAATATAACGTTTTTAATATGTTTAAATACGCGTTTTCATATGATAATTGTCGAAAAACATAATCGTCATACGCGAATTTCGGTATATGCGAAGATAAAATCGTGAAATCTTTAACAATACTTGTGCCACAGTTAGAAAAATGTTACCAATCGATTCAGAACATTGCATTTCATAAGATCAAACATCTATTTCATATTGGAAACAAAGTTTTTAACATTCTTTCTTATCGTATATACGATTTTTCGCTCATATACGCGTATCGTCGAAAAACGAAAACTTGAAATCTCGTTCAATTTCATTGATTTTATATTCTATCGATGCAGAATAAAGAATATAACAAGAATATAACGTTTTTACTATGTTTAAATACGCATTTTCATATGATAATTGTCGAAAAACGTAATCGTCATACGAGAATTTCGGTATATGCGAAGATAAAATCGTGAAATCTTTAACAATACTTGTGCCACAGTTAGAAAAATGTTACCAATCGATTCAGAACATTGCATTTCATAAGATCAAACATCTATTTTATATTGGAATCAAAGTTTTTAACATTCTTTCATATCGTATATACGATTTTTCGCTCATATACGCGTATCGTCGAAAAACGAAAACTTGAAATCTCGTTCAATTTCATTGATTTTATATTCTATCGATGCAGAATAAAGAATATAACAAGAAGATAACGTTTTAACTATGTTTAAATACGCGTTTTCATATGATAATTGTCGAAAAACATAATCGTCATACGCGAATTTCGGTATATGCGAAGATAAAATCGTGAAATCTTTAACAATACTTGTGCCACAGTTAGAAAATTGTTACCAATCGATTCAGTACATTGCATTTCATAAGATCAAACATCTATTTTATATTGGAATCAAAGTTTTTAACATTCTTTCATATCGTATATACGATTTTTCGCACATATACGCGTATCGTCGAAAAACGAAAACTTGAAATCTCGTTCAATTTCATTGATTTTATATTCTATCGATGCAGAATAAAGAATATAACAGGAATATAACGTTTTTACTATGTTTAAATACGCGTTTTCATATCATAATTGTCGAAAAACGTAATCGACATACGCGATTTTCGTTATATGCGAAGATAAAATCGTGAAATCTTTAATAATACTTGTGCCACAGTTAGAAAAATGTTATCAATCGATTCAGAACATTGCATTTCGTAAGATCAAACATCTATTTTATATTGGAATCAAAGTTTTTAACATTCTTTCATATCGTATATACGATTTTTCGCTCATATACGCGTATCGTCGAAAAAAGAAAACTTGAAATCTCGTTAAATTTCATTGATTTTATATTCTATCGATGCAGAATAAAGAATATAACAGGAATATAACGTTTGTACTATGTTTAAATACGCGTTTTCATATGATTATTGTCGAAAAACGTAATCGACATACGCGAATTTCGGTATTCGCGAAGATAAAATCGTGAAATCTTTAATAATACTTGTGCCACAGTTAGAAAAATGTTACCAATCGATTCAGAACATTGCATTTCATAAGATCAAACATCTATTTTATATTGGAATCGAAGTTTTTAACATTCTTTCATATCGTATATACGATTTTTCGCTCATATACGCGTATCGTCGAAAAACGAAAACTTGAAATCTCGTTCAATTTCATTGATTTTATATTCTATCGATGCAGAATAAAGAATATAACAAGAATATAACGTTTTTGCTATGTTTAAATACGCGTCTTCATATGATAATTGTCGAAAAACATAATCGTCATACGCGAATTTCGGTATATGCGAAGATAAAATCGTGAAATCTTTAACAATACTTGTGCCACAGTTAGAAAAATGTTACCAATCGATTCAGAACATTGCATTTCATAAGATCAAACATCTATTTCATATTGGAAACAAAGTTTTTAACATTCTTTCTTATCGTATATACGATTTTTCGCTCATATACGCGTATCGTCGAAAAACGAAAACTTGAAATCTCGTTCAATTTCATTGATTTTAAATTCTATCGATGCAGAATAAAGAATATAACAGGAATATAACGTTTGTACTATGTTTAAATACGCGTTTTCATATGATAATTGTCGAAAAACGTAATCGACATACGCGAATTTCGGTATATGCGAAGATGAAATCGTGAAATCTTTAATAATACTTTTGCCACAGTTAGAAAATTGTTACCAATCGATTCAGTACATTGCATTTCATAAGATCAAACATCTATTTTATATTGGAATCAAAGTTTTTAACATTCTTTCATATCGTATATACGATTTTTCGCACATATACGCGTATCTTTGAAAAACGAAAACTTTAAATCTCGTTCAATTTCATTGATTTTATATTCTATCGATGCAGAATAAAGAATATAACAAGAATATAACGTTTTTACTATGTTTAAATACGCGTTTTCATATCATAATTGTCGAAAAACGTAATCGACATACGCGATTTTCGTTATATGCGAAGATAAAATCGTGAAATCTTTAATAATACTTGTGCCACAGTTAGAAAAATGTTATCAATCGATTCAGAACATTGCATTTCGTAAGATCAAACATCTATTTTATATTGGAATCAAAGTTTTTAACATTCTTTCATATCGTATATACGATTTTTCGCTCATATACGCGTATCGTCGAAAAACGAAAACTTGAAATCTCGTTAAATTTCATTGATTTTATATTCTATCGATGCAGAATAAAGAATATAACAGGAATATAACGTTTGTACTATGTTTAAATACGCGTTTTCATATGATTATTGTCGAAAAACTTAATCGACATACGCGAATTTCGGTATTCGCGAAGATAAAATCGTGAAATCTTTAATAATACTTGTGCCACAGTTAGAAAAATGTTACCAATCGATTCAGAACATTGCATTTCATAAGATCAAACATCTATTTTATATTGGAATCAAAGTTTTTAACATTCTTTCATATCGTATATACGATTTTTCGCTCATATACGCGTATCGTCGAAAAACGAATACTTGAAATCTCGTTCAATTTCATTGATTTTATATT
Organism: Vespa crabro; assembly: GCF_910589235.1. NCBI lineage: Eukaryota > Metazoa > Arthropoda > Insecta > Hymenoptera > Vespidae > Vespa > Vespa crabro. The sequence goes on along the minus strand of NC_060956.1, from coordinate 11,967,103 downwards.
CTATCGATGCAGAATAAAGAATATAACAAGAAGATAACGTTTTAACTATGTTTAAATACGCGTTTTCATATGATAATTGTCGAAAAACATAATCGACATACGCGAATTTCGGTATATGCGAAGATGAAATCTTGAAATCTTTAATAATACTTGTGCCACAGTTAGAAAAATGTTACCAATCGATTCAGAACATTGCATTTCATAAGATCAAACATCTATTTTATATTGGAATCAAAGTTTTTAACATTCTTTCATATCGTATATACGATTTTTCGCTCATATACGCGTATCGGCGAAAAACGAAAACTTGAAATCTCGTTCAATTTCATTGATTTTATATTCTATCGATGCAGAATAAAGAATATAACAAGAATATAACGTTTTTACTATGTTTAAATACGCGTTTTCATATGATAATTGTCGAAAAACGTAATCGTCATACGCGAATTTCGGTATATGCGAAGATAAAATCGTGAAATCTTTAACAATTCTTGTGCCACAGTTAGAAAAATGTTACCAATCGATTCAGAACATTGCATTTCATAAGATCAAACATCTATTTTATATTGGAATCAAAGTTTTTAACATTCTTTCATATCGTATATACGATTTTTCGCTCATATACGCGTATCGTCGAAAAACGAAAACTTGAAATCTCGTTCAATTTCATTGATTTTATATTCTATCGATGCAGAATAAAGAATATAACAAGAATTTAACGTTTTTAATATGTTTAAATACGCGTTTTCATATGATAATTGTCGAAAAACGTAATCGACATACGCGAATTTCGGTATATGCGAAGATAAAATCGTGAAATCTTTAATATTACTTGTGCCACAGTTATAAAAATGTTACCAATCGATTCAGAACATTGCATTTCATAAGATCAAACATCTATTTTATATTGGAATCAAAGTTTTTAACATTCTTTCATATCGTATATACGATTTTTCGCTCATATACGCGTATCGTCGAAAAACGAAAAGTTGAAATCTCGTTCAATTTCATTGATTTTATATTCTATCGATGCAGAATAAAGAATATAACAAGAAGATAACGTTTTAACTATGTTTAAATACGCGTTTTCATATGATAATTGTCGAAAAACATAATCGACATACGCGAATTTCGGTATATGCGAAGATAAAATCTTGAAATCTTTAATAATACTTGTGCCACAGTTAGAAAAATGTTACCAATCGATTCAGAACATTGCATTTCATAAGATCAAACATCTATTTTATATTGGAATCAAAGTTTTTAACATTCTTTCATATCGTATATACGATTTTTCGCTCATATACGCGTATCGGCGAAAAACGAAAACTTGAAATCTCGTTCAATTTCATTGATTTTATATTCTATCGATGCAGAATAAAGAATATAACAAGAATATAACGTTTTTACTATGTTTAAATACGCGTTTTCATATGATAATTGTCGAAAAACGTAATCGTCATACGCGAATTTCGGTATATGCGAAGATAAAATCGTGAAATCTTTAATATTACTTGTGCCACAGTTAGAAAAATGTTACCAATCGATTCAGAACATTGCATTTCATAAGATCAAACATCTATTTTATATTGGAATCAAAGTTTTTAACATTCTTTCATATCGTATATACGATTTTTCGCTCATATACGCGTATCGTCGAAAAACGAAAACTTGAAATCTCGTTCAATTTCATTGATTTTATATTCTATCGATGCAGAATAAAGAATATAACAGGAATATAACGTTTTTACTATGTTTAAATACGCGTTTTCATATGATAATTGTCGAGAAACGTAATCGACATACGCGAATTTCGGTATATGCGAAGATAAAATCGTGAAATCTTTAATAATACTTGTGCCACAGTTAGAAAAATGTTACCAATCGATTCAGAACATTGCATTTCATAAGATCAAACATCTATTTCATATTGGAAACAAAGTTTTTAACATTCTTTCTTATCGTATATACGATTTTTCGCTCATATACGCGTATCGTCGAAAAACGAAAACTTGAAATCTCGTTCAATTTCATTGATTTTATATTCTATCGATGCAGAATAAAGAATATAACAGGAATATAACGTTTGTACTATGTTTAAATACGCGTTTTCATATGATAATTGTCGAAAAACGTAATCGACATACGCGAATTTCGGTATATGCGAAGATGAAATCGTGAAATCTTTAATAATACTTTTGCCACAGTTAGAAAATTGTTACCAATCGATTCAGTACATTGCATTTCATAAGATCAATCATCTATTTTATATTGGAATCAAAGTTTTTAACATTCTTTCATATCGTATATACGACTTTTCGCACATATACGCGTATCTTTGAAAAACGAAAACTTTAAATCTCGTTCAATTTCATTGATTTTATATTCTATCGATGCAGAATAAAGAATATAACAAGAATATAACGTTTTTACTATGTTTAAATACGCGTTTTCATATCATAATTGTCGAAAAACGTAATCGACATACGCGATTTTCGTTATATGCGAAGATAAAATCGTGAAATCTTTAATAATACTTGAGCCACAGTTAGAAAAATGTTATCAATCGATTCAGAACATTGCATTTCATAAGATCAAACATCTATTTTATATTGGAATCAAAGTTTTTAATATTCTTTCATATCGTATATACGATTTTTCGCTCATATACGCGTATCGTCGAAAAACGAAAACTTGAAATCTCGTTCAATTTCATTGATTTTATATTCTATCGATGCAGAATAAAGAATATAACAGGAATATGACGTTTGTACTATGTTTAAATACGCGTTTTCATATGATTATTGTCGAAAAACGTAATCGACATACGCTAATTTCGGTATTCGCGAAGATAAAATCGTGAAATCTTTAATAATACTTGTGCCACAGTTAGAAAAATGTTACCAAACGATTCAGAACATTGCATTACATAAGATCAAACATCTATTTTATATTGGAATCAAAGTTTTTAACATTCTTTCATATCGTATATACGATTTTTCGATCATATACGCGTATCGTCGAAAAACGAAAACTTGAAATCTTGTTCAATTTCATTGATTTTAAATTCTATCGATGCAGAATAAAGAATATAACAAGAATATAACGTTTTTACTATGTTTAAATACGCGTTTTCATATGATAATTGTCGAAAAACATAATCGACATACGCGAATTTCGGTATATGCGAAGATGAAATCGTGAAATCTTTATTAATACTTTTGCCACAGTTAGAAAATTGTTACCAATCCATTCAGTACATTGCATTTCATAAGATCAAACATCTATTTTATATTGGAATCAAAGTTTTTAACATTCTTTCATATCGTATATACGATTTTTCGCACATATACGCGTATCTTTGAAAAACGAAAACTTGAAATCTCGTTCAATTTCATTGATTTTATATTCTATCGATGCAGAATAAAGAATATAACAAGTATATAACGTTTCTACTATGTTTAAATACGCGTTTTCATATCATAATTGTCGAAAAACGTAATCGACATACGCGATTTTCGGTATATGCGAAGATAAAATCGTGAAATCTTAAATAATACTTGTGCCACAGTTAGAAAAATGTTATCTATCGATTCAGAACATTGCATTTCATAAGATCAAACATCTATTTTATATTGGAATCATAGTTTTTAACATTCTTTCATATCGTATATACGATTTTTCGCTCATATACGCGTATCGTCGAAAAACGAAAACTTGAAATCTCGTTCAATTTCATTGATTTTATATTCTATCGATGCAGAATAAAGAATATAACAGGAATATAACGTTTGTACTATGTTTAAATACGCGTTTTCATATGATAATTGTCGAAAAACATAATCGACATACGCGAATTTCGGTATATGCGAAGATAAAATCTTGAAATCTTTAATAATACTTGTGCCACAGTTAGAAAAATGTTACCAATCGATTCAGAACATTGCATTTCATAAGATCAAACATCTATTTTATATTGGAATCAAAGTTTTTAACATTCTTTCATATCGTATATACGATTTTTCGCTCATATACGCGTATCGGCGAAAAACGAAAACTTGAAATCTCGTTCAAATTCATTGATTTTATATTCTATCGATGCAGAATAAAGAATATAACAAGAATATAACGTTTTTACTATGTTTAAATACGCGTTTTCATATGATAATTGTCGAAAAACCTAATCGACATACGCGAATTTCGGTATATGCGAAGATAAAATCGTGAAATCTTTAATAATACTTGTGCCACAGTTAGAAAAATGTTACCAATCCATTCAGTACATTGCATTTCATAAGATCAAACATCTATTTTATATTGGAATCAGAGTTTTTAACATTCTTTCATATCGTATATACGATTTTTCGCACATATACGCGTATCGGCGAAAAACGAAAACTTGAAATCTCGTTCAATTTCATTGATTTTATATTCTATCGATGCAGAATAAAGAATATAACAAGAATATAACGTTTTTACTATGTTTAAATACGCGTTTTCATATGATAATTGTCGAAAAACGTAATCGTCATACGCGAATTTCGGTATATGCGAAGATAAAATCGTGAAATCTTTAACAATACTTGTGCCACAGTTAGAAAAATGTTACCAATCGATTCAGAACATTGCATTTCATAAGATCAAACATCTATTTTATATTGGAATCAAAGTTTTTAACATTCTTTCATATCGTATATACGATTTTGCGCACATATACGCGTATCGGCGAAAAACGAAAACTTGAAATCTCGTTCAATTTCATTGATTTTATATTCTATCGATGCAGAATAAAGAATATAACAAGAATTTAACGTTTTTAATATGTTTAAATACGCGTTTTCATATGATAATTGTCGAAAAACGTAATCGACATACGCGAATTTCGGTATATGCGAAGATAAAATCGTGAAATCTTTAATATTACTTGTGCCACAGTTAGAAAAATGTTACCAATCGATTCAGAACATTGCATTTCATAAGATCAAACATCTATTTTATATTGGAATCAAAGTTTTTAACATTCTTTCATATCGTATATACGATTTTTCGCTCATATACGCGTATCGTCGAAAAACGAAAACTTGAAATCTCGTTCAATTTCATTGATTTTATATTCTATCGATGCAGAATAAAGAATATAACAAGAAGATAACGTTTTAACTATGTTTAAATACGCGTTTTCATATGATAATTGTCGAAAAACATAATCGACATACGCGAATTTCGGTATATGCGAAGATAAAATCTTGAAATCTTTAATAATACTTGTGCCACAGTTAGAAAAATGTTACCAATCGATTCAGAACATTGCATTTCATAAGATCAAACATCTATTTTATATTGGAATCAAAGTTTTTAACATTCTTTCATATCGTATATACGATTTTTCGCTCATATACGCGTATCGGCGAAAAACGAAAACTTGAAATCTCGTTCAATTTCATTGATTTTATATTCTATCGATGCAGAATAAAGAATATAACAAGAATATAACGTTTTTACTATGTTTAAATACGCGTTTTCATATGATAATTGTCGAAAAACGTAATCGTCATACGCGAATTTCGGTATATGCGAAGATAAAATCGTGAAATCTTTAATATTGCTTGTGCCACAGTTAGAAAAATGTTACCAATCGATTCAGAACATTGCATTTCATAAGATCAAACATCTATTTTATATTGGAATCAAAGTTTTTAACATTCTTTCATATCGTATATACGATTTTTCGCTCATATACGCGTATCGTCGAAAAACGAAAACTTGAAATCTCGTTCAATATCATTGATTTTATATTCTATCGATGCAGAATAAAGAATATAACAGGAATATAACGTTTTTACTATGTTTAAATACGCGTTTTCATATGATAATTGTCGAAAAACGTAATCGACATAAGCGAATTTCGGTATATGCGAAGATAAAATCGTGAAATCTTTAATAATACTTGTGCCACAGTTAGAAAAATGTTACCAATCGATTCAGAACATTGCATTTCATAAGATCAAACATCTATTTCATATTGGAAACAAAGTTTTTAACATTCTTACTTATCGTATATACGATTTTTCGCTCATATACGCGTATCGTCGAAAAACGAAAACTTGAAATCTCGTTCAATTTCATTGATTTTATATTCTATCGATGCAGAATAAAGAATATAACAGGAAAATAATGTTTGTACTATGTTTAAATACGCGTTTTCATATGATAATTGTCGAAAAACGTAATCGACATACGCGAATTTCGGTATATGCGAAGATGAAATCGTGAAATCTTTAATAATACTTTTGCCACAGTTAGAAAATTGTTACCAATCGATTCAGTACATTGCATTTCATAAGATCAATCATCTATTTTATATTGGAATCAAAGTTTTTAACATTCTTTCATATCGTATATACGATTTTTCGCTCATATACGCGTATCGTCGAAAAACGAAAACTTGAAATCTCGTTCAATTTCATTGATTTTATATTCTATCGATGCAGAATAAAGAATATAACAGGAATATGACGTTTGTACTATGTTTAAATACGCGTTTTCATATGATTATTGTCGAAAAACGTAATCGACATACGCGAATTTCGGTATTCGCGAAGATAAAATCGTGAAATCTTTAATAATACTTGTGCCACAGTTAGAAAAATGTTACCAAACGATTCAGAACATTGCATTACATAAGATCAAACATCTATTTTATATTGGAATCAAAGTTTTTAACATTCTTTCATATCGTATATACGATTTTTCGATCATATACGCGTATCGTCGAAAAACGAAAACTTGAAATCTCGTTCAATTTCATTGATTTTAAATTCTATCGATGCAGAATAAAGAATATAACAAGAATATAACGTTTTTACTATGTTTAAATACGCGTTTTCATATGATAATTGTCGAAAAACATAATCGACATACGCGAATTTCGGTATATGCGAAGATAAAATCGTGAAATCTTTAATAATACTTGTGCCACAGTTAGAAAAATGTTACCAATCGATTCAGAACATTGCATTTCATAAGATCAAACATCTATTTTATATTGGAATCAAAGTTTTTAACATTCTTTCATATCGTATATATGATTTTTCGCTCATATACGCGTATCGTCGAAAAACAAAAACATGAAATCTCGATCAATTTCATTGATTTTATATTCTATCGATGCAGAATAAAGAATATAACAAGAATATAACGTTTTTACTATGTTTAAATACGCGTCTTCATATGATAATTGTGGAAAAACATAATCGACATACGCGAATTTCGGTATATGCGAAGATAAAATCGTGAAATCTTTAATAATACTTTTGCCACAGTTAGAAAATTGTTACCAATCCATTCAGTACATTGCATTTCATAAGATCAAACATCTATTTTATATTGGAATCAAAGTTTTTAACATTCTTTCATATCGTATATACGATTTTTCGCACATATACGCGTATCTTTGAAAAACGAAAACTTGAAATCTCGTTCAATTTCATTGATTTTATATTCTATCGATGCAGAATAAAGAATATAACAAGTATATAACGTTTCTACTATGTTTAAATACGCGTTTTCATATCATAATTGTCGAAAAACGTAATCGACATACGCGATTTTCGGTATATGCGAAGATAAAATCGTGAAATCTTAAATAATACTTGTGCCACAGTTAGAAAAATGTTACCAATCGATTCAGAACATTGCATTTCATAAGATCAAACATCTATTTTATATTGGAATCGAAGTTTTTAACATTCTTTCATATCGTATATACGATTTTTCGCTCATATACGCGTATCGTCGAAAAACGAAAACTTGAAATCTCGTTCAATTTCATTGATTTTATATTCTATCGATGCAGAATAAAGAATATAACAGGAATATAACGTTTGTACTATGTTTAAATACGCGTTTTCATATGATAATTATCGAAAAACGTAATCGACATACGCGAATTTCGGTATATACGAAGATGAAATCGTGAAATCTTTAATAATACTTTTGCCACAGTTAGAAAATTGTTACCAATCCATTCAGTACATTGCATTTCATAAGATCAAACATCTATTTTATATTGGAATCAAAGTTTTTAACATTCTTTCATATCGTATATACGATTTTTCGCTCATATACGCGTATCGTCGAAAAACGAAAACTTGAAATCTCGTTCAATTTCATTGATTTTATATTCTATCGATGCAGAATAAAGAATATAACAAGTATATAACGTTTCTACTATGTTTAAATACGCGTTTTCATATCATAATTGTCGAAAAACGTAATCGACATACGCGATTTTCGGTATATGCGAAGATAAAATCGTGAAATCTTAAATAATACTTGTGCCACAGTTAGAAAAATGTTATCTATCGATTCAGAACATTGCATTTCATAAGATCAAACATCTATTTTATATTGGAATCATAGTTTTTAACATTCTTTCATATCGTATATACGATTTTTCGCTCATATACGCGTATCGTCGAAAAACGAAAACTTGAAATCTCGTTCAATTTCATTGATTTTATATTCTATCGATGCAGAATAAAGAATATAACAGGAATATAACGTTTGTACTATGTTTAAATACGCGTTTTCATATGATAATTGTCGAAAAACATAATCGACATACGCGAATTTCGGTATATGCGAAGATAAAATCGTGAAATCTTTAATAATACTTCAGCCACAGTTAGAAAAATGTTATCAATCGATTCAGAACATTGCATTTCATAAGATCAAACATCTATTTTATATTGGAATCAAAGTTTTTAACATTCTTTCATATCGTATATACGATTTTTCGCTCATATACGCGTATCGTCGAAAAACGAAAACTTGAAATCTCGTTCAATTTCATTGATTTTATATTCTATCGATGCAGAATAAAGAATATAACAGGAATATGACGTTTGTACTATGTTTAAATACGCGTTTTCATATGATTATTGTCGAAAAACGTTATCGACATACGCGAATTTCGGTATTCGCGAAGATAAAATCGTGAAATCTTTAATAATACTTTTGCCACAGTTAGAAAATTGTTACCAATCGATTCAGTACATTGCATTTCATAAGATCAATCATCTATTTTATATTGGAATCAAAGTTTTTAACATTCTTTCATATCGTATATACGATTTTTCGCACATATACGCGTATCTTTGAAAAACGAAAACTTTAAATCTCGTTCAATTTCATTGATTTTATATTCTATCGATGCAGAATGAAGAATATAACAAGAATATAACGTTTTTACTATGTTTAAATACGCGTTTTCATATCATAATTGTCGAAAAACGTAATCGACATACGCGAATTTCGGTATTCGCGAAGATAAAATCGTGAAATCTTTAATAATACTTGTGCCACAGTTAGAAAAATGTTACCAAACGATTCAGAACATTGCATTACATAAGATCAAACATCTATTTTATATTGGAATCAAAGCTTTTAACATTCTTTCATATCGTATATACGATTTTTCGATCATATACGCGTATCGTCGAAAAACGAAAACTTGAAATCTCGTTCAATTTCATTGATTTTAAATTCTATCGATGCAGAATAAAGAATATAACAAGAATATGACGTTTTTACTATGTTTAAATACGCGTTTTCATATGATAATTGTCGAAAAACATAATCGACATACGCGAATTTCGGTATATGCGAAGATAAAATCGTGAAATCTTTAATAATACTTGTGCCACAGTTAGAAAAATGTTACCAATCGATTCAGAACATTGCATTTCATAAGATCAAACATCTATTTTATATTGGAATCAATGTTTTTAACATTCTTTCATATCGTATATACGATTTTTCGTTCATATACGCGTATCGTCGAAAAACGAAAACTTGAAATCTCGTTCAATTTCATTGATTTTAAGTTCTATCGATGCAGAATAAAGAATATAACAAGAATATAACGTTTTTACTATGTTTAAATACGCGTCTTCATATGATAATTGTCAAAAACATAATCGACATACGCGAATTTCGGTATAAGCGAAGATAAAATCGTGAAATCTTTAATAATACTTGTGCCACAGTTAGAAAAATGTTACCAATCGATTCAGAACATTGCATTTCATAAGATCAAACATCTATTTTATATTGGAATCAATGTTTTTAACATTCTTTCATATCGTATATACGTTTTTTCGCTCATATACGCGTATCGTCGAAAAACGAAAACTTGAAATCTCGTTCAATTTCATTGATTTTATATTCTATCGATGCAGAATAAAGAATATAACAAGAATATAACGTTTTTACTATGTTTAAATACGCGTTTTCATATGATAATTGTCGAAAAACCTAATCGACATACGCGAATTTCGGTATATGCGAAGATAAAATCGTGAAATCTTTAATATTACTTGTGCCACAGTTAGAAAAATGTTACCAATCGATTCAGAACATTGCATTTCATAAGATCAAACATCTATTTTATATTGGAATCAAAGTTTTTAACATTCTTTCTTATCGTATATACGATTTTTCGCTCATATACGCGTATCGTCGAAAAACGAAAACTTGAAATCTCGTTCAATTTCATTGATTTTATATTCTATCGATGCAGAATAAAGAATATAACAAGAAGATAACGTTTTAACTATGTTTAAATACGCGTTTTCATATGATAATTGTCGAAAAACATAATCGACATACGCGAATTTCGGTATATGCGAAGATAAAATCTTGAAATCTTTAATAATACTTGTGCCACAGTTAGAAAAATGTTACCAATCGATTCAGAATATTGCATTTCATAAGATCAAACATCTATTTTATATTGGAATCAAAGTTTTTAACATTCTTTCATATCGTATATACGATTTTTCGCTCATATACGCGTATCGGCGAAAAACGAAAACTTGAAATCTCGTTCAATTTCATTGATTTTATATTCTATCGATGCAGAATAAAGAATATAACAAGAATATAACGTTTTTACTATGTTTAAATACGCGTTTTCATATGATAATTGTCAAAAAACGTAATCGTCATACGCGAATTTCGGTATATGCGAAGATAAAATCGTGAAATCTTTAATATTACTTGTGCCACAGTTAGAAAAATGTTACCAATCGATTCAGAACATTGCATTTCATAAGATCAAACATCTATTTTATATTGGAATCAAAGTTTTTAACATTCTTTCATATCGTATATACGATTTTTCGCTCATATACGCGTATCGTCGAAAAACGAAAACTTGAAATCTCGTTCAATTTCATTGATTTTATATTCTATCGATGCAGAATAAAGAATATAACAGGAATATAACGTTTTTACTATGTTTAAATACGCGTTTTCATATGATAATTGTCGAAAAACGTAATCGGCATACGCGAATTTCGGTATATGCGAAGATAAAATCGTGAAATCTTTAATAATACTTGTGCCACAGTTAGAAAAATGTTACCAATCGATTCAGAACATTGCATTTCATAAGATCAAACATCTATTTCATATTGGAAACAAAGTTTTTAATATTCTTTCTTATCGTATATACGATTTTTCGCTCATATACGCGTATCGTCGAAAAACGAAAACTTGAAATCTCGTTCAATTTCATTGATTTTATATTCTATCGATGCAGAATAAAGAATATAACAGGAATATAACGTTTGTACTATGTTTAAATACGCGTTTTCATATGATAATTGTCGAAAAACGTAATCGACATACGCGAATTTCGGTATATGCGAAGATGAAATCGTGAAATCTTTAATAATACTTTTGCCACAGTTAGAAAATTGTTACCAATCGATTCAGTACATTGCATTTCATAAGATCAATCATCTATTTTATATTGGAATCAAAGTTTTTAACATTCTTTCATATCGTATATACGATTTTTCGCACATATACGCGTATCTTTGAAAAACGAAAACTTTAAATCTCGTTCAATTTCATTGATTTTATATTCTATCGATGCAGAATGAAGAATATAACAAGAATATAACGTTTTTACTATGTTTAAATACGCGTTTTCATATCATAATTGTCGAAAAACGTAATCGACATACGCGATTTTCGTTATATGAGAAGATAAAATCGTGAAATCTTTAATAATACTTGAGCCACAGTTAGAAAAATGTTATCAATCGATTCAGAACATTGCATTTCATAAGATCAAACATCTATTTTATATTGGAATCAAAGTTTTTAACATTCTTTCATATCGTATATACGATTTTTCGCTCATATACGCGTATCGTCGAAAAACGAAAACTTGAAATCTCGTTCAATTTCATTGATTTTATATTCTATCGATGCAGAATAAAGAATATAACAGGAATATGACGTTTGTACTATGTTTAAATACGCGTTTTCATATGATTATTGTCGAAAAACGTAATCGACATACGCGAATTTCGGTATTCGCGAAGATAAAATCGTGAAATCTTTAATAATACTTGTGCCACAGTTAGAAAAATGTTACCAAACGATTCAGAACATTGCATTACATAAGATCAAACATCTATTTTATATTGGAATCAAAGTTTTTAACATTCTTTCATATCGTATATACGATTTTTCGATCATATACGCGTATCGTCGAAAAACGAAAACTTGAAATCTCGTTCAATTTCATTGATTTTAAATTCTATCGATGCAGAATAAAGAATATAACAAGAATATGACGTTTTTACTATGTTTAAATACGCGTTTTCATATGATAATTGTCGAAAAACATAATCGACATACGCGAATTTCGGTATATGCGAAGATAAAATCGTGAAATCTTTAATAATACTTGTGCCACAGTTAGAAAAATGTTACCAATCGATTCAGAACATTGCATTTCATAAGATCAAACATCTATTTTATATTGGAATCAATGTTTTTAACATTCTTTCATATCGTATATACGATTTTTCGTTCATATACGCGTATCGTCGAAAAACGAAAACTTGAAATCTCGTTCAATTTCATTGATTTTAAGTTCTATCGATGCAGAATAAAGAATATAACAAGAATATAACGTTTTTACTATGTTTAAATACGCGTCTTCATATGATAATTGTCAAAAACATAATCGACATACGCGAATTTCGGTATAAGCGAAGATAAAATCGTGAAATCTTTAATAATACTTGTGCCACAGTTAGAAAAATGTTACCAATCGATTCAGAACATTGCATTTCATAAGATCAAACATCTATTTTATATTGGAATCAAAGTTTTTAACATTCTTTCATATCGTATATACGATTTTTCGCTCATATACGCGTATCGTCGAAAAACGAAAACTTGAAATCTCGTTCAATTTCATTGATTTATATTCTATCGATGCAGAATAAAGAATATAACAAGAATATAACGTTTTTACTATGTTTAAATACGCGTTTTCATATGATAATTGTCGAAAAACCTAATCGACATGCGCGAATTTCGGTATATGCGAAGATAAAATCGTGAAATCTTTAATAATACTTGTGCCACAGTTAGAAAAATGTTACCAATCGATTCAGAACATTGCATTTCATAAGACCAAACATCTATTTTATATTGGAATCAAAGTTTTTAACATTCTTTCATATCGTATATACGTTTTTTCGCTCATATACGCGTATCGTCGAAAAACGAAAACTTGAAATCTCGTTCAATTTCATTGATTTTATATTATATCGATGTAGAATAAAGAATATAGCAAGAATATAATGTTTTTAATATGTTTAAATACGCGTTTTCATATGATAATTGTCGAGATACGTAATCGACATACGCGAATTTCGGTATATGCGAAGATAAAATCGTGAAATCATTAATAATACTTGTGCCACAGTTAGAAAAATGTTACCAATCGATTCAGAACATTGCATTTCATAAGATCAAACATCTATTTTATATTGGAATCAAAGTTTTTAACATTCTTTCATATCGTATATATGATTTTTCGCTCATATACGCGTATCGTCGAAAAACAAAAACATGAAATCTCGATCAATTTCATTGATTTTATATTCTATCGATGCAGAATAAAGAATATAACAAGAATATAACGTTTTTACTATGTTTAAATACGCGTATTCATATGATAATTGTGGAAAAACATAATCGACATACGCGAATTTCGGTATATGCGAAGATAAAATCGTGAAATCTTTAATAATACTTGTGCCACAGTTAGAAAAATGTTACCAATCGATTCAGAACATTGCATTTCATAAGATCAAACATCTATTTTATATTGGAATCGAAGTTTTTAACATTCTTTCATATCGTATATACGATTTTTCGCTCATATACGCGTATCGTCGAAAAACGAAAACTTGAAATCTCGTTCAATTTCATTGATTTTATATTCTATCGATGCAGAATAAAGAATATAACAGGAATATAACGTTTGTACTATGTTTAAATACGCGTTTTCATATGATAATTGTCGAAAAACGTAATCGACATACGCGAATTTCGGTATATGCGAAGATGAAATCGTGAAATCTTTAATAATACTTTTGCCACAGTTAGAAAATTGTTACCAATTCATTCAGAACATTGCATTTCATAAGATCAAACATCTATTTTATATTGGAATTAAAGTTTTTAACATTCTTTCATATCGTATATACGATTTTTCGCACATATACGCGTATCTTTGAAAAACGAAAACTTGAAATCTCGTTCAATTTCATTGATTTTATATTCTATCGATGCAGAATAAAGAATATAACAAGTATATAACGTTTCTACTATGTTTAAATACGCGTTTTCATATCATAATTGTCGAAAAACGTCATCGACATACGCGATTTTCGGTATATGCGAAGATAAAATCGTGAAATCTTAAATAATACTTGTGCCACAGTTAGAAAAATGTTATCTATCGATTCAGAACATTGCATTTCATAAGATCAAACATCTATTTTATATTGGAATCATAGTTTTTAACATTCTTTCATATCGTATATACGATTTTTCGCTCATATACGCGTATCGTCGAAAAACGAAAACTTGAAATCTCGTTCAATTTCATTGATTTTATATTCTATCAATGCAGAATAAAGAATATAACAAGAATATAACGTTTTTAATATGTTTAAATACGCGTTTTCATATGAAAATTGTCGAAAAACGTAATCGACATACGCGAATTTCGGTATATGAGAAGATAAAATCGTGAAATCTTTAATATTACTTGTGCCACAGTTAGAAAAATGTTACCAATCGATTCAGAACATTGCATTTCATAAGATCAAACATCTATTTTATATTGGAATCAAAGTTTTTAACATTCTTTCATATCGTATATACGATTTTTCGCTCATATACGCGTATCGTCGAAAAACGAAAACTTGAAATCTCGTTCAATTTCATTTATTTTATATTCTATCGATGCAGAATTAAGAATATAACAGGAATATAACGTTTGTACTATGTTTAAATACGCGTTTTCATATGATAATTGTCGAAAAACGTAATCGACATACGCGAATTTCGGTATATGCGAAGATGAAATCGTGAAATCTTTAATAATACTTTTGCCACAGTTAGAAAATTGTTACCAATCCATTCAGTACATTGCATTTCATAAGATCAAACATCTATTTTATATTGGAATCAGAGTTTTTAACATTCTTTCATATCGTATATACGATTTTTCGCACATATACGCGTATCTTTGAAAAACGAAAACTTGAAATCTCGTTCAATTTCATTGATTTTATATTCTATCGATGCAGAATAAAGAATATAACAAGAATATAACGTTTTTACTATGTTTAAATACGCGTTTTCATATGATAATTGTCGAAAAACGTAATCGACCTACGCGAATTTCGGTATATCCGAAGATAAAATCGTGAAATCTTTAATAATACTTGTGCCACAGTTAGAAAAATGTTACCAATTAATTCAGAACATTGCATTTCATAAGATCAAACATCTATTTTCTATTGGAATCAAAGTTTTTAACATTCTTTCATATCTTATATACGATTTTTCGCTCATATACGCGTATCGTCGAAAAACGAAAACTTGAAATCTCGTTCAATTTCATTGATTTCATATTCTATCGATGCAGAATAAAGAATATAACAAGAATATAACGTTTTTACTATGTTTAAATACGCGTTTTCATAAGATAATTGTCGAAAAACGTAATCGACATACGCGAATTTCGGTATATGCGAAGATAAAATCGTGAAATCTTTAATAATACTTGTGCCACAGTTAGAAAAATGTTACTAATCGATTCAGAACATTGCATTTCATAAGACCAAACATCTATTTTATATTGGAATCAAAGTTTTTAACATTCTTTCATATCGTATATACGATTTTTCGCTCATATACGCGTATCGTCGAAAAACGAAAACTTGAAATCTCGTTCAATTTCATTGATTTTATATTATATCGATGTAGAATAAAGAATATAGCAAGAATATAATGTTTTTAATATGTTTAAATACGCGTTTTCATATGATAATTGTCGAAATACGTAATCGACATACGCGAATTTCGGTATACGCGAAGATAAAATCGTGAAATCTTTAATAATACTTGTTCCACAGTTAGAGAAATGTTACCAATCGATTCAGAACATTGCATTTCATAAGATCAAACATCTATTTTATATTGGAATCAAAGTTTTTAACATTCTTTCATATCGTATATACGATTTTTCGCTCATATACGCGTATCGTCGAAAAACGAAAACTTGAAATCTCGTTCAATTTCATTGATTTTATATTCTATCGATGCAGAATAAAGAATATAACAGGAATATAACGATTGTACTATGTTTAAATACGCGTTTTCATATGATAAATGTCGAAAAACGTAATCGACATACGCGAATTTCTGTATATGCGAAGATGAAATCGTGAAATCTTTAATAATACTTTTGCCACAGTTAGAAAATTGTTACCAATCGATTCAGTACATTGCATTTCATAAGATCAAACATCTATTTTATATTGGAATCAAAGTTTTTAACATTCTTACATATCGTATATACGATTTTTCGCACATATACGCGTATCTTTGAAAAACGAAAACTTGAAATCTCGTTCAATTTCATTGATTTTATATTCTATCGATGCAGAATAAAGAATATAACAAGAATATAACGTTTTTACTATGTTTAAATACGCGTTTTCATATCATAATTGTCGAAAAACGTAATCGACATACGCAATTTTCGGTATATGCGAAGATAAAGTCGTGAAATCTTTAATAATACTTGTGCCACAGTTAGAAAAATATTATCAATCGATTCAGAACATTGCATTTCATAAGATCAAACATCTATTTTATATTGGAATCAGAGTTTTTAACATTCTTTCATATCGTATATACGATTTTTCGCACATATACGCGTATCTTTGAAAAACGAAAACTTGAAATCTCGTTCAATTTCATTGATTTTATATTCTATCGATGCAGAATAAAGAATATAACAAGAATATAACGTTTTTACTATGTTTAAATACGCGTTTTCATATGATAATTGTCGAAAAACGTAATCGACCTACGCGAATTTCGGTATATCCGAAGATAAAATCGTGAAATCTTTAATAATACTTGTGCCACAGTTAGAAAAATGTTACCAATTAATTCAGAACATTGCATTTCATAAGATCAAACATCTATTTTCTATTGGAATCAAAGTTTTTAACATTCTTTCATATCTTATATACGATTTTTCGCTCATATACGCGTATCGTCGAAAAACGAAAACTTGAAATCTCGTTCAATTTCATTGATTTCATATTCTATCGATGCAGAATAAAGAATATAACAAGAATATAACGTTTTTACTATGTTTAAATACGCGTTTTCATAAGATAATTGTCGAAAAACGTAATCGACATACGCGAATTTCGGTATATGCGAAGATAAAATCGTGAAATCTTTAATAATACTTGTGCCACAGTTAGAAAAATGTTACTAATCGATTCAGAACATTGCATTTCATAAGACCAAACATCTATTTTATATTGGAATCAAAGTTTTTAACATTCTTTCATATCGTATATACGATTTTTCGCTCATATACGCGTATCGTCGAAAAACGAAAACTTGAAATCTCGTTCAATTTCATTGATTTTATATTATATCGATGTAGAATAAAGAATATAGCAAGAATATAATGTTTTTAATATGTTTAAATACGCGTTTTCATATGATAATTGTCGAAATACGTAATCGACATACGCGAATTTCGGTATACGCGAAGATAAAATCGTGAAATCTTTAATAATACTTGTTCCACAGTTAGAGAAATGTTACCAATCGATTCAGAACATTGCATTTCATAAGATCAAACATCTATTTTATATTGGAATCAAAGTTTTTAACATTCTTTCATATCGTATATACGATTTTTCGCTCATATACGCGTATCGTCGAAAAACGAAAACTTGAAATCTCGTTCAATTTCATTGATTTTATATTCTATCGATGCAGAATAAAGAATATAACAGGAATATAACGATTGTACTATGTTTAAATACGCGTTTTCATATGATAAATGTCGAAAAACGTAATCGACATACGCGAATTTCTGTATATGCGAAGATGAAATCGTGAAATCTTTAATAATACTTTTGCCACAGTTAGAAAATTGTTACCAATCGATTCAGTACATTGCATTTCATAAGATCAAACATCTATTTTATATTGGAATCAAAGTTTTTAACATTCTTACATATCGTATATACGATTTTTCGCACATATACGCGTATCTTTGAAAAACGAAAACTTGAAATCTCGTTCAATTTCATTGATTTTATATTCTATCGATGCAGAATAAAGAATATAACAAGAATATAACGTTTTTACTATGTTTAAATACGCGTTTTCATATCATAATTGTCGAAAAACGTAATCGACATACGCAATTTTCGGTATATGCGAAGATAAAGTCGTGAAATCTTTAATAATACTTGTGCCACAGTTAGAAAAATATTATCAATCGATTCAGAACATTGCATTTCATAAGATCAAACATCTATTTTATATTGGAATCAAAGTTTTTAACATTCTTTCATATCGTATATACGATTTTTCGCTGATATACGCGTATCGTCGAAAAACGAAAACTTGAAATCTCGTTCAATTTCATTGATTTTATATTCTATCGATGCAGAATAAAGAATATAACAGGAATATAACGTTTGTACTATTTTTAAATACGCGTTTTCATATGATTATTGTCGAAAAACGTAATCGACATACGCGGATTTCGGTATTCGCGAAGATAAAATCGTGAAATCTTTAATAATACTTGTGCCACAGTTAGAAAAATGTTACCAAACGATTCAGAACATTGCATTTCATAAGATCAAACATCTATTTTATATTGGAATCGAAGTTTTTAACATTCTTTCATATCGTATATACGATTTTTCGCTCATATACGCGTATCGTCGAAAAACGAAAACTTGAAATCTCGTTCAATTTCATTGATTTTATATTCTATCGATGCAGAATAAAGAATATAACAAGAATATAACGTTTTTGCTATGTTTAAATACGCGTCTTCATATGATAATTGTCGAAAAACATAATCGACATACGCGAATTTCGGTATATGCGAAGATAAAATCGTGAAATCTTTAATAATACTTGTGCCACAGTTAGAAAAATGTTACCAATCGATTCAGAACATTGCATTTCATAAGATCAAACATCTATTTTATATTGGAATCAAAGTTTTTAACATTATTTCATATCGTATATACGATTTTTCGCTCATATACGCGTATCGTCGAAAAACGAAAACTTGAAATCTCGTTCAATTTCATTGATTTTATATTCTATCGATGCAGAATAAAGAATATAACAAGAATACAACGTTTTTACAATGTTTAAATACGCGTTTTCATATGATAATTGTCGAAAAACGTAATCGACAGACGCGAATTTCGGTATATGCGAAGATAAAATCGTGAAATCTTTAATATTACTTGTGCCACAGTTAGAAAAATGTTACCAATCGATTCAGAACATTGCATTTCATAAGATCAAACATCTATTTTATATTGGAATCAAAGTTTTTAACATTCTTTCATATCGTATATACGATTTTTCGCTCATATACGCGTATCGTCGAGAAACGAATACTTGAAATCTCGTTCAATTTCATTGATTTTATATTCTATCGATGCAGAATAAAGAATATAACAAGAAGATAACGTTTTTACTATGTTTAAATACGTGTTTTCATATGATAATTGTCGAAAAACATAATCGACATACGCGAATTTCGGTATATGCGAAGATAAAATCTTGAAATCTTTAATAATACTTGTGCCACAGTTAGAAAAATGTTACCAATCGATTCAGAACATTGCATTTCATAAGATCAAACATCTATTTTATATTGGAATCAAAGTTTTTAACATTCTTTCATATCGTATATACGATTTTTCGCTCATATACGCGTATCGGCGAAAAACGAAAACTTGAAATCTCGTTCAATTTCATTGATTTTATATTCTATCGATGCAGAATAAAGAATATAACAGGAATATAACGTTTGTACTATGTTTAAATACGCGTTTTCATATGATTATTGTCGAAAAACGTAATCGACATACGCGGATTTCGGTATTCGCGAAGATAAAATCGTGAAATCTTTAATAATACTTGTGCCACAGTTAGAAAAATGTTACCAATCGATTCAGAACATTGCATTTCATAAGATCAAACATCTATTTTATATTGGAATCGAAGTTTTTAACATTCTTTCATATCGTATATACGATTTTTCGCTCATATACGCGTATCGTCGAAAAACGAAAACTTGAAATCTCGTTCAATTTCATTGATTTTATATTCTATCGATGCAGAATAAAGAATATAACAAGAATATAACGTTTTTGCTATGTTTAAATACGCGAGTTCATATGATAATTTTCGAAAAACATAATCGACATACGCGAATTTCGGTATATGCGAAGATAAAATCGTGAAATCTTTAATAATACTTGTGCCACAGTTAGAAAAATGTTACCAATCGATTCAGAACATTGCATTTCATAAGATCAAACATCTATTTTATATTGGAATCAAAGTTTTTAACATTATTTCATATCGTATATACGATTTTTCGCTCATATACGCGTATCGTCGAAAAACGAAAACTTGAAATCTCGTTCAATTTCATTGATTTTATATTCTATCGATGCAGAATAAAGAATATAACAAGAATACAACGTTTTTAATATGTTTAAATACGCGTTTTCATATGATAATTGTCGAAAAACGTAATCGACAGACGCGAATTTCGGTATATGCGAAGATAAAATCGTGAAATCTTTAATATTACTTGTGCCACAGTTAGAAAAATGTTACCAATAGATTCAGAACATTGCATTTCATAAGATCAAACATCTATTTTATATTGGAATCAAAGTTTTTAACATTCTTTCATATCGTATATACGATTTTTCGCTCATATACGCGTATCGTCGAGAAACGAATACTTGAAATCTCGTTCAATTTCATTGATTTTATATTCTATCGATGCAGAATAAAGAATATAACAAGAAGATAACGTTTTAACTATGTTTAAATACGTGTTTTCATATGATAATTGTCGAAAAACATAATCGACATACGCGAATTTCGGTATATGCGAAGATAAAATCTTGAAATCTTTAATAATACTTGTGCCACAGTTAGAAAAATGTTACCAATCGATTCAGAACATTGCATTTCATAAGATCAAACATCTATTTTATATTGGAATCAAAGTTTTTAACATTCTTTCATATCGTATATACGATTTTTCGCTCATATACGCGTATCGGCGAAAAACGAAAACTTGAAATCTCGTTCAATTTCATTGATTTTATATTCTATCGATGCAGAATAAAGAATATAACAGGAATATAACGTTTGTACTATGTTTAAATACGCGTTTTCATATGATTATTGTCGAAAAACGTAATCGACATACGCGGATTTCGGTATTCGCGAAGATAAAATCGTGAAATCTTTAATAATACTTGTGCCACAGTTAGAAAAATGTTACCAATCGATTCAGAACATTGCATTTCATAAGATCAAACATCTATTTTATATTGGAATCGAAGTTTTTAACATTCTTTCATATCGTATATACGATTTTTCGCTCATATACGCGTATCGTCGAAAAACGAAAACTTGAAATCTCGTTCAATTTCATTGATTTTATATTCTATCGATGCAGAATAAAGAATATAACAAGAATATAACGTTTTTGCTATGTTTAAATACGCGTCTTCATATGATAATTTTCGAAAAACATAATCGACATACGCGAATTTCGGTATATGCGAAGATAAAATCGTGAAATCTTTAATAATACTTGTGCCACAGTTAGAAAAATGTTACCAATCGATTCAGAACATTGCATTTCATAAGATCAAACATCTATTTTATATTGGAATCAAAGTTTTTAACATTATTTCATATCGTATATACGATTTTTCGCTCATATACGCGTATCGTCGAAAAACGAAAACTTGAAATCTCGTTCAATTTCATTGATTTTATATTCTATCGATGCAGAATAAAGAATATAACAAGAATACAACGTTTTTAATATGTTTAAATACGCGTTTTCATATGATAATTGTCGAAAAACGTAATCGACAGACGCGAATTTCGGTATATGCGAAGATAAAATCGTGAAATCTTTAATATTACTTGTGCCACAGTTAGAAAAATGTTACCAATAGATTCAGAACATTGCATTTCATAAGATCAAACATCTATTTTATATTGGAATCAAAGTTTTTAACATTCTTTCATATCGTATATACGATTTTTCGCTCATATACGCGTATCGTCGAAAAACGAATACTTGAAATCTCGTTCAATTTCATTGATTTTATATTCTATCGATGCAGAATAAAGAATATAACAAGAAGATAACGTTTTAACTATGTTTAAATACGTGTTTTCATATGATAATTGTCGAAAAACATAATCGACATACGCGAATTTCGGTATATGCGAAGATAAAATCTTGAAATCTTTAATAATACTTGTGCCACAGTTAGAAAAATGTTACCAATCGATTCAGAACATTGCATTTCATAAGATCAAACATCTATTTTATATTGGAATCAAAGTTTTTAACATTCTTTCATATCGTATATACGATTTTTCGCTCATATACGCGTATCGGCGAAAAACGAAAACTTCAAATCTCGTTCAATTTCATTGATTTTATATTCTATCGATGCAGAATAAAGAATATAACAAGAATACAACGTTTTTAATATGTTTAAATACGCGTTTTCATATGATAATTGTCGAAAAACGTAATCGACAGACGCGAATTTCGGTATATGCGAAGATAAAATCGTGAAATCTTTAATATTACTTGTGCCACAGTTAGAAAAATGTTACCAATCGATTCAGAACATTGCATTTCATAAGATCAAACATCTATTTTATATTGGAATCAAAGTTTTTAACATTCTTTCATATCGTATATACGATTTTTCGCTCATATACGCGTATCGTCGAAAAACGAAAACTTGAAATCTCGTTCAATTTCATTGATTTTATATTCTATCGATGCAGAATAAAGAATATAACAAGAATATAACGTTTTTACTATGTTTAAATACGCGTTTTCATAAGATAATTGTCGAAAAACGTAATCGACATACGCGAATTTCGGTATATGCGAAGATATAATCGTGAAATCTTTAATAATACTTGTGCCACAGTTAGAAAAATGTTACCAATCGATTCAGAACATTGCATTTCATAAGATCAAACATCTATTTTATATTGGAATCAAAGTTTTTAACATTCTTTCATATCGTATATACGATTTTTCGCTCATATACGCGTATCGGCGAAAAACGAAAACTTGAAATCTCGTTCAATTTCATTGATTTTATATTCTATCGATGCAGAATAAAGAATATAACAAGAATATAACGTTTTTACTATGTTTAAATACGCGTTTTCATATGATAATTGTCGAAAAACCTAATCGACATACGCGAATTTCGGTATATGCGAAGATAAAATCGTGAAATCTTTAATAATACTTGTGCCACAGTTAGAAAAATGTTACCAATCGATTCAGAACATTGCATTTCATAAGATCAAACATCTATTTTATATTGGAATCAAAGTTTTTAACATTCTTTCATATCGTATATACGATTTTTCGCTCATATACGCGTATCGTCGAAAAACGAAAACTTGAAATCTCGTTCAATTTCATTGATTTTATATTCTATCGATGCAGAATAAAGAATATAACAAGAAGATAACGTTTTAACTATGTTTAAATACGCGTTTTCATATGATAATTGTCGAAAAACATAATCGTCATACGCGAATTTCGGTAAATGCGAAGATAAAATCGTGAAATCTTTAACAATACTTGTGCCACATTTAGAAAAATGTTACCAATCGATTCAGAACATTGCATTTCATAAGATCAAACATCTATTTCATATTGGAAACAAAGTTTTTAACATTCTTTCTTATCGTATATACGATTTTTCGCTCATATACGCGTATCGTCGAAAAACGAAAACTTGAAATCTCGTTCAATTTCATTGATTTTATATTCTATCGATGCAGAATAAAGAATATAACAAGAATATAACGTTTTTACTATGTTTAAATACGCGTTTTCATAAGATAATTGTCGAAAAACGTAATCGACATACGCGAATTTCGGTATATGCGAAGATATAATCGTGAAATCTTTAATAATACTTGTGCCACAGTTAGAAAAATGTTACCAATCGATTCAGAACATTGCATTTCATAAGATCAAACATCTATTTTATATTGGAATCAAAGTTTTTAACATTCTTTCATATCGTATATACGATTTTTCGCTCATATACGCGTATCGTCGAAAAACGAAAACTTGAAATCTCGTTCAATTTCATTGATTTTATATTCTATCGATGCAGAATAAAGAATATAACAAGAATATAACGTTTTTACTATGTTTAAATACGCGTTTTCATATGATAATTGTCGAAAAACCTAATCGACATACGCGAATTTCGGTATATGCGAAGATAAAATCGTGAAATCTTTAATAATACTTGTGCCACAGTTAGAAAAATGTTACCAATCGATTCGGAACATTGCATTTCATAAGATCAAACATCTATATTATATTGGAATCAAAGTTTTTAACATTATTTCATATCGTATATACGATTTTTCGCTCATATACGCGTATCGTCGAAAAACGAAAACTTGAAATCTCGTTCAATTTCATTGATTTTATATTATATCGATGTAGAATAAAGAATATAGCAAGAATATAATGTTTTTAATATGTTTAAATACGCGTTTTCATATGATAATTGTCGAAATACGTAATCGACATACGCGAATTTCGGTATATGCGAAGATAAAATCGTGAAATCTTTAATATTACTTGTGCCACAGTTAGAAAAATGTTACCAATCGATTCAGAACATTGCATTTCATAAGATCAAACATCTATTTTATATTGGAATCAAAGTTTTTAACATTCTTTCATATCGTATATACGATTTTTCGCTCATATACGCGTATCGTCGAAAAACGAAAACTTGAAATCTCGTTCAATTTCATTGATTTTATATTCTATCGATGCAGAATAAAGAATATAACAAGAATATAACGTTTTTACTATGTTTAAATACGCGTTTTCATATGATAATTGTCGAAAAACGTAATCGACATACGCGAATTTCTGTATAAGCGAAGATGAAAACGTGAAATCTTTAATAATACTTTTGCCACAGTTAGAAAATTGTTACCAATCGATTCAGTACATTGCATTTCATAAGATCAAACATCTATATTATATTGGAATCAAAGTTTTTAACATTCTTTCATATCGTATATACGATTTTTCGCTCATATACGCGTATCTTTGAAAAACGAAAACTTGAAATCTCGTTCAATTTCATTGATTTTATATTCTATCGATGCAGAATAAAGAATATAACAAGAATATAACGTTTTTACTATGTTTAAATACGCGTTTTCATATCATAATTGTCGAAAAACGTAATCGACATACGCGAATTTCGGTATATGCGAAGATAAAATCGTG
This sequence comes from Vespa crabro, assembly GCF_910589235.1. Classification (NCBI taxonomy): domain Eukaryota; kingdom Metazoa; phylum Arthropoda; class Insecta; order Hymenoptera; family Vespidae; genus Vespa; species Vespa crabro. The sequence goes on along the minus strand of NC_060956.1, from coordinate 11,941,056 downwards.
AAATCTTTAATAATACTTGTGCCACAGTTAGAAAAATGTTATCAATCGATTCAGAACATTGCATTTCATAAGATCAAACATCTATTTTATATTGGAATCAAAGTTTTTAACATTCTTTCATATCGTATATACGATTTATCTATGATATACGCGTATCGTCGAAAAACGAAAACTTGAAATCTCGTTCAATTTCATTGATTTTATATTCTATCGATGCAGAATAAAGAATATAACAGGAATATAACGTTTGTACTATGTTTAAATACGCGTTTTCATATGATTATTGTCGAAAAACGTAATCGACATACGCGAATTTCGGTATTCGCGAAGATAAAATCGTGAAATCTTTAATAATACTTGTGCCACAGTTAGAAAAATGTTACCAATCGATTCAGAACATTGCATTTCATAAGATCAAACATCTATTTTATATTGGAATCGAAGTTTTTAACATTCTTTCATATCGTATATACGATTTTTCGCTCATATACGCGTATCGTCGAAAAACGAAAACTTGAAATCTCGTTCAATTTCATTGATTTTATATTCTATCGATGCAGAATAAAGAATATAACAAGAATATAACGTTTTTACTATGTTTAAATACGCGTTTTCATAAGATAATTGTCGAAAAACGTAATCGACATACGCGAATTTCGGTATATGCGAAGATAAAATCGTGAAATCTTTAATAATACTTGTGCCACAGTTAGAAAAATGTTACCAATCGATTCAGAACATTGCATTTTATAAGACCAAACATCTATTTTATATTGGAATCAAAGTTTTTAACATTCTTTCATATCGTATATACGATTTTTCGCACATATACGCGTATCTTTGAAAAACGAAAACTTGAAATCTCGTTCAATTTCATTGATTTTATATTCTATCGATGCAGAATAAAGAATATAACAAGAATATAACGTTTTTACTATGTTTAAATACGCGTTTTCATATGATAATTGTCGAAAAACATAATCGACATACGCGAATTTCGGTATATGCGAAGATAAAATCGTGAAATCTTTAATAATACTTGTGCCACAGTTAGAAAAATGTTACCAATCGATTCAGAACATTGCATTTCATAAGATCAAACATCTATTTTATATTGGAATCAAAGTTTTTAACATTATTTCATATCGTATATACGATTTTTCGCTCATATACGCGTATCGGCGAAAAACGAAAACTTGAAATCTCGTTCAATTTCATTGATTTTATATTCTATCGATGCAGAATAAAGAATATAACAAGAATACAACGTTTTTAATATGTTTAAATACGCGTTTTCATATGATAATTGTCGAAAAACGTAATCGACAGACGCGAATTTCGGTATATGCGAAGATAAAATCGTGAAATCTTTAATATTACTTGTGCCACAGTTAGAAAAATGTTACCAATCGATTCAGAACATTGCATTTCATAAGATCAAACATCTATTTTATATTGGAATCAAAGTTTTTAACATTCTTTCATATCGTATATACGATTTTTCGCTCATATACGCGTATCGTCGAGAAACGAATACTTGAAATCTCGTTCAATTTCATTGATTTTATATTCTATCGATGCAGAATAAAGAATATAACAAGAAGATAACGTTTTAACTATGTTTAAATACGTGTTTTCATATGATAATTGTCGAAAAACATAATCGACATACGCGAATTTCGGTATATGCGAAGATAAAATCTTGAAATCTTTAATAATACTTGTGCCACAGTTAGAAAAATGTTACCAATCGATTCAGAACATTGCATTTCATAAGATCAAACATCTATTTTATATTGGAATCAAAGTTTTTAACATTCTTTCATATCGTATATACGATTTTTCGCTCATATACGCGTATCGGCGAAAAACGAAAACTTGAAATCTCGTTCAATTTCATTGATTTTATATTCTATCGATGCAGAATAAAGAATATAACAGGAATATAACGTTTGTACTATGTTTAAATACGCGTTTTCATATGATTATTGTCGAAAAACGTAATCGACATACGCGGATTTCGGTATTCGCGAAGATAAAATCGTGAAATCTTTAATAATACTTGTGCCACAGTTAGAAAAATGTTACCAATCGATTCAGAACATTGCATTTCATAAGATCAAACATCTATTTTATATTGGAATCGAAGTTTTTAACATTCTTTCATATCGTATATACGATTTTTCGCTCATATACGCGTATCGTCGAAAAACGAAAACTTGAAATCTCGTTCAATTTCATTGATTTTATATTCTATCGATGCAGAATAAAGAATATAACAAGAATATAACGTTTTTGCTATGTTTAAATACGCGTCTTCATATGATAATTTTCGAAAAACATAATCGACATACGCGAATTTCGGTATATGCGAAGATAAAATCGTGAAATCTTTAATAATACTTGTGCCACAGTTAGAAAAATGTTACCAATCGATTCAGAACATTGCATTTCATAAGATCAAACATCTATTTTATATTGGAATCAAAGTTTTTAACATTATTTCATATCGTATATACGATTTTTCGCTCATATACGCGTATCGTCGAAAAACGAAAACTTGAAATCTCGTTCAATTTCATTGATTTTATATTCTATCGATGCAGAATAAAGAATATAACAAGAATACAACGTTTTTAATATGTTTAAATACGCGTTTTCATATGATAATTGTCGAAAAACGTAATCGACAGACGCGAATTTCGGTATATGCGAAGATAAAATCGTGAAATCTTTAATATTACTTGTGCCACAGTTAGAAAAATGTTACCAATATATTCAGAACATTGCATTTCATAAGATCAAACATCTATTTTATATTGGAATCAAAGTTTTTAACATTCTTTCATATCGTATATACGATTTTTCGCTCATATACGCGTATCGTCGAAAAACGAATACTTGAAATCTCGTTCAATTTCATTGATTTTATATTCTATCGATGCAGAATAAAGAATATAACAAGAAGATAACGTTTTAACTATGTTTAAATACGTGTTTTCATATGATAATTGTCGAAAAACATAATCGACATACGCGAATTTCGGTATATGCGAAGATAAAATCTTGAAATCTTTAATAATACTTGTGCCACAGTTAGAAAAATGTTACCAATCGATTCAGAACATTGCATTTCATAAGATCAAACATCTATTTTATATTGGAATCAAAGTTTTTAACATTCTTTCATATCGTATATACGATTTTTCGCTCATATACGCGTATCGGCGAAAAACGAAAACTTCAAATCTCGTTCAATTTCATTGATTTTATATTCTATCGATGCAGAATAAAGAATATAACAAGAATACAACGTTTTTAATATGTTTAAATACGCGTTTTCATATGATAATTGTCGAAAAACGTAATCGACAGACGCGAATTTCGGTATATGCGAAGATAAAATCGTGAAATCTTTAATATTACTTGTGCCACAGTTAGAAAAATGTTACCAATCGATTCAGAACATTGCATTTCATAAGATCAAACATCTATTTTATATTGGAATCAAAGTTTTTAACATTCTTTCATATCGTATATACGATTTTTCGCTCATATACGCGTATCGTCGAAAAACGAAAACTTGAAATCTCGTTCAATTTCATTGATTTTATATTCTATCGATGCAGAATAAAGAATATAACAAGAATATAACGTTTTTACTATGTTTAAATACGCGTTTTCATAAGATAATTGTCGAAAAACGTAATCGACATACGCGAATTTCGGTATATGCGAAGATATAATCGTGAAATCTTTAATAATACTTGTGCCACAGTTAGAAAAATGTTACCAATCGATTCAGAACATTGCATTTCATAAGATCAAACATCTATTTTATATTGGAATCAAAGTTTTTAACATTCTTTCATATCGTATATACGATTTTTCGCTCATATACGCGTATCGGCGAAAAACGAAAACTTGAAATCTCGTTCAATTTCATTGATTTTATATTCTATCGATGCAGAATAAAGAATATAACAAGAATATAACGTTTTTACTATGTTTAAATACGCGTTTTCATATGATAATTGTCGAAAAACCTAATCGACATACGCGAATTTCGGTATATGCGAAGATAAAATCGTGAAATCTTTAATAATACTTGTGCCACAGTTAGAAAAATGTTACCAATCGATTCAGAACATTGCATTTCATAAGATCAAACATCTATTTTATATTGGAATCAAAGTTTTTAACATTCTTTCATATCGTATATACGATTTTTCGCTCATATACGCGTATCGTCGAAAAACGAAAACTTGAAATCTCGTTCAATTTCATTGATTTTATATTCTATCGATGCAGAATAAAGAATATAACAAGAAGATAACGTTTTAACTATGTTTAAATACGCGTTTTCATATGATAATTGTCGAAAAACATAATCGTCATACGCGAATTTCGGTAAATGCGAAGATAAAATCGTGAAATCTTTAACAATACTTGTGCCACATTTAGAAAAATGTTACCAATCGATTCAGAACATTGCATTTCATAAGATCAAACATCTATTTCATATTGGAAACAAAGTTTTTAACATTCTTTCTTATCGTATATACGATTTTTCGCTCATATACGCGTATCGTCGAAAAACGAAAACTTGAAATCTCGTTCAATTTCATTGATTTTATATTCTATCGATGCAGAATAAAGAATATAACAAGAATATAACGTTTTTACTATGTTTAAATACGCGTTTTCATAAGATAATTGTCGAAAAACGTAATCGACATACGCGAATTTCGGTATATGCGAAGATATAATCGTGAAATCTTTAATAATACTTGTGCCACAGTTAGAAAAATGTTACCAATCGATTCAGAACATTGCATTTCATAAGATCAAACATCTATTTTATATTGGAATCAAAGTTTTTAACATTCTTTCATATCGTATATACGATTTTTCGCTCATATACGCGTATCGTCGAAAAACGAAAACTTGAAATCTCGTTCAATTTCATTGATTTTATATTCTATCGATGCAGAATAAAGAATATAACAAGAATATAACGTTTTTACTATGTTTAAATACGCGTTTTCATATGATAATTGTCGAAAAACCTAATCGACATACGCGAATTTCGGTATATGCGAAGATAAAATCGTGAAATCTTTAATAATACTTGTGCCACAGTTAGAAAAATGTTACCAATCGATTCGGAACATTGCATTTCATAAGATCAAACATCTATATTATATTGGAATCAAAGTTTTTAACATTATTTCATATCGTATATACGATTTTTCGCTCATATACGCGTATCGTCGAAAAACGAAAACTTGAAATCTCGTTCAATTTCATTGATTTTATATTATATCGATGTAGAATAAAGAATATAGCAAGAATATAATGTTTTTAATATGTTTAAATACGCGTTTTCATATGATAATTGTCGAAATACGTAATCGACATACGCGAATTTCGGTATATGCGAAGATAAAATCGTGAAATCTTTAATATTACTTGTGCCACAGTTAGAAAAATGTTACCAATCGATTCAGAACATTGCATTTCATAAGATCAAACATCTATTTTATATTGGAATCAAAGTTTTTAACATTCTTTCATATCGTATATACGATTTTTCGCTCATATACGCGTATCGTCCAAAAACGAAAACTTGAAATCTCGTTCAATTTCATTGATTTTATATTCTATCGATGCAGAATAAAGAATATAACAAGAATATAACGTTTTTACTATGTTTAAATACGCGTTTTCATATGATAATTGTCGAAAAACGTAATCGACATACGCGAATTTCTGTATAAGCGAAGATGAAAACGTGAAATCTTTAATAATACTTTTGCCACAGTTAGAAAATTGTTACCAATCGATTCAGTACATTGCATTTCATAAGATCAAACATCTATATTATATTGGAATCAAAGTTTTTAACATTCTTTCATATCGTATATACGATTTTTCGCACATATACGCGTATCTTTGAAAAACGAAAACTTGAAATCTCGTTCAATTTCATTGATTTTATATTCTATCGATGCAGAATAAAGAATATAACAAGAATATAACGTTTTTACTATGTTTAAATACGCGTTTTCATATCATAATTGTCGAAAAACGTAATCGACATACGCGAATTTCGGTATATGCGAAGATAAAATCGTGAAATCTTTAATAATACTTGTGCCACAGTTAGAAAAATGTTATCAATCGATTCAGAACATTGCATTTCATAAGATCAAACATCTATTTTATATTGGAATCAAAGTTTTTAACATTCTTTCATATCGTATATACGATTTATCTATGATATACGCGTATCGTCGAAAAACGAAAACTTGAAATCTCGTTCAATTTCATTGATTTTATATTCTATCGATGCAGAATAAAGAATATAACAGGAATATAACGTTTGTACTATGTTTAAATACGCGTTTTCATATGATTATTGTCGAAAAACGTAATCGACATACGCGAATTTCGGTATTCGCGAAGATAAAATCGTGAAATCTTTAATAATACTTGTGCCACAGTTAGAAAAATGTTACCAATCGATTCAGAACATTGCATTTCATAAGATCAAACATCTATTTTATATTGGAATCGAAGTTTTTAACATTCTTTCATATCGTATATACGATTTTTCGCTCATATACGCGTATCGTCGAAAAACGAAAACTTGAAATCTCGTTCAATTTCATTGATTTTATATTCTATCGATGCAGAATAAAGAATATAACAAGAATATAACGTTTTTACTATGTTTAAATACGCGTTTTCATAAGATAATTGTCGAAAAACGTAATCGACATACGCGAATTTCGGTATATGCGAAGATAAAATCGTGAAATCTTTAATAATACTTGTGCCACAGTTAGAAAAATGTTACCAATCGATTCAGAACATTGCATTTTATAAGACCAAACATCTATTTTATATTGGAATCAAAGTTTTTAACATTCTTTCATATCTTATATACGATTTTTCGCACATATACGCGTATCTTTGAAAAACGAAAACTTGAAATCTCGTTCAATTTCATTGATTTTATATTCTATCGATGCAGAATAAAGAATATAACAAGAATATAACGTTTTTACTATGTTTAAATACGCGTTTTCATATCATAATTGTCGAAAAACGTAATCGACATACGCAACTTTCGGTATATGCGAAGATAAAATCTTGAAATCTTTAATAATACTTGTGCCACAGTTAGAAAAATGTTACCAATCGATTCGGAACATTGCATTTCATAAGATCAAACATCTATATTATATTGGAATCAAAGTTTTTAACATTATTTCATATCGTATATACGATTTTTCGCTCATATACGCGTATCGTCGAAAAACGAAAACTTGAAATCTCGTTCAATTTCATTGATTTTATATTCTATCAATGCAGAATAAAGAATATAACAAGAATATAACGTTTTTAATATGTTTAAATACGCGTTTTCATATGATAATTGTCGAAAAACGTAATCGACATACGCGAATTTCGGTATATGAGAAGATAAAATCGTGAAATCTTTAATATTACTTGTGCCACAGTTAGAAAAATGTTACCAATCGATTCAGAACATTGCATTTCATAAGATCAAACATCTATTTTATATTGGAATCAAAGTTTTTAACATTCTTTCATATCGTATATACGATTTTTCGCTCATATACGCGTATCGTCGAAAAACGAAAACTTGAAATCTCGTTCAATTTCATTTATTTTATATTCTATCGATGCAGAATTAAGAATATAACAGGAATATAACGTTTGTACTATGTTTAAATACGCGTTTTCATATGATAATTGTCGAAAAACGTAATCGACATACGCGAATTTCGGTATATGCGAAGATGAAATCGTGAAATCTTTAATAATACTTTTGCCACAGTTAGAAAATTGTTACCAATCCATTCAGTACATAGCATTTCATAAGATCAAACATCTATTTTAAATTGGAATCAGAGTTTTTAACATTCTTTCATATCGTATATACGATTTTTCGCACATATACGCGTATCTTTGAAAAACGAAAACTTGAAATCTCGTTCAATTTCATTGATTTTATATTCTATCGATGCAGAATAAAGAATATAACAAGAATATAACGTTTTTACTATGTTTAAATACGCGTTTTCATATGATAATTGTCGAAAAACGTAATCGACCTACGCGAATTTCGGTATATGCGAAGATAAAATCGTGAAATCTTTAATAATACTTGTGCCACAGTTAGAAAAATGTTACCAATCAATTCAGAACATTGCATTTCATAAGATCAAACATCTATTTTATATTGGAATCAAAGTTTTTAACATTCTTTCATATCGTATATACGATTTTTCGCTCATATACGCGTATCGTCGAAAAACGAAAACTTGAAATCTCGTTCAATTTCATTGATTTCATATTCTATCGATGCAGAATAAAGAATATAACAAGAATATAACGTTTTTACTATGTTTAAATACGCGTTTTCATAAGATAATTGTCGAAAAACGTAATCGACATACGCGAATTTCGGTATATGCGAAGATAAAATCGTGAAATCTTTAATAATACTTGTGCCACAGTTAGAAAAATGATACTAATCGATTCAGAACATTGCATTTCATAAGACCAAACATCTATTTTATATTGGAATCAAAGTTTTTAACATTCTTTCATATCGTATATACGATTTTTCGCTCATATACGCGTATCGTCGAAAAACGAAAACTTGAAATCTCGTTCAATTTCATTGATTTTATATTATATCGATGTAGAATAAAGAATATAGCAAGAATATAATGTTTTTAATATGTTTAAATACGCGTTTTCATATGATAATTGTCGAAATACGTAATCGACATACGCGAATTTCGGTATACGCGAAGATAAAATCGTGAAATCTTTAATAATACTTGTTCCACAGTTAGAGAAATGTTACCAATCGATTCAGAACATTGCATTTCATAAGATCAAACATCTATTTTACATTGGAATCAAAGTTTTTAACATTCTTTCATATCGTATATACGATTTTTCGCTCATATACGCGTATCGTCGAAAAACGAAAACTTGAAATCTCGTTCAATTTCATTGATTTTATATTCTATCGATGCAGAATAAAGAATATAACAAGAATATAACGTTTTTGCTATGTTTAAATACGCGTCTTCATATGATAATTGTCGAAAAACATAATCGACATACGCGAATTTCGGTATATGCGAAGATAAAATCGTGAAATCTTTAATAATACTTGTGCCACAGTTAGAAAAATGTTACCAATCGATTCAGAACATTGCATTTCATAAGATCAAACATCTATTTTATATTGGAATCAAAGTTTTTAACATTATTTCATATCGTATATACGATTTTTCGCTCATATACGCGTATCGTCGAAAAACGAAAACTTGAAATCTCGTTCAATTTCATTGATTTTATATTCTATCGATGCAGAATAAAGAATATAACAAGAATATAACGTTTTTACTATGTTTAAATACGCGTTTTCATATGATAATTGTCGAAAAACGTAATCGACAGACGCGAATTTCGGTATATGCGAAGATAAAATCGTGAAATCTTTAATATTACTTGTGCCACAGTTAGAAAAATGTTACCAATCGATTCAGAACATTGCATTTCATAAGATCAAACATCTATTTTATATTGGAATCAAAGTTTTTAACATTCTTTCATATCGTATATACGATTTTTCGCTCATATACGCGTATCGTCGAAAAACGAAAACTTGAAATCTCGTTCAATTTCATTGATTTTATATTCTATCGATGCAGAATAAAGAATATAACAGGAATATAACGTTTTTACTATGTTTAAATACGCGTTTTCATATGATAATTGTCTAAAAACGTAATCGACATACGCGAATTTCGGTATATGCGAAGATAAAATCGTGAAATCTTTAATAATACTTGTGCCACAGTTAGAAAAATGTTACCAATCGATTCAGAACATTGCATTTCATAAGATCAAACATCTATTTTATATTGGAATCAAAGTTTTTAACATTCTTTCATATCGTATATACGATTTTTCGCTCATATACGCGTATCGTCGAAAAACGAAAACTTGAAATCTCGTTCAATTTCATTGATTTTATATTCTATCGATGCAGAATAAAGAATATAACAGGAATATAACGTTTGTACTATGTTTAAATACGCGTTTTCATATGATAATTGTCGAAAAACGTAATCGACATACGCGAATTTCGGTATATGCGAAGATGAAATCGTGAAATCTTTAATAATACTTTTGCCACAGTTAGAAAATTGTTACCAATCGATTCAGTACATTGCTTTTCATAAGATCAATCATCTATTTTATATTGGAATCAAAGTTTTTAACATTCTTTCATATCGTATATACGATTTTTCGCACATATACGCGTATCTTTGAAAAACGAAAACTTTAAATCTCGTTCAATTTCATTGATTTTATATTCTATCGATGCAGAATGAAGAATATAACAAGAATATAACGTTTTTACTATGTTTAAATACGCGTTTTCATATCATAATTGTCGAAAAACGTAATCGACATACGCGATTTTCGTTATATGCGAAGATAAAATCGTGAAATCTTTAATAATACTTGAGCCACAGTTAGAAAAATGTTATCAATCGATTCAGAACATTGCATTTCATAAGATCAAACATCTATTTTATATTGGAATCAAAGTTTTTAACATTCTTTCATATCGTATATACGATTTTTCGCTCATATACGCGTATCGTCGAAAAACGAATACTTGAAATCTCGTTCAATTTCATTGATTTTATATTCTATCGATGCAGAATAAAGAATATAACAAGTATATAACGTTTCTACTATGTTTAAATACGCGTTTTCATATCATAATTGTCGAAAAACGTCATCGACATACGCGATTTTCGGTATATGCGAAGATAAAATCGTGAAATCTTAAATAATACTTGTGCCACAGTTAGAAAAATGTTATCTATAGATTCAGAACATTGCATTTCATAAGATCAAACATCTATTTTATATTGGAATCATAGTTTTTAACATTCTTTCATATCGTATATAAGATTTTTCGCTCATATACGCGTATCGTCGAAAAACGAAAACTTGAAATCTCGTTCAATTTCATTGATTTTATATTCTATCGATGCAGAATAAAGAATATAACAGGAATATAACGTTTGTACTATGTTTAAATACGCGTTTTCATATGATAATTGACGAAAAACATAATCGACATACGCGAATTTCGGTATATGCGAAGATAAAATCTTGAAATCTTTTATAATACTTGTGCCACAGTTAGAAAAATGTTACCAATCGATTCAGAACATTGCATTTCATAAGATCAAACATCAATTTTATATTGGAATCAAAGTTTTTAACATTCTTTCATATCGTATATACGATTTTTCGCTCATATACGCGTATCGTCGAAAAACGAAAACTTGAAATCTCGTTCAATTTCATTGATTCTATATTCTATCGATGCAGAATAAAGAATATAACAAGAATATAACGTTTTTACTATGTTTAAATACGCGTTTTCATAAGATAATTGTCGAAAAACGTAATCGACATACGCGAATTTCGGTATATGCGAAGATAAAATCGTGAAATCTTTAATAATACTTGTGCCACAGTTAGAAAAATGTTACCAATCGATTCAGAACATTGCATTTTATAAGACCAAACATCTATTTTATATTGGAATCAAAGTTTTTAACATTCTTTCATATCGTATATACGATTTTTCGCTCATATACGCGTATCGTCGAAAAACGAAAACTTGAAATCTCGTTCAATTTCATTGATTTTATATTCTATCGATGCAGAATAAAGAATATAACAAGAATATAACGTTTTTACTATGTTTAAATACGCGTCTTCATATGATAATTGTCGAAAAACATAATCGACATACGCGAATTTCGGTATATGCGAAGATATAATCGTGAAATCTTTAATAATACTTGTGCCACAGTTAGAAAAATGTTACCAATCGATTCAGAACATTGCATTTCATAAGATCAAACATCTATTTTATATTGGAATCAAAGTTTTTAACATTCTTTCATATCGTATATACGTTTTTTCGCTCATATACGCGTATCGTCGAAAAACGAAAACTTGAAATCTCGTTCAATTTCATTGATTTTATATTATATCGATGTAGAATAAAGAATATAGCAAGAATATAATGTTTTTAATATGTTTAAATACGCGTTTTCATATGATAATTGTCGAGATACGTAATCGACATACGCGAATTTCGGTATATGCGAAGATAAAATCGTGAAATCATTAATAATACTTGTGCCACAGTTAGAAAAATGTTACCAATCGATTCAGAACATTGCATTTCATAAGATCAAACATCTATTTTATATTGGAATCAAAGTTTTTAACATTCTTTCATATCGTATATATGATTTTTCGCTCAAATACGCGTATCGTCGAAAAACAAAAACATGAAATCTCGATCAATTTCATTGATTTTATATTCTATCGATGCAGAATAAAGAATATAACAAGAATATAACGTTTTTACTATGTTTAAATACGCGTCTTCATATGATAATTGTGGAAAAACATAATCGACATACGCGAATTTCGGTATATGCGAAGATAAAATCGTGAAATCTTTAATAATACTTGTGCCACAGTTAGAAAAATGTTACCAATCGATTCAGAACATTGCATTTCATAAGATCAAACATCTATTTTATATTGGAATCGAAGTTTTTAACATTCTTTCATATCGTATATACGATTTTTCGCTCATATACGCGTATCGTCGAAAAACGAAAACTTGAAATCTCGTTCAATTTCATTGATTTTATATTCTATCGATGCAGAATAAATAATATAACAGGAATATAACGTTTGTACTATGTTTAAATACGCGTTTTCATATGATAATTGTCGAAAAACGTAATCGACATACGCGAATTTCGGTATATGCGAAGATGAAATCGTGAAATCTTTAATAATACTTTTGCCACAGTTAGAAAATTGTTACCAATCCATTCAGTACATTGCATTTCATAAGATCAAACATCTATTTTATATTGGAATCAAAGTTTTTAACATTCTTTCATATCGTATATACGATTTTTCGCACATATACGCGTATCTTTGAAAAACGAAAACTTGAAATCTCGTTCAATTTCATTGATTTTATATTCTATCGATGCAGAATAAAGAATATAACAAGTATATAACGTTTCTACTATGTTTAAATACGCGTTTTCATATCATAATTGTCGAAAAACGTCATCGACATACGCGATTTTCGGTATATGCGAAGATAAAATCGTGAAACCTTAAATAATACTTGTGCCACAGTTAGAAAAATGTTATCTATCGATTCAGAACATTGCATTTCATAAGATCAAACATCTATTTTATATTGGAATCATAGTTTTTAACATTCTTTCATATTGTATATAAGATTTTTCGCTCATATACGCGTATCGTCGAAAAACGAAAACTTGAAATCTCGTTCAATTTCATTGATTCTATATTCTATCGATGCAGAATAAAGAATATAACAAGAATATAACGTTTTTACTATGTTTAAATACGCGTCTTCATATGATAATTGTCGAAAAACATAATCGACATACGCGAATTTCGGTATATGCGAAGATATAATCGTGAAATCTTTAATAATACTTGTGCCACAGTTAGAAAAATGTTACCAATCGATTCAGAACATTGCATTTCATAAGATCAAACATCTATTTTATATTGGAATCAAAGTTTTTAACATTCTTTCATATCGTATATACGTTTTTTCGCTCATATACGCGTATCGTCGAAAAACGAAAACTTGAAATCTCGTTCAATTTCATTGATTTTATATTATATCGATGTAGAATAAAGAATATAGCAAGAATATAATGTTTTTAATATGTTTAAATACGCGTTTTCATATGATAAATGTCGAGATACGTAATCGACATACGCGAATTTCGGTATATGCGAAGATAAAATCGTGAAATCATTAATAATACTTGTGCCACAGTTAGAAAAATGTTACCAATCGATTCAGAACATTGCATTTCATAAGATCAAACATCTATTTTATATTGGAATCAAAGTTTTTAACATTCTTTCATATCGTATATATGATTTTTCGCTCATATACGCGTATCGTCGAAAAACAAAAACATGAAATCTCGATCAATTTCATTGATTTTATATTCTATCGATGCAGAATAAAGAATATAACAAGAATATAACGTTTTTACTATGTTTAAATACGCGTCTTCATATGATAATTGTGGAAAAACATAATCGACATACGCGAATTTCGGTATATGCGAAGATAAAATCGTGAAATCTTTAATAATACTTGTGCCACAGTTAGAAAAATGTTACCAATCGATTCAGAACATTGCATTTCATAAGATCAAACATCTATTTTATATTGGAATCGAAGTTTTTAACATTCTTTCATATCGTATATACGATTTTTCGCTCATATACGCGTATCGTCGAAAAGCGAAAACTTGAAATCTCGTTCAATTTCATTGATTTTATATTCTATCAATGCAGAATAAAGAATATAACAAGAATATAACGTTTTTAATATGTTTAAATACGCGTTTTCATATGATAATTGTCGAAAAACGTAATCGACATACGCGAATTTCGGTATATGCGAAGATAAAATCGTGAAATCTTTAATATTACTTGTGCCACAGTTAGAAAAATGTTACCAATCGATTCAGAACATTGCATTTCATATGATCAAACATCTATTTTATATTGGAATCAAAGTTTTTAACATTCTTTCATATCGTATATACGATTTTTCGCTCATATACGCGTATCGTCGAAAAACGAAAACTTGAAATCTCGTTCAATTTCATTGATTTTATATTCTATCGATGCAGAATTAAGAATATAACAGGAATATAACGTTTGTACTATGTTTAAATACGCGTTTTCATATGATAATTGTCGAAAAACGTAATCGACATACGCGAATTTCGGTATATGCGAAGATGAAATCGTGAAATCTTTAATAATACTTTTGCCACAGTTAGAAAATTGTTACCAATCCATTCAGTACATTGCATTTCATAAGATCAAACATCTATTTTATATTGGAATCAGAGTTTTTAACATTCTTTCATATCGTATATACGATTTTTCGCACATATACGCGTATCTTTGAAAAACGAAAACTTGAAATCTCGTTCAATTTCATTGATTTTATATTCTATCGATGCAGAATAAAGAATATAACAGGAATATAACGTTTGTACTATGTTTAAATACGCGTTTTCATATGATAATTGTCGAAAAACGTAATCGACATACGCGAATTTCTGTATATGCGAAGATGAAATCGTGAAATCTTTAATAATACTTGTGCCACAGTTAGAAAAATGTAATCAATCGATTCAGAACATTGCATTTCATAAGATCAAACATCTATTTTATATTGGAATCAAAGTTTTTAACATTCTTTCATATCGTATATACGATTTTTCGCTGATATACGCGTATCGTCGAAAAACGAAAACTTGAAATCTCGTTCAATTTCATTGATCTTATATTCTATCGATGCAGAATAAAGAATATAACAGGAATATAACGTTTGTACTATGTTTAAATACGCGTTTTCATATGATTATTGTCGAAAAACGTAATCGACATACGCGAATTTCGGTATTCGCGAAGAAAAAATCGTGAAATCTTTAATAATACTTGTGCCACAGTTAGAAAAATGTTACCAATCGATTCAGAACATTGCATTTCATAAGATCAAACATCTATTTTATATTGGAATCGAAGTTTTTAACATTCTTTCATATCGTATATACGATTTTTCGCTCATATACGCGTATCGTCGAAAAACGAAAACTTGAAATCTCGTTCAATTTCATTGATTTTATATTCTATCGATGCAGAATAAAGAATATAACAAGAATATAACGTTTTTACTATGTTTAAATACGCGTTTTCATAAGATAATTGTCGAAAAACGTAATCGACATACGCGAATTTCGGTATATGCGAAGATAAAATCGTGAAATCTTTAATAATACTTGTGCCACAGTTAGAAAAATGTTACCAATCGATTCAGAACATTGCATTTTATAAGACCAAACATCTATTTTATATTGGAATCAAAGTTTTTAACATTCTTTAATATCGTATATACGATTTTTCGCTCATATACGCGTATCGTCGAAAAACGAAAACTTGAAATCTCGTTCAATCTCATTGATTTTATATTCTATCGATGCAGAATAAAGAATATAACAAGAATATAACGTTTTTACTATGTTTAAATACGCGTTTTCATAAGATAATTGTCGAAAAACGTAATCGACATACGCGAATTTCGGTATATGCGAAGATATAATCGTGAAATCTTTAATAATACTTGTGCCACAGTTAGAAAAATGTTACCAATCGATTCAGAACATTGCATTTCATAAGATCAAACACCTATTTTATATTGGAATCAAAGTTTTTAACATTCTTTCATATCGTATATACGATTTTTCGCTCATATACGCGTATCGTCGAAAAACGAAAACTTGAAATCTCGTTCAATTTCATTGATTCTATATTCTATCGATGCAGAATAAAGAATATAACAAGAATATAACGTTTTTACTATGTTTAAATACGCGTTTTCATATGATAATTGTCGAAAAACCTAATCGACATACGCGAATTTCGGTATATGCGAAGATAAAATCGTGAAATCTTTAATAATACTTGTGCCACAGTTAGAAAAATGTTACCAATCGATTCGGAACATTGCATTTCATAAGATCAAACATCTATATTATATTGGAATCAAAGTTTTTAACATTATTTCATATCGTATATACGATTTTTCGCTCATATACGCGTATCGTCGAAAAACGAAAACTTGAAATCTCTTTCTATTTCATTGATTTTATATTATATCGTTGCAGAATAAAGAATATAACAAGAATATAATGTTTTTAATATGTTTAAATACGCGTTTTCATATGATAATTGTCGAAAAACGTAATCGACATACGCGAATTTCTGTATATGCGAAGATGAAAACGTGAAATCTTTAATAATACTTTTGCCACAGTTAGAAAATTGTTACTAATCGATTCAGTACATTGCATTTCATAAGATCAAACATCTATATTATATTGGAATCAAAGTTTTTAACATTCTTTCATATCGTATATACGATTTTTCGCACATATACGCGTATCTTTGAAAAACGAAAACTTGAAATCTCGTTCAATTTCATTGATTTTATATTCTATCGATGCAGAATAAAGAATATAACAAGAATATAACGTTTTTACTATGTTTAAATACGCGTTTTCATATCATAATTGTCGAAAAACGTAATCGACATACGCGAATTTCGGTATATGCGAAGATAAAATCGTGAAATCTTTAATAATACTTGTGCCACAGTTAGAAAAATGTTATCAATCGATTCAGAACATTGCATTTCATAAGATCAAACATCTATTTTATATTGGAATCAAAGTTTTTAACATTCTTTCATATCGTATATACGATTTTTCGCTGATATACGCGTATCGTCGAAAAACGAAAACTTGAAATCTCGTTCAATTTCATTGATTTTATATTCTATCGATGCAGAATAAAGAATATAACAGGAATATAACGTTTGTACTATGTTTAAATACGCGTTTTCATATGATTATTGTCGAAAAACGTAATCGACATACGCGAATTTCGGTATTCGCGAAGATAAAATCGTGAAATCTTTAATAATACTTGTGCCACAGTTAGAAAAATGTTACCAATCGATTCAGAACATTGCATTTCATAAGATCAAACATCTATTTTATATTGGAATCGAAGTTTTTAACATTCTTTCATATCGTATATACGATTTTTCGCTCATATACGCGTATCGTCGAAAAACGAAAACTTGAAATCTCGTTCAATTTCATTGATTTTATATTCTATCGATGCATAATAAAAAATATAACAAGAATATAACGTTTTTACTATGTTTAAATACGCGTTTTCATAAGATAATTGTCGAAAAACGTAATCGACATACGCGAATTTCGGTATATGCGAAGATAAAATCGTGAAATCTTTAATAATACTTGTGCCACAGTTAGAAAAATGTTACCAATCGATTCAGAACATTGCATTTTATAAGACCAAACATCTATTTTATATTGGAATCAAAGTTTTTAACATTCTTTCATATCGTATATGCGATTTTTCGCTCATATACGCGTATCGTCGAAAAACGAAAACTTGAAATCTCGTTCAATTTCATTGATTTTATATTCTATCGATGCAGAATAAAGAATATAACAAGAATATAACGTTTTTACTATGTTTAAATACGCGTCTTCATATGATAATTGTCGAAAAACATAATCGACATACGCGAATTTCGGTATATGCGAAGATATAATCGTGAAATCTTTAATAATACTTGTGCCACAGTTAGAAAAATGTTACCAATCGATTCAGTACATTGCATTTCATAAGATCAAACATCTATTTTATATTGGGTTCAAAGT
Source organism: Vespa crabro (assembly GCF_910589235.1). Taxonomy (NCBI): domain Eukaryota; kingdom Metazoa; phylum Arthropoda; class Insecta; order Hymenoptera; family Vespidae; genus Vespa; species Vespa crabro. The sequence continues at coordinate 11,922,538 of NC_060956.1, read as the reverse complement.
TTTTAACATTCTTTCATATCGTATATACGATTTTTCGCTCATATAGGCGTATCGTCGAAAAACGAAAACTTGAAATCTCGTTCAATTTCATTGATTTTATATTATATCGATGTAGAATAAAGAATATAGCAAGAATATAATGTTTTTAATATGTTTAAATACGCGTTTTCATATGATAATTGTCGAAATACGTAATCGACATACGCGAATTTCTGTATATGCGAAGATGAAATCGTGAAATCTTTAATAATACTTTTGCCACAGTTAGAAAATTGTTACCAATCGATTCAGTACATTGCATTTCATAAGATCAAACATCTATTTTATATTGGAATCAAAGTTTTTAACATTCTTTCATATCGTATATACGATTTTTCGCACATATACGCGTATCTTTGAAAAACGAAAACTTGAAATCTCGTTCAATTTCATTGATTTTATATTCTATCGATGCAGAATAAAGAATATAACAAGAATATAACGTTTTTACTATGTTTAAATACGCGTTTTCATATCATAATTGTCGAAAAACGTAATCGACATACGCAACTTTCGGTATATGCGAAGATAAAATCGTGAAATCTTTAATAATACTTGTGCCACAGTTAGAAAAATGTTACCAATCGATTCGGAACATTGCATTTCATAAGATCAAACATCTATATTATATTGGAATCAAAGTTTTTAACATTATTTCATATCGTATATACGATTTTTCGCTCATATACGCGTATCGTCGAAAAACGAAAACTTGAAATCTCGTTCAATTTCATTGATTTTATATTCTATCAATGCAGAATAAAGAATATAACAAGAATATAACGTTTTTAATATGTTTAAATACGCGTTTTCATATGATAATTGTCGAAAAACGTAATCGACATACGCGAATTTCGGTATATGAGAAGATAAAATCGTGAAATCTTTAATATTACTTGTGCCACAGTTAGAAAAATGTTACCAATCGATTCAGAACATTGCATTTCATAAGATCAAACATCTATTTTATATTGGAATCAAAGTTTTTAACATTCTTTCATATCGTATATACGATTTTTCGCTCATATACGCGTATCGTCGAAAAACGAAAACTTGAAATCTCGTTCAATTTCATTTATTTTATATTCTATCGATGCAGAATTAAGAATATAACAGGAATATAACGTTTGTACTATGTTTAAATACGCGTTTTCATATGATAATTGTCGAAAAACGTAATCGACATACGCGAATTTCGGTATATGCGAAGATGAAATCGTGAAATCTTTAATAATACTTTTGCCACAGTTAGAAAATTGTTACCAATCCATTCAGTACATTGCATTTCATAAGATCAAACATCTATTTTATATTGGAATCAGAGTTTTTAACATTCTTTCATATCGTATATACGATTTTTCGCACATATACGCGTATCTTTGAAAAACGAAAACTTGAAATCTCGTTCAATTTCATTGATTTTATATTCTATCGATGCAGAATAAAGAATATAACAAGAATATAACGTTTTTACTATGTTTAAATACGCGTTTTCATATGATAATTGTCGAAAAACGTAATCGACCTACGCGAATTTCGGTATATCCGAAGATAAAATCGTGAAATCTTTAATAATACTTGTGCCACAGTTAGAAAAATGTTACCAATCAATTCAGAACATTGCATTTCATAAGATCAAACATCTATTTTATATTGGAATCAAAGTTTTTAACATTCTTTCATATCGTATATACGATTTTTCGCTCATATACGCGTATCGTCGAAAAACGAAAACTTGAAATCTCGTTCAATTTCATTGATTTCATATTCTATCGATGCAGAATAAAGAATATAACAAGAATATAACGTTTTTACTATGTTTAAATACGCGTTTTCATAAGATAATTGTCGAAAAACGTAATCGACATACGCGAATTTCGGTATATGCGAAGATAAAATCGTGAAATCTTTAATAATACTTGTGCCACAGTTAGAAAAATGTTACTAATCGATTCAGAACATTGCATTTCATAAGACCAAACATCTTTTTTATATTGGAATCAAAGTTTTTAACATTCTTTCATATCGTATATACGATTTTTCGCTCATATACGCGTATCGTCGAAAAACGAAAACTTGAAATCTCGTTCAATTTCATTGATTTTATATTATATCGATGTAGAATAAAGAATATAGCAAGAATATAATGTTTTTAATATGTTTAAATACGCGTTTTCATATGATAATTGTCGAAATACGTAATCGACATACGCGAATTTCGGTATACGCGAAGATAAAATCGTGAAATCTTTAATAATACTTGTTCCACAGTTAGAAAAATGTTACCAATCGATTCAGAACATTGCATTTCATAAGATCAAACATCTATTTTATATTGGAATCAAAGTTTTTAACATTCTTTCATATCGTATATACGATTTTTCGCTCATATACGCGTATCGTCGAAAAACGAAAACTTGAAATCTCGTTCAATTTCATTGATTTTATATTCTATCGATGCAGAATAAAGAATATAACAGGAATATAACGATTGTACTATGTTTAAATACGCGTTTTCATATGATAAATGTCGAAAAACGTAATCGACATACGCGAATTTCTGTATATGCGAAGATGAAATCGTGAAATCTTTAATAATACTTTTGCCACAGTTAGAAAATTGTTACCAATCGATTCAGTACATTGCATTTCATAAGATCAAACATCTATTTTATATTGGAATCAAAGTTTTTAACATTCTTTCATATCGTATATACGATTTTTCGCACATATACGCGTATCTTTGAAAAACGAAAACTTGAAATCTCGTTCAATTTCATTGATTTTATATTCTATCGATGCAGAATAAAGAATATAACAAGAATATAACGTTTTTACTATGTTTAAATACGCGTTTTCATATCATAATTGTCGAAAAACGTAATCGACATACGCGGATTTCGGTATTCGCGAAGATAAAATCGTGAAATCTTTAATAATACTTGTGCCACAGTTAGAAAAATGTTACCAATCGATTCAGAACATTGCATTTCATAAGATCAAACATCTATTTTATATTGGAATCGAAGTTTTTAACATTCTTTCATATCGTATATACGATTTTTCGCTCATATACGCGTATCGTCGAAAAACGAAAACTTGAAATCTCGTTCAATTTCATTGATTTTATATTCTATCGATGCAGAATAAAGAATATAACAAGAATATAACGCTTTTGCTATGTTTAAATACGCGTCTTCATATGATAATTGTCGAAAAACATAATCGACATACGCGAATTTCGGTATATGCGAAGATAAAATCGTGAAATCTTTAATAATACTTGTGCCACAGTTAGAAAAATGTTACCAATCGATTCAGAACATTGCATTTCATAAGATCAAACATCTATTTTATATTGGAATCAAAGTTTTTAACATTATTTCATATCGTATATACGATTTTTCGCTCATATACGCGTATCGTCGAAAAACGAAAACTTGAAATCTCGTTCAATTTCATTGATTTTATATTCTATCGATGCAGAATAAAGAATAAAACAAGAATACAACGTTTTTAATATGTTTAAATACGCGTTTTCATATGATAATTATCGAAAAACGTAATCGGCATACGCGAATTTCTGTATATGCGAAGATGAAATCGTGAAATCTTTAATAATACTTTTGCCACAGTTAGAAAATTGTTACCAATCGATTCAGTACATTGCATTTCATAAGACCAAACATCTATTTTATATTGGAATCAAAGTTTTTAACATTCTTTCATATCGTAAATACGATTTTTCGCACATATACGCGTATCTTTGAAAAACGAAAACTTGAAATCTCGTTCAATTTCATTGATTTTATATTCTATCGATGCAGAATAAAGAATATAACAAGAATATAACGTTTTTACTATGTTTAAATACGCGTTTTCATATCATAATTGTCGAAAAACGTAATCGACATACGCAATTTTCGGTATATGCGAAGATAAAGTCGTGAAATCTTTAATAATACTTGTGCCACAGTTAGAAAAATATTTTCAATCGATTCAGAACATTGCATTTCATAAGATCAAACATCTATTTTATATTGGAATCAAAGTTTTTAACATTCTTTCATATCGTATATACGATTTTTCGCTGATATACGCGTATCGTCGAAAAACGAAAACTTGAAATCTCGTTCAATTTCATTGATTTTATATTCTATCGATGCAGAATAAAGAATATAACAGGAATATAACGTTTGTACTATGTTTAAATACGCGTTTTCATATGATTATTGTCGAAAAACGTAATCGACATACGCGGATTTCGGTATTCGCGAAGATAAAATCGTGAAATCTTTAATAATACTTGTGCCACAGTTAGAAAAATGTTACCAATCGATTCAGAACATTGCATTTCATAAGATCAAACATCTATTTTATATTGGAATCGAAGTTTTTAACATTCTTTCATATCGTATATACGATTTTTCGCTCATATACGCGTATCGTCGAAAAACGAAAACTTGAAATCTCGTTCAATTTCATTGATTTTATATTCTATCGATGCAGAATAAAGAATATAACAAGAATATAACGCTTTTGCTATGTTTAAATACGCGTCTTCATATGATAATTGTCGAAAAACATAATCGACATACGCGAATTTCGGTATATGCGAAGATAAAATCGTGAAATCTTTAACAATACTTGTGCCACAGTTAGAAAAATGTTACCAATCGATTCAGAACATTGCATTTCATAAGATCAAACATCTATTTTATATTGGAATCAAAGTTTTTAACATTCTTTCATATCGTATATACGATTTTTCGCTCATATACGCGTATCGTCGAAAAACGAAAACTTGAAATCTCGTTCAATTTCATTGATTTTATATTCTATCGATGCAGAATAAAGAATATAACAAGTATATAACGTTTCTACTATGTTTAAATACGCGTTTTCATATCATAATTGTCGAAAAACGTAATCAACATACGCGATTTTCGGTATATGCGAAGATAAAATCGTGAAATCTTAAATAATACTTGTGCCACAGTTAGAAAAATGTTATCAATCGATTCAGAACATTGCATTTCATAAGATCAAACATCTATTTTATATTGGAATCATAGTTTTTAACATTCTTTCATATCGTATATACGATTTTTCGCTCATATACGCGTATCGTCGAAAAACGAAAACTTGAAATCTCGTTCAATTTCATTGATTTTATATTCTATCGATGCAGAATAAAGAATATAACAGGAATATAACGTTTGTACTATGTTTAAATACGCGTTTTCATATGATAATTTTCGAAAAACATAATCGACATACGCGAATTTCGGTATATGCGAAGATAAAATCTTGAAATCTTTAATAATACTTGTGTCACAGTTAGAAAAATGTTACCAATCAATTCAGAACATTGCATTTCATAAGATCAAACATCTATTTTATATTGGAATCAAAGTTTTTAACATTCTTTCATATCGTATATACGATTTTTCGCTCATATACGCGTATCGGCGAAAAACGAAAACTTGAAATCTCGTTCAATTTCATTGATTTTATATTCTATCGATGCAGAATAAAGAATATAACAAGAATATAACGTTTTTACTATGTTTAAATACGCGTTTTCATATGATAATTGTCGAAAAACGTAATCGTCATACGCGAATTTCGGTATATGCGAAGATAAAATCGTGAAATCTTTAACAATACTTGTGCCACAGTTAGAAAAATGTTACCAATCGATTCAGAACATTGCATTTCATAAGATCAAACATCTATTTTATATTGGAATCAAAGTTTTTAACATTCTTTCATATCGTATATACGATTTTTCGCTCATATACGCGTATCGTCGAAAAACGAAAACTTGAAATCTCGTTCAATTTCATTGATTTTATATTCTATCGATGCAGAATAAAGAATATAACAAGTATATAACGTTTCTACTATGTTTAAATACGCGTTTTCATATCATAATTGTCGAAAAACGTAATCAACATACGCGATTTTCGGTATATGCGAAGATAAAATCGTGAAATCTTAAATAATACTTGTGCCACAGTTAGAAAAATGTTATCAATCGATTCAGAACATTGCATTTCATAAGATCAAACATCTATTTTATATTGGAATCATAGTTTTTAACATTCTTTCATATCGTATATACGATTTTTCGCTCATATACGCGTATCGTCGAAAAACGAAAACTTGAAATCTCGTTCAATTTCATTGATTTTATATTCTATCGATGCAGAATAAAGAATATAACAGGAATATAACGTTTGTACTATGTTTAAATACGCGTTTTCATATCATAATTTTCGAAAAACATAATCGACATACGCGAATTTCGGTATATGCGAAGATAAAATCTTGAAATCTTTAATAATACTTGTGCCACAGTTAGAAAAATGTTACCAATCAATTCAGAACATTGCATTTCATAAGATCAAACATCTATTTTATATTGGAATCAAAGTTTTTAACATTCTTTCATATCGTATATACGATTTTTCGCTCATATACGCGTATCGGCGAAAAACGAAAACTTGAAATCTCGTTCAATTTCATTGATTTTATATTCTATCGATGCAGAATAAAGAATATAACAAGAATATAACGTTTTTACTATGTTTAAATACGCGTTTTCATATGATAATTGTCGAAAAACGTAATCGTCATACGCGAATTTCGGTATATGCGAAGATAAAATCGTGAAATCTTTAACAATACTTGTGCCACAGTTAGAAAAATGTTACCAATCGATTCAGAACATTGCATTTCATAAGATCAAACATCTATTTCATATTGGAATCAAAGTTTTTAACATTCTTTCATATCGTATATACGATTTTTCGCTCATATACGCGTATCGTCGAAAAACGAAAACTTGAAATCTCGTTCAATTTCATTGATTTTATATTCTATCGATGCAGAATAAAGAATATAACAAGTATATAACGTTTCTACTATGTTTAAATACGCGTTTTCATATCATAATTGTCGAAAAACGTAATCAACATACGCGATTTTCGGTATATGCGAAGATAAAATCGTGAAATCTTAAATAATACTTGTGCCACAGTTAGAAAAATGTTATCAATCGATTCAGAACATTGCATTTCATAAGATCAAACATCTATTTTATATTGGAATCATAGTTTTTAACATTCTTTCATATCGTATATACGATTTTTCGCTCATATACGCGTATCGTCGAAAAACGAAAACTTGAAATCTCGTTCAATTTCATTGATTTTATATTCTATCGATGCAGAATAAAGAATATAACAGGAATATAACGTTTGTACTATGTTTACATACGCGTTTTCATATGATAATTTTCGAAAAACATAATCGACATACGCGAATTTCGGTATATGCGAAGATAAAATCTTGAAATCTTTAATAATACTTGTGCCACAGTTAGAAAAATGTTACCAATCAATTCAGAACATTGCATTTCATAAGATCAAACATCTATTTTATATTGGAATCAATGTTTTTAACATTCTTTCATATCGTATATACGATTTTTCGCTCATATACGCGTATCGTCGAAAAACGAAAACTTGAAATCTCGTTCAATTTCATTGATTTTAAATTCTATCGATGCAGAATAAAGAATATAACAAGAATATAACGTTTTTACTATGTTTAAATACGCGTCTTCATATGATAATTGTCGAAAAACGTAATCGACATACGCGAATTTCGGTATATGCGAAGATAAAATCGTGAAATCTTTAATAATACTTGTGCCACAGTTAGAAAAATGTTACCAATCGATTCAGAACATTGCATTTCATGAGATCAAACATCTATTTTATATTGGAATCAAAGTTTTTAACATTCTTTCATATCGTATATACGATTTTTCGCTCATATACGCGTATCGTCGAAAAACGAAAACTTGAAATCTCGTTCAATTTCATTGATTTTATATTCTATCGATGCAGAATAAAGAATATAACAAGAATATAACGTTTTTACTATGTTTAAATACGCGTTTTCATATGATAATTGTCGAAAAACCTAATCGACATACGCGAATTTCGGTATATGCGAAGATGAAATCGTGAAATCTTTAATAATACTTGTGCCACAGTTAGAAAAATGTTACCAATCGATTCAGAACATTGCATTTCATAAGATCAAACATCTATTTTATATTGGAATCAAAGTTTTTAACATTCTTTCATATCGTATATACGATTTTTCGCTCATATACGCGTATCGTCGAAAAACGAAAACTTGAAATCTCGTTCAATTTCATTGATTTTATATTCTATCGATGCAGAATAAAGAATATAACAGGAATATAACGTTTGTACTATGTTTAAATACGCGTTTTCATATGATTATTGTCGAAAAACGTAATCGACATACGCGAATTTCGGTATTCGCGAAGATAAAATCGTGAAATCTTTAATAATACTTGTGCCACAGTTAGAAAAATGTTACCAAACGATTCAGAACATTGCATTTCATAAGATCAAACATCTATTTTATATTGGAATCAAAGTTTTTAACATTCTTTCATATCGTATATACGATTTTTCGCTCATATACGCGTATCGTCGAAAAACGAAAACTTGAAATCTCGTTCAATTTCATTGATTTTATATTCTATCGATGTAGAATAAAGAATATAGCAAGAATATAATGTTTTTAATATGTTTAAATACGCGTTTTCATATGATAATTGTCGAAAAACGTAATCGACATACGCGAATTTCGGTATATGCGAAGATAAAATCGTGAAATCTTCAATATTACTTGTGCCACTGTTAGAAAAATGTTACCAATCGATTCAGAACATTGCATTTCATAAGATCAAACATCTATTTTATATTGGAATCAAAGTTTTTAACATTCTTTCATATCGTATATACGATTTTTCGCTGAAATACGCGTATCGTCGAAAAACGAAAACTTGAAATCTCGTTCAATTTCATTGATTTTATATTCTATCGATGCAGAATAAAGAATATAACAAGAATATAACGTTTTTACTATGTTTAAATACGCGTTTTCATATCATAATTGTCGAAAAACGTAATCAACATACGCGATTTTCGGTATATGCGAAGATAAAAACGTGAAATCTTAAATAATACTTGTGCCACAGTTAGAAAAATGTTATCAATCGATTCAGAACATTGCATTTCATAAGATCAAACATCTATTTTATATTGGAATCATAGTTTTTAACATTCTTTCATATCGTATATACGATTTTTCGCTCATATACGCGTATCGTCGAAAAACGAAAACTTGAAATCTCGTTCAATTTCATTGATTTTATATTCTATCGATGCAGAATAAAGAATATAACAGGAATATAACGTTTGTACTATGTTTAAATACGCGTTTTCATATGATAATTTTCGAAAAACATAATCGACATACGCGAATTTCGGTATATGCGAAGATAAAATCTTGAAATCTTTAATAATACTTGTGCCACAGTTAGAAAAATGTTACCAATCAATTCAGAACATTGCATTTCATAAGATCAAACATCTATTTTATATTGGAATCAATGTTTTTAACATTCTTTCATATCGTATATACGATTTTTCGCTCATATACGCGTATCGTCGAAAAACGAAAACTTGAAATCTCGTTCAATTTCATTGATTTTAAATTCTATCGATGCAGAATAAAGAATATAACAAGAATATAACGTTTTTACTATGTTTAAATACGCGTCTTCATATGATAATTGTCGAAAAACATAATCGACATACGCGAATTTCGGTATATGCGAAGATAAAATCGTGAAATCTTTAATAATACTTGTGCCACAGTTAGAAAAATGTTACCAATCGATTCAGAACATTGCATTTCATGAGATCAAACATCTATTTTATATTGGAATCAAAGTTCTTAACATTCTTTCATATCGTATATACGATTTTTCGCTCATATACGCGTATCGTCGAAAAACGAAAACTTGAAATCTCGTTCAATTTCATTGATTTTATATTCTATCGATGCAGAATAAAGAATATAACAAGAATATAACGTTTTTACTATGTTTAAATACGCGTTTTCATATGATAATTGTCGAAAAACCTAATCGACATACGCGAATTTCGGTATATGCGAAGATGAAATCGTGAAATCTTTAATAATACTTGTGCCACAGTTAGAAAAATGTTACCAATCGATTCAGAACATTGCATTTCATAAGATCAAACATCTATTTTATATTGGAATCAAAGTTTTTAACTTTCTTTCATATCGTATATACGATTTTTCGCTCATATACGCGTATCGTCGAAAAACGAAAACTTGAAATCTCGTTCAATTTCATTGATTTTATATTCTATCGATGCAGAATAAAGAATATAACAGGAATATAACGTTTGTACTATGTTTAAATACGCGTTTTCATATGATTATTGTCGAAAAACGTAATCGACATACGCGAATTTCGGTATTCGCGAAGATAAAATCGTGAAATCTTTAATATTACTTGTGCCACTGTTAGAAAAATGTTACCAATCGATTCAGAACATTGCATTTCATAAGATCAAACATCTATTTTATATTGGAATCAAAGTTTTTAACATTCTTTCATATCGTATATACGATTTTTCGCTCATATACGCGTATCGTCGAAAAACGAAAACTTGAAATCTCGTTCAATTTCATTGATTTTATATTCTATCGATGCAGAATAAAGAATATAACAAGAATATAACGTTTTTACTATGTTTAAATACGCGTTTTCATATGATAATTGTCGAAAAACCTAATCGACATACGCGAATTTCGGTATATGCGAAGATAAAATCGTGAAATCTTTAATAATACTTGTGCCACAGTTAGAAAAATGTTATCTATCGATTCAGAACATTGCATTTCATAAGATCAAACATCTATTTTATATTGGAATCAAAGTTTTTAACATTCTTTCATATCGTATATACGATTTTTCGCTCATATACGCGTATCGTCGAAAAACGAAAACTTGAAATCTCGTTCAATTTCATTGATTTTATATTCTATCGATGCAGAATAAAGAATATAACAGGAATATAACGTTTGTACTATGTTTAAATACGCGTTTTCATATGATTATTGTCGAAAAACGTAATCGACATACGCGAATTTCGGTATTCGCGAAGATAAAATCGTGAAATCTTTAATATTACTTGTGCCACTGTTAGAAAAATGTTACCAATCGATTCAGAACATTGCATTTCATAAGATCAAACATCTATTTTATATTGGAATCAAAGTTTTTAACATTCTTTCATATCGTATATACGATTTTTCGCTCATATACGCGTATCGTCGAAAAACGAAAACTTGAAATCTCGTTCAATTTCATTGATTTTATATTCTATCGATGCAGAATAAAGAATATAACAAGAATATAACGTTTTTACTATGTTTAAATACGCGTTTTCATATGATAATTGTCGAAAAAACCTAATCGACATACGCGAATTTCGGTATATGCGAAGATAAAATCGTGAAATCTTTAATAATACTTGTGCCACAGTTAGAAAAATGTTATCTATCGATTCAGAACATTGCATTTCATAAGATCAAACATCTATTTTATATTGGAATCAAAGTTTTTAACATTCTTTCATATCGTATATACGATTTTTCGCTCATATACGCGTATCGTCGAAAAACGAAAACTTGAAATCTCGTTCAATTTCATTGATTTTATATTCTATCGATGCAGAATAAAGAATATAACAAGAATATAACGTTTTTACTATGTTTAAATACGCGTTTTCATATGATAATTGTCGAAAAACGTAATCGTCATACGCGAATTTCGGTATATGCGAAGATAAAATCGTGAAATCTTTAACAATACTTGTGCCACAGTTAGAAAAATGTTACCAATCGATTCAGAACATTGCATTTCAAAAGATCAAACATCTATTTTATATTGGAATCAAAGTTTTTAACATTCTTTCATATCGTACATACGATTTTTCGCTCATATACGCGTATCGTCGAAAAACGAAAACTTGAAATCTCGTTCAATTTCATTGATTTTATATTCTATCGATGCAGAATAAAGAATATAACAGGAATATAACGTTTGTACTATGTTTAAATACGCGTTTTCATATGATAATTTTCGAAAAACATAATCGACATACGCGAATTTCGGTATATGCGAAGATAAAATCTTGAAATCTTTAATAATACTTGTGCCACAGTTAGAAAAATGTTACCAATCAATTCAGAACATTGCATTTCATAAGATCAAACATCTATTTTATATTGGAATCAATGTTTTTAACATTCTTTCATATCGTATATACGATTTTTCGCTCATATACGCGTATCGTCGAAAAACGAAAACTTGAAATCTCGTTCAATTTCATTGATTTTAAATTCTATCGATGCAGAATAAAGAATATAACAAGAATATAACGTTTTTACTATGTTTAAATACGCGTCTTCATATGATAATTGTCGAAAAACATAATCGACATACGCGAATTTCGGTATATGCGAAGATAAAATCGTGAAATCTTTAATAATACTTGTGCCACAGTTAGAAAAATGTTACCAATCGATTCAGAACATTGCATTTCATGAGATCAAACATCTATTTTATATTGGAATCAAAGTTTTTAACATTCTTTCATATCGTATATACGATTTTTCGCTCATATACGCGTATCGTCGAAAAAAGAAAACTTGAAATCTCGTTCAATTTCATTGATTTTATATTCTATCGATGCAGAATAAAGAATATAACAAGAATATAACGTTTTTACTATGTTTAAATACGCGTTTTCATATGATAATTGTCGAAAAACCTAATCGACATACGCGAATTTCGGTATATGCGAAGATGAAATCGTGAAATCTTTAATAATACTTGTGCCACAGTTAGAAAAATGTTACCAATCGATTCAGAACATTGCATTTCATAAGATCAAACATCTATTTTATATTGGAATCAAAGTTTTTAACATTCTTTCATATCGTATATACGATTTTTCGCTCATATACGCGTATCGTCGAAAAACGAAAACTTGAAATCTCGTTCAATTTCATTGATTTTATATTCTATCGATGCAGAATAAAGAATATAACAGGAATATAACGTTTGTACTATGTTTAAATACGCGTTTTCATATGATTATTGTCGAAAAACGTAATCGACATACGCGAATTTCGGTATTCGCGAAGATAAAATCGTGAAATCTTTAATATTACTTGTGCCACTGTTAGAAAAATGTTACCAATCGATTCAGAACATTGCATTTCATAAGATCAAACATCTATTTTATATTGGAATCAAAGTTTTTAACATTCTTTCATATCGTATATACGATTTTTCGCTCATATACGCGTATCGTCGAAAAACGAAAACTTGAAATCTCGTTCAATTTCATTGATTTTATATTCTATCGATGCAGAATAAAGAATATAACAAGAATATAACGTTTTTACTATGTTTAAATACGCGTTTTCATATGATAATTGTCGAAAAACCTAATCGACATACGCGAATTTCGGTATATGCGAAGATAAAATCGTGAAATCTTTAATAATACTTGTGCCACAGTTAGAAAAATGTTACCAATCGATTGAGAACATTGCATTTCATAAGATCAAACATCTATTTTATATTGGAATCAAAGTTTTTAACATTCTTTCATATCGTATATACGATTTTTCGCTCATATACGCGTATCGTCGAAAAACGAAAACTTGAAATCTCGTTCAATTTCATTGATTTTATATTTTATCGATGCAGAATAAAGAATATAACAAGAAGATAACGTTTTAACTATGTTTAAATACGCGTTTTCATATGATAATTGTCGAAAAACATAATCGACATACGCGAATTTCGGTATATGCGAAGATAAAATCTTGAAATCTTTAATAATACTTGTGCCACAGTTAGAAAAATGTTACCAATCGATTCAGAACATTGCATTTCATAAGATCAAACATCTATTTTATATTGGAATCAAAGTTTTTAACATTCTTTCATATCGTATATACGATTTTTCGCTCATATACGCGTATCGGCGAAAAACGAAAACTTGAAATCTCGTTCAATTTCATTGATTTTATATTCTATCGATGCAGAATAAAGAATATAACAAGAATATAACGTTTTTACTATGTTTAAATACGCGTTTTCATATGATAATTGTCGAAAAACGTAATCGTCATACGCGAATTTCGGTATATGCGAAGATAAAATCGTGAAATCTTTAATATTACTTGTGCCACAGTTAGAAAAATGTTACCAATCGATTCAGAACATTGCATTTCATAAGATCAAACATCTATTTTATATTGGAATCAAAGTTTTTAACATTCTTTCATATCGTATATACGATTTTTCGCTCATATACGCGTATCGTCGAAAAACGAAAACTTGAAATCTCGTTCAATTTCATTGATTTTATATTCTATCGATGCAGAATAAAGAATATAACAGGAATATAACGTTTTTACTATGTTTAAATACGCGTTTTCATATGATAATTGTCGAAAAACGTAATCGACATACGCGAATTTCGGTATATGCGAAGATAAAATCGTGAAATCTTTAATAATACTTGTGCCACAGTTAGAAAAATGTTACCAATCGATTCAGAACATTGCATTTCATAAGATCAAACATCTATTTCATATTGGAAACAAAGTTTTTAACATTCTTTCTTATCGTATATACGATTTTTCGCTCATATACGCGTATCGTCGAAAAACGAAAACTTGAAATCTCGTTCAATTTCATTGATTTTATATTCTATCGATGCAGAATAAAGAATATAACAGGAATATAACGTTTGTACTATGTTTAAATACGCGTTTTCATATGATAATTGTCGAAAAACGTAATCGACATACGCGAATTTCGGTATATGCGAAGATGAAATCGTGAAATCTTTAATAATACTTTTGCCACAGTTAGAAAATTGTTACCAATCGATTCAGTACATTGCATTTCATAAGATCAATCATCTATTTTATATTGGAATCAAAGTTTTTAACATTCTTTCATATCGTATATACGATTTTTCGCACATATACGCGTATCTTTGAAAAACGAAAATTTTAAATCTCGTTCAATTTCATTGATTTTATATTCTATCGATGCAGAATGAAGAATATAACAAGAATATAACGTTTTTACTATGTTTAAATACGCGTTTTCATATCATAATTGTCGAAAAACGTAATCGACATACGCGATTTTCGTTATATGCGAAGATAAAATCGTGAAATCTTTAATAATACTTGAGCCACAGTTAGAAAAATGTTATCAATCGATTCAGAACATTGCATTTCATAAGATCAAACATCTATTTTATATTGGAATCAAAGTTTTTAACATTCTTTCATATCGTATATACGATTTTTCGCTCATATACGCGTATCGTCGAAAAACGAAAACTTGAAATCTCGTTCAATTTCATTGATTTTATATTCTATCGATGCAGAATAAAGAATATAACAGGAATATGACGTTTGTACTATGTTTAAATACGCGTTTTCATATGATTATTTTCGAAAAACGTAATCGACATACGCGAATTTCGGTATTCGCGAAGATAAAATCGTGAAATCTTTAATAATACTTGTGCCACAGTTAGAAAAATGTTACCAAACGATTCAGAACATTGCATTACATAAGATCAAACATCTATTTTATATTGGAATCAAAGTTTTTAACATTCTTTCATATCGTATATACGATTTTTCGATCATATACGCGTATCGTCGAAAAACGAAAACTTGAAATCTCGTTCAATTTCATTGATTTTAAATTCTATCGATGCAGAATAAAGAATATAACAAGAATATAACGTTTTTACTATGTTTAAATACGCGTTTTCATATGATAATTGTCGAAAAACATAATCGACATACGCGAATTTCGGTATATGCGAAGATAAAATCGTGAAATCTTTAATAATACTTGTGCCACAGTTAGAAAAATGTTACCAATCGATTCAGAACATTGCATTTCATAAGATCAAACATCTATTTTATATTGGAATCAATGTTTTTAACATTCTTTCATATCGTATATACGATTTTTCGTTCATATACGCGTATCGTCGAAAAACGATAACTTGAAATCTCGTTCAATTTCATTGATTTTAAATTCTATCGATGCAGAATAAAGAATATAGCAAGAATATAATGTTTTTAATATGTTTAAATACGCGTTTTCATATGATAATTGTCGAGATACGTAATCGACATACGCGAATTTCGGTATATGCGAAGATAAAATCGTGAAATCATTAATAATACTTGTGCCACAGTTAGAAAAATGTTACCAATCGATTCAGAACATTGCATTTCATAAGATCAAACATCTATTTTATATTGGAATCGAAGTTTTTAACATTCTTTCATATCGTATATACGATTTTTCGCTCATATACGCGTATCGTCGAAAAACGAAAACTTGAAATCTCTTTCAATTTCATTGATTTTATATTCTATCGATGCAGAATAAAGAATATAACAGGAATATAACGTTTGTACTATGTTTAAATACGCGTTCTCATATGATAATTGTCGAAAAACCTAATCGACATACGCGAATTTCGGTATATGCGAAGATGAAATCGTGAAATCTTAAATAATACTTGTGCCACAGTTAGAAAAATGTTATCTATCGATTCAGAACATTGCATTTCATAAGATCAAACATCTATTTTATATTGGAATCATAGTTTTTAACATTCTTTCATATCGTATATAAGATTTTTCGCTCATATACGCGTATCGTCGAAAAACGAAAACTTGAAATCTCGTTCAATTTCATTGATTTTATATTCTATCGATGCAGAATAAAGAATATAACAGGAATATAACGTTTGTACTATGTTTAAATACGCGTTTTCATATGATAATTGACGAAAAACATAATCGACATACGCGAATTTCGGTATATGCGAAGATAAAATCTTGAAATCTTTAATAATACTTGTGCCACAGTTAGAAAAATGTTACCAATCGATTCAGAACATTGCATTTCATAAGATCAAACATCTATTTTATATTGGAATCAAAGTTTTTAACATTCTTTCATATCGTATATACGATTTTTCGCTCATATACGCGTATCGTCGAAAAACGAAAACTTGAAATCTCGTTCAATTTCATTGATTCTATATTCTATCGATGCAGAATAAAGAATATAACAAGAATATAACGTTTTTACTATGTTTAAATACGCGTTTTCATAAGATAATTGTCGAAAAACGTAATCGACATACGCGAATTTCGGTATATGCGAAGATAAAATCGTGAAATCTTTAATAATACTTGTGCCACAGTTAGAAAAATGTTACCAATCGATTCAGAACATTGCATTTTATAAGACCAAACATCTATTTTATATTGGAATCAAAGTTTTTAACATTCTTTCATATCGTATATACGATTTTTCGCTCATATACGCGTATCGTCGAAAAACGAAAACTTGAAATCTCATTCAATTTCATTGATTTTATATTCTATCGATGCAGAATAAAGAATATAACAAGAATATAACGTTTTTACTATGTTTAAATACGCGTTTTCATATGATAATTGTCGAAAAACCTAATCGACATACGCGAATTTCGGTATATGCGAAGATATAATCGTGAAATCTTTAATAATACTTGTGCCACAGTTAGAAAAATGTTACCAATCGATTCAGAACATTGCATTTCATAAGATCAAACATCTATTTTATATTGGAATCAAAGTTTTTAACATTCTTTCATATCGTATATACGTTTTTTCGCTCATATACGCGTATCGTCGAAAAACGAATACTTGAAATCTCGTTCAATTTCATTGATTTTATATTCTATCGATGCAGAATAAAGAATATAACAGGAATATGACGTTTGTACTATGTTTAAATACGCGTTTTCATATGATTATTGTCGAAAAACGTAATCGACATACGCGAATTTCGGTATTCGCGAAGATAAAATCGTGAAATCTTTAATAATACTTGTGCCACAGTTAGAAAAATGTTACCAAACGATTCAGAACATTGCATTACATAAGATCAAACATCTATTTTATATTGGAATCACAGTTTTTAACATTCTTTCATATCGTATATACGATTTTTCGATCATATACGCGTATCGTCGAAAAACGAAAACTTGAAATCTCGTTCAATTTCATTGATTTTAAATTCTATCGATGCAGAATAAAGAATATAACAAGAATATAACGTTTTTACTATGTTTAAATACGCGTTTTCATATGATAATTGTCGAAAAACATAATCGACATACGCGAATTTCGGTATATGCGAAGATAAAATCGTGAAATCTTTAATAATACTTGTGCCACAGTTAGAAAAATGTTACCAATCGATTCAGAACATTGCATTTCATAAGATCAAACATCTATTTTATATTGGAATCAATGTTTTTAACATTCTTTCATATCGTATATACGATTTTTCGTTCATATACGCGTATCGTCGAAAAACGAAAACTTGAAATCTCGTTCAATTTCATTGATTTTAAATTCTATCGATGCAGAATAAAGAATATAACGTTTTTACTATGTTTAAATACGCGTCTTCATATGATAATTGTCAAAAAACATAATCGACATACGCGAATTTCGGTATAAGCGAAGATAAAATCGTGAAATCTTTAATAATACTTGTGCCACAGTTAGAAAAATGTTACCAATCGATTCAGAACATTGCATTTCATAAGATCAAACATCTATTTTATATTGGAATCAAAGTTTTTAACATTCTTTCATATCGTATATACGATTTTTCGCTCATATACGCGTATCGTCGAAAAACGAAAACTTGAAATCTCGTTCAATTTCATTGATTTATATTCTATCGATGCAGAATAAAGAATATAACAAGAATATAACGTTTTTACTATGTTTAAATACGCGTTTTCATATGATAATTGTCGAAAAACCTAATCGACATACGCGAATTTCGGTATATGCGAAGATAAAATCGTGAAATCTTTAATAATACTTGTGCCACAGTTAGAAAAATGTTACCAATCGATTCAGAACATTGCATTTCATAAGACCAAACATCTATTTTATATTGGAATCAAAGTTTTTAACATTCTTTCATATCGTATATACGTTTTTTCGCTCATATACGCGTATCGTCGAAAAACGAAAACTTGAAATCTCGTTCAATTTCATTGATTTTATATTATATCGATGTAGAATAAAGAATATAGCAAGAATATAATGTTTTTAATATGTTTAAATACGCGTTTTCATATGATAATTGTCGAGATACGTAATCGACATACGCGAATTTCGGTATATGCGAAGATAAAATCGTGAAATCATTAATAATACTTGTGCCACAGTTAGAAAAATATTACCAATCGATTCAGAACATTGCATTTCATAAGATCAAACATCTATTTTATATTGGAATCGAAGTTTTTAACATTCTTTCATATCGTATATACGATTTTTCGCTCATATACGCGTATCGTCGAAAAACGAAAACTTGAAATCTCGTTCAATTTCATTGATTTTATATTCTATCGATGCAGAATAAAGAATATAACAGGAATATAACGTTTGTACTATGTTTAAATACGCGTTTTCATATGATAATTGTCGAAAAACCTAATCGACATACGCGAATTTCGGTATATGCGAAGATGAAATCGTGAAATCTTTAATAATACTTTTGCCACAGTTAGAAAATTGTTACCAATCCATTCAGTACATTGCATTTCATAAGATCAAACATCTATTTTATATTGGAATCAAAGTATTTAACATTCTTTCATATCGTATATACGATTTTTCGCACATATACGCGTATCTTTGAAAAACGAAAACTTGAAATCTCGTTCAATTTCATTGATTTTTTATTCTATCGATGCAGAATAAAGAATATAACAAGTATATAACGTTTCTACTATGTTTAAATACGCGTTTTCATATCATAATTGTCGAAAAACGTCATCGACATACGCGATTTTCGGTATATGCGAAGATAAAATCGTGAAATCTTAAATAATACTTGTGCCACAGTTAGAAAAATGTTACCAATCGATTCAGAACATTGCATTTCATAAGATCAAACATCTATTTTATATTGGAATCAAAGTTTTTAACATTCTTTCATATCGTATATATGATTTTTCGCTCATATACGCGTATCGTCGAAAAACAAAAACATGAAATCTCGATCAATTTCATTGATTTTATATTCTATCGATGCAGAATAAAGAATATAACAAGAATATAACGTTTTTACTATGTTTAAATACGCGTCTTCATATGATAATTGTGGAAAAACATAATCGACATACGCGAATTTTGGTATATGCGAAGATAAAATCGTGAAATCTTTAATAATACTTGTGCCACAGTTAGAAAAATGTTACCAATCGATTCAGAACATTGCATTTCATAAGATCAAACATCTATTTTATATTGGAATCGAAGTTTTTAACATTTTTTCATATCGTATATACGATTTTTCGCTCATATACGCGTATCGTCGAAAAACGAAAACTTGAAATCTCGTTCAATTTCATTGATTTTATATTCTATCAATGCAGAATAAAGAATATAACAAGAATATAACGTTTTTAATATGTTTAAATACGCGTTTTCATATGATAATTGTCGAAAAACGTAATCGACATACGCGAATTTCGGTATATGCGAAGATAAAATCGTGAAATCTTTAATATTACTTGTGCCACAGTTAGAAAAATGTTACCAATCGATTCAGAACATTGCATTTCATAAGATCAAACATCTATTTTATATTGGAATCAAAGTTTTTAACATTCTTTCATATCTTATATACGATTTTTCGCTCATATACGCGTATCGTCGAAAAACGAAAACTTGAAATCTCGTTCAATTTCATTGATTTTATATTCTATCGATGCAGAATTAAGAATATAACAGGAATATAACGTTTGTACTATGTTTAAATACGCGTTTTCATATGATAATTGTCGAAAAACGTAATCGACATACGCGAATTTCGGTATATGCGAAGATGAAATCGTGAAATCTTTAATAATACTTTTGCCACAGTTAGAAAATTGTTATCAATCCATTCAGTACATTGCATTTCATAAGATCAAACATCTATTTTATATTGGAATCAGAGTTTTTAACAGTCTTTCATATCGTATATACGATTTTTCGCACATATACGCGTATCTTTGAAAAACGAAAACTTGAAATCTCGTTCAATTTCATTGATTTTATATTCTATCGATGCAGAATAAAGAATATAACAAGAATATAACGTTTTTACTATGTTTAAATACGCGTTTTCATATGATAATTGTCGAAAAACGTAATCGACCTACGCGAATTTCGGTATATCCGAAGATAAAATCGTGAAATCTTTAATAATACTTGTGCCACAGTTAGAAAAATGTTACCAATCGATTCAGAACTTTGCATTTCATAAGATCAAATATCTATTTTATATTGGAATCAAAGTTTTTAACATTCTTTCATATCGTATATACGATTTTTCGCTCATATACGCGTATCGTCGAAAAACGAAAACTTGAAATCTCGTTCAATTTCATTGATTTTATATTCTATCGATGCAGAATAAAGAATATAACAAGAATATAACGTTTTTAATATGTTTAAATACGCGTTTTCATATGATAATTGTCGAAAAACGTAATCGACATACGCGAATTTCGGTATATGCGAAGATAAAATCGTGAAATCTTTAATATTACTTGTGCCACAGTTAGATCAATGTTACCAATCGATTCAGAACATTGCATTTCATAAGATCAAACATCTATTTTATATTGGAATCAAAGTTTTTAACATTCTTTCATATCGTATATAGGATTTTTCGCTGATATACGCGTATCGTCGAAAAACGAAAACTTGAAATCTCGTTCAATCTCATTGATTTTATATTCTATCGATGCAGAATAAAGAATATAACAGGAATATAACGTTTGTACTATGTTTAAATACGCGTTTTCATATGATTATTGTCGAAAAACGTAATCGACATACGCGAATTTCGGTATTCGCGAAGATAAAATCGTGAAATCTTTAATAATACTTGTGCCACAGTTAGAAAAATGTTACCAATCGATTCAGAACATTGCATTTCATAAGATCAAACATCTATTTTATATTGGAATCGAAGTTTTTAACATTCTTTCATATCGTATATACGATTTTTCGCTCATATACGCGTATCGTCGAAAAACGAAAACTTGAAATCTCGTTCAATTTCATTGATTTTATATTCTATCGATGCAGAATAAAAAATATAACAAGAATATAACGTTTTTACTATGTTTAAAAACGCGTTTTCATAAGATAATTGTCGAAAAACGTAATCGACATACGCGAATTTCGGTATATGCGAAGATATAATCGTGAAATCTTTAATAATACTTGTGCCACAGTTAGAAAAATGTTACCAATCGATTCAGAACATTTCATTTCATAAGATCAAACATCTATTTTATATTGGAATCAAAGTTTTTAACATTCTTTCATATCGTATATACGATTTTTCGCTCATATACGCGTATCGTCGAAAAACGAAAACTTGAAATCTCGTTCAATTTCATTGATTTTATATTCTATCGATGCAGAATAAAGAATATAACAAGAATATAACGTTTTTACTATGTTTAAATACGCGTTTTCATATGATAATTGTCGAAAAACCTAATCGACATACGCGAATTTCGGTATATGCGAAGATAAAATCGTGAAATCTTTAATAATACTTGTGCCACAGTTAGAAAAATGTTACCAATCGATTCGGAACATTGCATTTCATAAGATCAAACATCTATATTATATTGGAATCAAAGTTTTTAACATTATTTCATATCGTATATACGATTTTTCGCTCATATACGCGTATCGTCGAAAAACGAAAACTTGAAATCTCGTTCAATTTCATTGATTTTATATTATATCGATGTAGAATAAAGAATATAGCAAGACTATAATGTTTTTAATATGTTTAAATACGCGTTTTCATAAGATAATTGTCGAAAAACGTAATCGACATACGCGAATTTCGGTATATGCGAAGATAAAATCGTGAAATCTTTAATAATACTTGTGCCACAGTTAGAAAAATGTTACCAATCGATTCAGAACATTGCATTTTATAAGACCAAACATCTATTTTATATTGGAATCAAAGTTTTTAACATTCTTTCATATCGTATATACGATTTTTCGCTCATATACGCGTATCGTCGAAAAACGAAAACTTGAAATCTCGTTCAATTTCATTGATTTTATATTCTATCGATGCAGAATAAAGAATATAACAAGAATATAACGTTTTTACTATGTATAAATACGCGTCTTCATATGATAATTGTCGAAAAACATAATCGACATACGCGAATTTCGGTATATGCGAAGATATAATCGTGAAATCTTTAATAATACTTGTGCCACAGTTAGAAAAATGTTACCAATCGATTCAGAACATTGCATTTCATAAGATCAAACATCTATTTTATATTGGAATCAAAGTTTTTAACATTCTTTCATATCGTATATACGATTTTTCGCTCATATACGCGTATCGTCGAAAAACGAAAACTTGAAATCTCGTTCAATTTCATTGATTTTATATTCTATCGATGCAGAATAAAGAATATAACAAGAATATAACGTTTTTACTATGTTTAAATACGCGTTTTCATATGATAATTGTCGAAAAACCTAATCGACCTACGCGAATTTCGGTATATCCGAAGATAAAATCGTGAAATCTTTAATAATACTTGTGCCACAGTTAGAAAAATGTTACCAATCGATTCAGAACATTGCATTTCATAAGATCAAACATCTATTTTATATTGGGTTCAAAGTTTTTAACATTCTTTCATATCGTATATACGATTTTTCGCTCATATAGGCGTATCGTCGAAAAACGAAAACTTGAAATCTCGTTCAATTTCATTGATTTTATATTATATCGATGTAGAATAAAGAATATAGCAAGAATATAATGTTTTTAATATGTTTAAATACGCGTTTTCATATGATAATTGTCGAAATACGTAATCGACATACGCGAATTTCTGTATATGCGAAGATGAAATCGTGAAATCTTTAATAATACTTTTGCCACAGTTAGAAAATTGTTACCAATCGATTCAGTACATTGCATTTCATAAGATCAAACATCTATTTTATATTGGAATCAAAGTTTTTAACATTCTTTCATATCGTATATACGATTTTTCGCACATATACGCGTATCTTTGAAAAACGAAAACTTGAAATCTCGTTCAATTTCATTGATTTTATATTCTATCGATGCAGAATAAAGAATATAACAAGAATATAACGTTTTTACTATGTTTAAATACGCGTTTTCATATCATAATTGTCGAAAAACGTAATCGACATACGCAACTTTCGGTATATGCGAAGATAAAATCGTGAAATCTTTAATAATACTTGTGCCACAGTTAGAAAAATGTTACCAATCGATTCGGAACATTGCATTTCATAAGATCAAACATCTATATTATATTGGAATCAAAGTTTTTAACATTATTTCATATCGTATATACGATTTTTCGCTCATATACGCGTATCGTCGAAAAACGAAAACTTGAAATCTCGTTCAATTTCATTGATTTTATATTCTATCAATGCAGAATAAAGAATATAACAAGAATATAACGTTTTTAATATGTTTAAATACGCGTTTTCATATGATAATTGTCGAAAAACGTAATCGACATACGCGAATTTCGGTATATGAGATGATAAAATCGTGAAATCTTTAATATTACTTGTGCCACAGTTAGAAAAATGTTACCAATCGATTCAGAACATTGCATTTCATAAGATCAAACATCTATTTTATATTGGAATCAAAGTTTTTAACATTCTTTCATATCGTATATACGATTTTTCGCTCATATACGCGTATCGTCGAAAAACGAAAACTTGAAATCTCGTTCAATTTCATTTATTTTATATTCTATCGATGCAGAATTAAGAATATAACAGGAATATAACGTTTGTACTATGTTTAAATACGCGTTTTCATATGATAATTGTCGAAAAACGTAATCGACATACGCGAATTTCGGTATATGCGAAGATGAAATCGTGAAATCTTTAATAATACTTTTGCCACAGTTAGAAAATTGTTACCAATCCATTCAGTACATTGCATTTCATAAGATCAAACATCTATTTTATATTGGAATCAGAGTTTTTAACATTCTTTCATATCGTATATACGATTTTTCGCACATATACGCGTATCTTTGAAAAACGAAAACTTGAAATCTCGTTCAATTTTATTGATTTTATATTCTATCGATGCAGAATAAAGAATATAACAAGAAAATAACGTTTTTACTATGTTTAAATACGCGTTTTCATATGATAATTGTCGAAAAACGTAATCGACGTACGCGAATTTCGGTATATCCGAAGATAAAATCGTGAAATCTTTAATAATACTTGTGCCACAGTTAGAAAAATGTTACCAATCAATTCAGAACATTGCATTTCATAAGATCAAACATCTATTTTATATTGGAATCAAAGTTTTTAACATTCTTTCATATCGTATATACGATTTTTCGCTCATATACGCGTATCGTCGAAAAACGAAAACTTGAAATCTCGTTCAATTTCATTGATTTCATATTCTATCGATGCAGAATAAAGAATATAACAAGAATATAACGTTTTTACTATGTTTAAATACGCGTTTTCATAAGATAATTGTCGAAAAACGTAATCGACATACGCGAATTTCGGTATATGCGATGATAAAATCGTGAAATCTTTAATAATACTTGTGCCACAGTTAGAAAAATGTTACTAATCGATTCAGAACATTGCATTTCATAAGACCAAACATCTATTTTATATTGGAATCAAAGTTTTTAACATTCTTTCATATCGTATATACGATTTTTCGCTCATATACGCGTATCGTCGAAAAACGAAAACTTGAAATCTCGTTCAATTTCATTGATTTTATATTATATCGATGTAGAATAAAGAATATAGCAAGAATATAATGTTTTTAATATGTTTAAATACGCGTTTTCATATGATAATTGTCGAAATACGTAATCGACATACGCGAATTTCGGTATACGCGAAGATAAAATCGTGAAATCTTTAATAATACTTGTTCCACAGTTAGAAAAATGTTACCAATCGATTCAGAACATTGCATTTCATAAGATCAAACATCTATTTTATATTGGAATCAAAGTTTTTAACATTCTTTCATATCGTATATACGATTTTTCGCTCATATACGCGTATCGTCGAAAAACGAAAACTTGAAATCTCGTTCAATTTCATTGATTTTATATTCTATCGATGCAGAATAAAGAATATAACAGGAATATAACGATTGTACTATGTTTAAATACGCGTTTTCATATGATAAATGTCGAAAAACCTAATCGACATACGCGAATTTCTGTATATGCGAAGATGAAATCGTGAAATCTTTAATAATACTTTTGCCACAGTTAGAAAATTGTTACCAATCGATTCAGTACATTGCATTTCATAAGATCAAACATCTATTTTATATTGGAATCAAAGTTTTTAACATTCTTTCATATCGTATATACGATTTTTCGCACATATACGCGTATCTTTGAAAAACGAAAACTTGAAATCTCGTTCAATTTCATTGATTTTATATTCTATCGATGCAGAATAAAGAATATAACAAGAATATAACGTTTTTACTACGTTTAAATACGCGTTTTCATATCATAATTGTCGAAAAACGTAATCGACATACGCAATTTTCGGTATATGCGAAGATAAAGTCGTGAAATCTTTAATAATACTTGTGCCACAGTTAGAAAAATATTATCAATCGATTCAGAACATTGCATTTCATAAGATCAAACATCTATTTTATATTGGAATCAAAGTTTTTAACATTCTTTCATATCGTATATACTATTTTTCGCTGATATACGCGTATCGTCGAAAAACGAAAACTTGAAATCTCGTTCAATTTCATTGATTTTATATTCTATCGATGCAGAATAAAGAATATAAAGGGAATATAACGTTTGTACTATGTTTAAATACGCGTTTTCATATGATTATTGTCGAAAAACGTAATCGACATACGCGGATTTCGGTATTCGCGAAGATAAAATCGTGAAATCTTTAATAATACTTGTGCCACAGTTAGAAAAATATTATCAATCGATTCAGAACATTGCATTTCATAAGATCAAACATCTATTTTATATTGGAATCAAAGTTTTTAACATTCTTTCATATCGTATATACTATTTTTCGCTGATATACGCGTATCGTCGAAAAACGAAAACTTGAAATCTCGTTCAATTTCATTGATTTTATATTCTATCGATGCAGAATAAAGAATATAAAGGGAATATAACGTTTGTACTATGTTTAAATACGCGTTTTCATATGATTATTGTCGAAAAACGTAATCGACATACGCGGATTTCGGTATTCGCGAAGATAAAATCGTGAAATCTTTAATAATACTTGTGCCACAGTTAGAAAAATGTTACCAATCGATTCAGAACATTGCATTTCATAAGATCAAACATCTATTTTATATTGGAATCGAAGTTTTTAACATTCTTTCATATCGTATATACGATTTTTCGCTCATATACGCGTATCGTCGAAAAACGAAAACTTGAAATCTCGTTCAATTTCATTGATTTTATATTCTATCGATGCAGAATAAAGAATATAACAAGAATATAACGCTTTTGCTATGTTTAAATACGCGTCTTCATATGATAATTGTCGAAAAACATAATCGACATACGCGAATTTCGGTATATGCGAATATAAAATCGTGAAATCTTTAATAATACTTGTGCCACAGTTAGAAAAATGTTACCAATCGATTCAGAACATTGCATTTCATAAGATCAAACATCTATTTTATATTGGAATCAAAGTTTTTAACATTATTTCATATCGTATATACGATTTTTCGCTCATATACGCGTATCGTCGAAAAACGAAAACTTGAAATCTCGTTCAATTTCATTGATTTTATATTCTATCGATGCAGAATAAAGAATATAACAAGAATACAACGTTTTTAATATGTTTAAATACGCGTTTTCATATGATAATTGTCGAAAAACGTAATCGACAGACGCGAATTTCGGTATATGCGAAGATAAAATCGTGAAATCTTTAATATTACTTGTGCCACAGTTAGAAAAATGTTACCAATCGATTCAGAACATTGCGTTTCATAAGATCAAACATCTATTTTATATTGGAATCAAAGTTTTTAACATTATTTCATATCGTATATACGATTTTTCGCTCATATACGCGTATCTTTGAAAAACGAAAACTTGAAATCTCGTTCAATTTCATTGATTTTATATTCTATCGATGCAGAATAAAGAATATAACAAGAATATAACGTTTTTACTATGTTTAAATACGCGTTTTCATATCATAATTGTCGAAAAACGTAATCGACAGACGCGAATTTCGGTATATGCGAAGATAAAATCGTGAAATCTTTAATATTACTTGTGCCACAGTTAGAAAAATGTTACCAATCGATTCAGAACATTGCATTTCATAAGATCAAACATCTATTTTATATTGGAATCAAAGTTTTTAACATTCTTTCATATCGTATATACGAATTTTCGCTCATATACGCGTATCGTCGAAAAACGAATACTTGAAATCTCGTTCAATTTCATTGATTTTATATTCTATCGATGCAGAATAAAGAATATAACAAGAAGATAACGTTTTAACTATGTTAAAATACGTGTTTTCATATGATAATTGTCGAAAAACATAATCGACATACGCGAATTTCGGTATATGCGAAGATAAAATCTTGAAATCTTTAATAATACTTGTGCCACAGTTAGAAAAATGTTACCAATCGATTCAGAACATTGCATTTCATAAGATCAAACATCTATTTTATATTGGAATCGAAGTTTTTAACATTCTTTCATATCGTATATACGATTTTTCGCTCATATACGCGTATCGTCGAAAAACGAAAACTTGAAATCTCGTTCAATTTCATTGATTTTATATTCTATCGATGCAGAATAAAGAATATAACAAGAATATAACGCTTTTGCTATGTTTAAATACGCGTCTTCATATGATAATTGTCGAAAAACATAATCGACATACGCGAATTTCGGTATATGCGAAGATAAAATCGTGAAATCTTTAATAATACTTGTGCCACAGTTAGAAAAATGTTACCAATCGATTCAGAACATTGCATTTCATAAGATCAAACATCTATTTTATATTGGAATCAAAGTTTTTAACATTATTTCATATCGTATATACGATTTTTCGCTCATATACGCGTATCGTCGAAAAACGAAAACTTGAAATCTCGTTCAATTTCATTGATTTTATATTCTATCGATGCAGAATAAAGAATATAACAAGAATACAACGTTTTTAATATGTTTAAATACGCGTTTTCATATGATAATTGTCGAAAAACGTAATCGACAGACGCGAATTTCGGTATATGCGAAGATAAAATCGTGAAATCTTTAATATTACTTGTGCCACAGTTAGAAAAATGTTACCAATCGATTCAGAACATTGCGTTTCATAAGATCAAACATCTATTTTATATTGGAATCAAAGTTTTTAACATTATTTCATATCGTATATACGATTTTTCGCTCATATACGCGTATCGTCGAAAAACGAAAACTTGAAATCTCGTTCAATTTCATTGATTTTATATTCTATCGATGCAGAATAAAGAATATAACAAGAATACAACGTTTTTAATATGTTTAAATACGCGTTTTCATATGATAATTGTCGAAAAACGTAATCGACAGACGCGAATTTCGGTATATGCGAAGATAAAATCGTGAAATCTTTAATATTACTTGTGCCACAGTTAGAAAAATGTTACCAATCGATTCAGAACATTGCATTTCATAAGATCAAACATCTATTTTATATTGGAATCAAAGTTTTTAACATTCTTTCATATCGTATATACGATTTTTCGCTCATATACGCGTATCGTCGAAAAACGAATACTTGAAATCTCGTTCAATTTCATTGATTTTATATTCTATCGATGCAGAATAAAGAATATAACAAGAAGATAACGTTTTAACTATGTTTAAATACGTGTTTTCATATGATAATTGTCGAAAAACATAATCGACATACGCGAATTTCGGTATATGCGAAGATAAAATCTTGAAATCTTTAATAATACTTGTGCCACAGTTAGAAAAATGTTACCAATCGATTAAGAACATTGCATTTCATAAGATCAAACATCTATTTTATATTGGAATCAAAGTTTTTAACATTCTTTCATATCGTATATACGATTTTTCGCTCATATACGCGTATCGGCGAAAAACGAAAACTTGAAATCTCGTTCAATTTCATTGATTTTATATTCTATCGATGCAGAATAAAGAATATAACAAGAAGATAACGTTTTAACTATGTTTAAATACGCGTTTTCATATGATAATTGTCGAAAAACATAATCGTCATACGCGAATTTCGGTATATGCGAAGATGAAATCGTGAAATCTTTAACAATACTTGTGCCACATTTAGAAAAATGTTACCAATCGATTCAGAACATTGCATTTCATAAGATCAAACATCTATTTCATATTGGAAACAAAGTTTTTAACATTCTTTCTTATCGTATATACGATTTTTCGCTCATATACGCGTATCGTCGAAAAACGAAAACTTGAAATCTCGTTCAATTTCATTGATTTTATATTCTATCGATGCAGAATAAAGAATATAACAGGAATATAACGTTTGTACTATGTTTAAATACGCGTTTTCATATGATAATTGTCGAAAAACGTAATCGACATACGCGAATTTCGGTATATGCAAAGATGAAATCGTGAAATCTTTAATAATACTTTTGCCACAGTTAGAAAATTGTTACCAATCGATTCAGTACATTGCATTTCATAAGATCTAACATCTATTTTATATTGGAATCAAAGTTTTTAACATTCTTTCATATCGTATATACGATTTTCGCACATATACGCGTATCTTTGAAAAACGAAAACTTTAAATCTCGTTCAATTTCATTGATTTTATATTCTATCGATGCAGAATAAAGAATATAACAAGAATATAACGTTTTTACTATGTTTAAATACGCGTTTTCATATGATAATTGTCGAAAAACATAATCGACATACGCGAATTTCGGTATATGCGAAGATAAAATTTGGAAATCTTTAATAATACTTGTGCCACAGTTAGAAAAATGTTACCAATCGATTCAGAACATTGCATTTCATAAGATCAAACATCTATTTTATATTGGAATCAAAGTTTTTAACATTCTTTCATATCGTATATACGATTTTTCGCTCATATACGCGTATCGGCGAAAAACGATAACTTGAAATCTCGTTCAATTTCATTGATTTTATATTCTATCGATGCAGAATAAAGAATATAACAAGAATATAACGTTTTTACAATGTTTAAATACGCGTTTTCATATGATAATTGTCGAAAAACGTAATCGTCATACGCGAATTTCGGTATATGCGAAGATAAAATCGTGAAATCTTTAACAATACTTGTGCCACAGTTAGAAAAATGTTACCAATCGATTCAGAACATTGCATTTCATAAGATCAAACATCTATTTTATATTGGAATCAAAGTTTTTAACATTCTTTCATATCGTATATACGATTTTTCGCTCATATACGCGTATCGTCGAAAAACGAAAACTTGAAATCTCGTTCAATTTCATTGATTTTATATTCTATCGATGCAGAATAAAGAATATAACAAGTATATAACGTTTCTACTATGTTTAAATACGCGTTTTCATATCATAATTGTCGAAAAACGTAATCAACATACGCGATTTTCGGTATATGCGAAGATAAAATCGTGAAATCTTAAATAATACTTGTGCCACAGTTAGAAAAATGTTATCAATCGATTCAGAACATTGCATTTCATAAGATCAAACATCTATTTTATATTGGAATCATAGTTTTTAACATTCTTTCATATCGTATATACGATTTTTCGCTCATATACGCGTATCGTCGAAAAACGAAAACTTGAAATCTCGTTCAATTTCATTGATTTTATATTCTATCGATGCAGAATAAAGAATATAACAGGAATATAACGTTTGTACTATGTTTAAATACGCGTTTTCATATGATAATTTTCGAAAAACATAATCGACATACGCGAATTTCGGTATATGCGAAGATAAAATCGTGAAATCTTTAACAATACTTGTGCCACAGTTAGAAAAATGTTACCAATCGATTCAGAACATTGCATTTCATAAGATCAAACATCTATTTTATATTGGAATCAAAGTTTTTAACATTCTTTCATATCGTATATACGATTTTTCGCTCATATACGCGTATCGTCGAAAAACGAAAACTTGAAATCTCGTTCAATTTCATTGATTTTATATTCTATCGATGCAGAATAAAGAATATAACAAGTATATAACGTTTCTACTATGTTTAAATACGCGTTTTCATATCATAATTGTCGAAAAACCTAATCGACATACGCGAATTTCGGTATATGCGAAGATGAAATCGTGAAATCTTTAATAATACTTGTGCCACAGTTAGAAAAATGTTACCAATCGATTCAGAACATTGCATTTCATAAGATCAAACATCTATTTTATATTGGAATCAAAGTTTTTAACATTCTTTCATATCGTATATACGATTTTTCGCTCATATACGCGTATCGTCGAAAAACGAAAACTTGAAATCTCGTTCAATTTCATTGATTTTATATTCTATCGATGCAGAATAAAGAATATAACAAGTATATAACGTTTCTACTATGTTTAAATACGCGTTTTCATATCATAATTGTCGAAAAACGTAATCAACATACGCGATTTTCGGTATATGCGAAGATAAAATCGTGAAATCTTAAATAATACTTGTGCCACAGTTAGAAAAATGTTATCAATCGATTCAGAACATTGCATTTCATAAGTTCAAACATCTATTTTATATTGGAATCATAGTTTTTAACATTCTTTCATATCGTATATACGATTTTTCGCTCATATACGCGTATCGTCGAAAAACGAAAACTTGAAATCTCGTTCAATTTCATTGATTTTATATTCTATCGATGCAGAATAAAGAATATAACAGGAATATAACGTTTGTACTATGTTTAAATACGCGTTTTCATATGATAATTTTCGAAAAACATAATCGACATACGCGAATTTCGGTATATGCGAAGATAAAATCGTGAAATCTTTAACAATACTTGTGCCACAGTTAGAAAAATGTTACCAATCGATTCAGAACATTGCATTTCATAAGATCAAACATCTATTTTATATTGGAATCAAAGTTTTTAACATTCTTTCATATCGTATATACGATTTTTCGCTCATATACGCGTATCGTCGAAAAACGAAAACTTGAAATCTCGTTCAATTTCATTGATTTTATATTCTATCGATGCAGAATAAAGAATATAACAAGTATATAACGTTTCTACTATGTTTAAATACGCGTTTTCATATCATAATTGTCGAAAAACCTAATCGACATACGCGAATTTCGGTATATGCGAAGATGAAATCGTGAAATCTTTAATAATACTTGTGCCACAGTTAGAAAAATGTTACCAATCGATTCAGAACATTGCATTTCATAAGATCAAACATCTATTTTATATTGGAATCAAAGTTTTTAACATTCTTTCATATCGTATATACGATTTTTCGCTCATATACGCGTATCGTCGAAAAACGAAAACTTGAAATCTCGTTCAATTTCATTGATTTTATATTCTATCGATGCAGAATAAAGAATATAACAGGAATATAACGTTTGTACTATGTTTAAATACGCGTTTTCATATGATTATTGACGAAAAACGTAATTGACATACGCGAATTTCGGTATTCGCGAAGATAAAATCGTGAAATCTTTAATAATACTTGTGCCACAGTTAGAAAAATGTTACCAAACGATTCAGAACATTGCATTTCATAAGATCAAACATCTATTTTATATTGGAATCAAAGTTTTTAACATTCTTTCATATCGTATATACGATTTTTCGCTCATATACGCGTATCGTCGAAAAACGAAAACTTGAAATCTCGTTCAATTTCATTGATTTTATATTCTATCGATGTAGAATAAAGAATATAGCAAGAATATAATGTTTTTAATATGTTTAAATACGCGTTTACATATGATAATTGTCGAAAAACGTAATCGACATACGCGAATTTCGGTATATGCGAAGATAAAATCGTGAAATCTTTAATATTACTTGTGCCACTGTTAGAAAAATGTTACCAATCGATTCAGAACATTGCATTTCATAAGATCAAACATCTATTTTATATTGGAATCAACGTTTTTAACATTCTTTCATATCGTATATACGATTTTTCGCTCATATAGGCGTATCGTCGAAAAACGAAAACTTGAAATCTCGTTCAATTTCATTGATTTTAAATTCTATCGATGCAGAATAAAGAATATAACAAGAATATAACGTTTTTACTATGTTTAAATACGCGTTTTCATATGATATTTGTCGAAAAACATAATCGACATACGCGAATTTCGGTATATGCGAAGATAAAATCGTGAAATCTTTAATAATACTTGTGCCACAGTTAGAAAAATGTTACCAATCGATTCAGAACATTGCATTTCATAAGATCAAACATCTATTTTATATTGGAATCAAAGTTTTTAACATTCTTTCATATCGTATATACGATTTTTCGCTCATATACGCGTATCGGCGAAAAACGAAAACTTGAAATCTCGTTCAATTTCATTGATTTTATATTCTATCGATGCAGAATAAAGAATATAACAAGAATATAACGTTTTTACTATGTTTAAATACGCGTTTTCATATGATAATTGTCGAAAAACGTAATCGTCAAACGCGAATTTCGGTATATGCGAAGATAAAATCGTGAAATCTTTAACAATCCTTGTGCCACAGTTAGAAAAATGTTACCAATCGATTCAGAACATTGCATTTCATAAGATCAAACATCTATTTTATATTGGAATCTTAGTTTTTAACATTCTTTCATATCGTATATACGATTTTTCGCTCATATACGCGTATCGGCGAAAAACGAAAACTTGAAATCTCGTTCAATTTCATTGATTTTATATTCTATCGATGCAGAATAAAGAATATAACAGGATTATAACGTTTTTACTATGTTTAAATACGCGTTTTCATATGATTATTGTCGAAAAACCTAATCGACATACGCGAATTTCGGTATTCGCGATGATAAAATCGTGAAATCTTTAATAATACTTGTGCCACTGTTAGAAAAATGTTACCGATCGATTCAGAACATTGCATTTCATAAGATCAAACATCTATTTTATATTGGAATCAAAGTTTTTAACATTCTTTCATATCGTATATACGATTTTTCGCTCATATAGGCGTATCGTCGAAAAACGAAAACTTGAAATCTCGTTCAATTTCATTGATTTTAAATTCTATCGATGCAGAATAAAGAATATAACAAGAATATAACGTTTTTACTATGTTTAAATACGCGTTTTCATATGATATTTGTCGAAAAACATAATCGACATACGCGAATTTCGGTATATGCGAAGATAAAATCGTGAAATTTTTAATAATACTTGTGCCACAGTTAGAAAAATGTTACCAATCGATTCAGAACATTGCATTTCATAAGATCAAACATCTATTTTATATTGGAATCAAAGTTTTTAACATTCTTTCATATCGTATATACGATTTTTCGCTCATATAGGCGTATCGTCGAAAAACGAAAACTTGAAATCTCGTTCAATTTCATTGATTTTATATTCTATCGATGCAGAATAAAGAATATAACAAGAATATAAGGTTTTTAATATGTTTAAATACGCGTTTTCATATGATAATTGTCGAAAAACATAATCGACATACGCGAATTTCGGTATATGCGAAGATAAAATCGTGAAATCTTTAATAATACTTGTGCCACAGTTAGAAAAATGTTACCAATCGATTCAGAACATTGCATTTCATAAGATCAAACATCTATTTCATATTGGAAACAAAGTTTTTAACATTCTTTCATATCGTATATACGATTTTTCGCTCATATACGCGTATCGTCGAAAAACGAAAACTTGAAATCTCGTTCAATTTCATTGATTTTATATTCTATCGATGCAGAATAAAGAATATAACAGGAATATAACGTTTGTACTATGTTTAAATACGCGGTTTCATATGATAATTGTCGAAAAACGTAATCGACATACGCGAATTTCGGTACATGCGAAGATGAAATCGTGAAATCTTTAATAATACTTTTGACACAGTTAGAGAATTGTTACCAATCGATTCAGTACATTGCATTTCATAAGATCAAACATCTATTTTATATTGGAATCAAAGTTTTTAACATTCTTTCATATCGTATATACGATTTTTCGCTCATATACGCGTATCGTCGAAAAACGAAAACTTGAAATCTCGTTCAATTTCATTGATTTTAGATTCTATCGATGCAGAATAAAGAATATAACAAGAATATAACGTTTTTACTATGTTTAAATACGCGTCTTCATATTATAATTGTCGAAAAACATAATCGACATACGCGAATTTCGGTATATGCGAAGATAAAATCGTGAAATCTTTAATAATACTTGTGCCACAGTTAGAAAAATGTTACCAATCGATTCAGAACATTGCATTTCATAAGATCAAACATCTATTTTATATTGGAATCAAAGTTTTTAACATTCTTTCATATCGTATATACGATTTTTCGCTCATATACGCGTATCGTCGAAAAACGAAAACTTGAAATCTCGTTCAATTTCATTGATTTTATATTCTATCGATGCAGAATAAAGAATATAACAGGAATATAACGTTTTTACTATGTTTAAATACGCGTTTTCATATGATTATTGTCGAAAAACGTAATGGACATACGCGAATTTCGGTATTCGCGATGATAAAATCGTGAAATCTTTAATAATACTTGTGCCACTGTTAGAAAAATGTTACCGATCGATTCAGAACATTGCATTTCATAAGATAAAACATCTATTTTATATTGGAATCAACGTTTTTAACATTCTTTCATATCGTATATACGATTTTTCGCTCATATAGGCGTATCGTCGAAAAACGAAAACTTGAAATCTCGTTCAATTTCATTGATTTTAAATTCTATCGATGCAGAATAAAGAATATAACAAGAATATAACGTTTTTACTATGTTTAAATACGCGTTTTCATATGATATTTGTCGAAAAACATAATCGACATACGCGAATTTCGGTGTATGCGAAGATAAAATCGTGAAATCTTTAATAATACTTGTGCCACAGTTAGAAAAATGTTACCAATCGATTCAGAACATTGCATTTCATAAGATCAAACATCTATTTTATATTGGAATCAAAGTTTTTAACATTCTTTCATATCGTATATACGATTTTTCGCTCATATACGCGTATCGGCGAAAAACGAAAACTTGAAATCTCGTTCAATTTCATTGATTTTATATTCTATCGATGCAGAATAAAGAATATAACAAGAATATAACGTTTTTACTATGTTTAAATACGCGTTTTCATATGATAATTGTCGAAAAACGTAATCGTCAAACGCGAATTTCGGTATATGCGAAGATAAAATCGTGAAATCTTTAACAATCCTTGTGCCACAGTTAGAAAAATGTTACCAATCGATTCAGAACATTGCATTTCATAAGATCAAACATCTATTTTATATTGGAATCTTAGTTTTTAACATTCTTTCATATCGTATATACGATTTTTCGCTCATATACGCGTATCGGCGAAAAACGAAAACTTGAAATCTCGTTCAATTTCATTGATTTTATATTCTATCGATGCAGAATAAAGAATATAACAAGACTATAACATTTTTACTATGTTTAAATACGCGTTTTCATATGATAATTGTCGAAAAACGTAATCGTCAAACGCGAATTTCGGTATATGCGAAGATAAAATCGTGAAATCTTTAACAATCCTTGTGCCACAGTTAGAAAAATGTTACCAATCGATTCAGAACATTGCATTTCATAAGATCAAACATCTATTTTATATTGGAATCAAAGTTTTTAACATTCTTTCATATCGTATATACGATTTTTCGCTCATATACGCGTATCGTCGAAAAACGAAAACTTGAAATCTCGTTCAATTTCATTGATTTTATATTCTATCGATGCAGAATAAAGAATATAACAGGAATATAACGTTTTTACTATGTTTAAATACGCGTTTTCATATGATTATTGTCGAAAAAACGTAATCGACATACGCGAATTTCGGTATTCGCGATGATAAAATCGTGAAATCTTTAATAATACTTGTGCCACTGTTAGAAAAATGTTACCGATCGATTCAGAACATTGCATTTCATAAGATCAAACATCTATTTTATATTGGAATCTTAGTTTTTAACATTCTTTCATATCGTATATACGATTTTTCGCTCATATACGCGTATCGGCGAAAAACGAAAACTTGAAATCTCGTTCAATTTCATTGATTTTATATTCTATCGATGCAGAATAAAGAATATAACAAGAATATAACGTTTTTACTATGTTTAAATACGCGTTTTCATATGATAATTGTCGAAAAACGTAATCGTCAAACGCGAATTTCGGTATATGCGAAGATAAAATCGTGAAATCTTTAAGAATCCTTGTGCCACAGTTAGAAAAATGTTACCAATCGATTCAGAACATTGCATTTCATAAGATCAAACATCTATTTTATATTGGAATCAAAGTTTTTAACATTCTTTCATATCGTATATACGATTTTTCGCTCATATACGCGTATCGTCGAAAAACGAAAACTTGAAATCTCGTTCAATTTCATTGATTTTATATTCTATCGATGCAGAATAAAGAATATAACAGGAATATAACGTTTGTACTATGTTTAAATACGCGTTTTCATATGATAATTGTCGAAAAACGTAATCGACATACGCGAATTTCGGTACATGCGAAGATGAAATCGTGAAATCCTTAATAATACTTTTGCCACAGTTAGAAAATTGTTACCAATCGATTCAGTACATTGCATTTCATAAGATCAAACATCTATTTTATATTAGAATCAAAGTTTTTAACATTCTTTCATATCGTATATACGGTTTTCGCTCATATACGCGTATCGTGGAAAAACGAAAACTTGAAATCTCGTTCAATTTCATTGATTTTATATTCTATCGATGCAGAATAAAGAATATAACAGGAATATAACGTTTGTACTATGTTTAAATACGCGTTTTCATATGATAATTGTCGAAAAACGTAATCGACATACGCGAATTTCGGTATTTGCGAAGATGAAATCGTGAAATCTTTAATAATACTTGTGCCACAGTTAGAAAAATGTTACCAATCGATTCAGAACATTGCATTTCATAAGATCAAACATCTATTTTATATTGGAATCAAAGTTTTTAACATTCTTTCATATCGTATATACGATTTTTCGCTCATATACGCGTATCGTCGAAAAACGAAAACATGAAATCTCGTTCAATTTCATTGATTTTATATTCTATCGATGCAGAATAAAGAATATAACAAGAATATAACGTTTTTACTATGTTTAAATACGCGTCTTCATATGATAATTGTGGAAAAACTTAATCGACATACGCGAATTTCGGTATATGCGAAGATAAAATCGTGAAATCTTTAATAATACTTGTTCCACAGTTAGAAAAATGTTACCAATCGATTCAGAACATTGCATTTCATAAGATCAAACATCTATTTTATATTGGAATCAAAGTTTTTAACATTCTTTCATATCGTATATACGATTTTTCGCTCATATACGCGTATCGTCGAAAAACGAAAACTTGAAATCTCGTTCAATTTCATTGATTTTATATTCCATCGATGCAGAATAAAGAATATAACAAGAATATAACGTTTTTACTATGTTTAAATACGCGTTTTCATATGATAATTGTCGAAAAACGTAATCGACCTACGCGAATTTCGGTATATCCGAAGATAAAATCGTGAAATCTTTAATAATACTTGTGCCACAGTTAGAAAAATGTTACCAATCGATTCAGAACATTGCATTTCATAAGATCAAACATCTATTTTATATTGGAATCAAAGTTTTTAACATTCTTTCATATCGTATATACGATTTTTCGCTCATATACGCGTATCGTCGAAAAACGAAAACTTGAAATCTCGTTCAATTTCATTGATTTTATATTCTATAGATGCAGAATAAAGAATATAACAAGAATATAACGTTTTTACTATGTTTAAATACGCGTTTTCATATGATAATTGTCAAAATACGTAATCGACATACGCGAATTTCGGTATATGCGAAGATAAAATCGTGAAATCTTTAATAATACTTGTGCCACAGTTAGAAAATTGTTACCAATCGATTCAGAACATTGCATTTCATAAGATCAAACATCTATTTTATATTGGAATCAACGTTTTTAACATTCTTTCATATCGTATATACGATTTTTCGCTCATATACGCGTATCGTCGAAAAACGAAAACTTGAAATCTCGTTCAATTTCATTGATTTTATATTCTATCGATGCAGAATTAAGAATATAACAGGAATATAACGTTTGTACTATGTTTAAATACGCGTTTTCATATGATAATTGTCGAATAACGTAATCGACATACGCGAATTTCGGTATATGCGAAGATGAAATCGTGAAATCTTTAATAATACTTTTGCCACAGTTAGAAAATTGTTACCATTCCATTCAGTACATTGCATTTCATAAGATCAAACATCTATTTTAAATTGGAATCAGAGTTTTTAACATTCTTTCATATCGTATATACGATTTTTCGCACATATACGCGAATCTTTGAAAAACGAAAACTTGAAATCTCGTTCAATTTCATTGATTTTATATTCTATCGATGCAGAATAAAGAATATAACAAGAATATAACGTTTTTACTATGTTTAAATACGCGTTTTCATATGATAATTGTCGAAAAACGTAATCGACCTACGCGAATTTCGGTATATCCGAAGATAAAATCGTGAAATCTTTAATAATGCTTATGCCACAGTTAGAAAAATGTTACCAATCGATTCAGAACATTGCATTTCATAAGATCAAACATCTATTTTATATTGGAATCAAAGTTTTTAACATTCTTTCATATCGTATATACGATTTTTCGCTCATATACGCGTATCGTCGAAAAACGAAAACTTGAAATCTCGTTCAATTTCATTGATTTTATATTCTATCGATGCAGAATAAAGAATATAACAAGAATATAACGTTTTTACTATGTTTAAATACGCGTTTTAATATGATAATTGTCGAAAAACGTAATCGACCTACGCGAATTTCGGTATATCCGAAGATAAAATCGTGAAATCTTTAATAATACTTGTGCCACAGTTAGAAAAATGTTACCAATCGATTCAGAACATTGCATTTCATAAGATCAAACATCTATTTTATATTGGAATCAAAGTTTTTAACATTCTTTCATATCGTATATACGATTTTTCGCTCATATACGCGTATCGTCGAAAAACGAAAACTTGAAATCTCGTTCAATTTCATTGATTTTATATTCTATCGATTTAGAATAAAGAATATAACAAGAATATAACGTTTTTACTATGTTTAAATACGCGTTTTCATAAGATAATTGTCGAAAAACGTAATCGACATACGCGAATTTCGGTATATGCGAAGATAAAATCGTGAAATCTTTAATAATACTTGTGCCACAGTTAGAAAAATGTTACTAATCGATTCAGAACATTGCATTTCATAAGACCAAACATCTATTTTATATTGGAATCAAAGTTTTTAACATTCTTTCATATCGTATATACGATTTTTCGCTCATATACGCGTATCGTCGAAAAACGAAAACTTGAAATCTCGTTCAATTTCATTGATTTTATATTATATCGATGTAGAATAAAGAATATAGCAAGAATATAATGTTTTTAATATGTTTAAATACGCGTTTTCATATGATAATTGTCGAAATACGTAATCGACATACGCGAATTTCGGTATATGCGAAGATAAAATCGTGAAATCTTTAATAATACTTGTACCACAGTTAGAAAATTGTTACCAATCGATTCAGAACATTGCATTTCATAAGATCAAACATCTATTTTATATTGGAATCAACGTTTTTAACATTCTTTCATATCGTATATACGATTTTTCGCTCATATACGCGTATCGTCGAAAAACGAAAACTTGAAATCTCGTTCAATTTCATTGATTTTATATTCTATCGATGCAGAATTAAGAATATAACAGGAATATAACGTTTGTACTATGTTTAAATACGCGTTTTCATATGATAATTGTCGAAAAACGTATTCGACATACGCGAATTTCGGTATATGCGAAGATGAAATCGTGAAATCTTTAATAATACTTTTGCCACAGTTAGAAAATTGTTACCAATCCATTCAGTACATTGCATTTCATAAGATCAAACATCTATTTTAAATTGGAATCAGAGTTTTTAACATTCTTTCATATCGTATATACGATTTTTCGCACATATACGCGTATCTTTGAAAAACGAAAACTTGAAATCTCGTTCAATTTCATTGATTTTATATTCTATCGATGCAGAATAAAGAATATAACAAGAATATAACGTTTTTACTATGTTTAAATACGCGTTTTCATATGATAATTGTCGAAAAACGTAATCGACCTACGCGAATTTCGGTATATCCGAAGATAAAATCGTGAAATCTTTAATAATGCTTATGCCACAGTTAGAAAAATGTTACCAATCGATTCAGAACATTGCATTTCATAAGATGAAACATCTATTTTATATTGGAATCAAAGATTTTAACATTCTTTCATATCGTATATACGATTTTTCGCTCATATACGCGTATCGTCGAAAAACGAAAACTTGAAATCTCGTTCAATTTCATTGATTTTATATTCTATCGATGCAGAATAAAGAATATAACAAGAATATAACGTTTTTACTATGTTTAAATACGCGTTTTCATATGATAATTGTCGAAAAACGTAATCGACCTAAGCGAATTTCGGTATATCCGAAGATAAAATCGTGAAATCTTTAATAATACTTGTGCGACAGTTAGATAAATGTTACCAATCGATTCAGAACATTGCATTTCATAAGATCAAACATCTATTTTATATTGGAATCAAAGTTTTTAACATTCTTTCATATCGTATATACGATTTTTCGCTCATATACGCGTATCGTCGAAAAACGAAAACTTGAAATCTCGTTCAATTTCATTGATTTTATATTCCATCGATGCAGAACAAAGAATATAACAAGAATATAACGTTTTTACTATGTTTAAATACGCGTTTTCATATGATAATTGTCGAAAAACGTAATCGACCTACGCGAATTTCGGTATATCCGAAGATAAAATCGTGAAATCTTTAATAATACTTGTGCCACAGTTAGAAAAATGTTACCAATCGATTCA
This sequence comes from Vespa crabro, assembly GCF_910589235.1. Taxonomy (NCBI): domain Eukaryota; kingdom Metazoa; phylum Arthropoda; class Insecta; order Hymenoptera; family Vespidae; genus Vespa; species Vespa crabro. The sequence continues at coordinate 11,878,953 of NC_060956.1, read as the reverse complement.
GAACATTGCATTTCATAAGATCAAACATCTATATTATATTGGAATCAAAGTTTTTAACATTCTTTCATATCGTATATACGATTTTTCGCTCATATACGCGTATCGTCGAAAAACGAAAACTTGAAATCTCGTTCAATTTCATTGATTTTATATTCTATAGATGCAGAATAAAGAATATAACAAGAATATAACGTTTTTACTATGTTTAAATACGCGTTTTCATATGATAATTGTCAAAATACGTAATCGACATACGCGAATTTCGGTATATGCGAAGATAAAATCGTGAAATCTTTAATAATACTTGTGCCACAGTTAGAAAATTGTTACCAATCGATTCAGAACATTGCATTTCATAAGATCAAACATCTATTTTATATTGGAATCAACGTTTTTAACATTCTTTCATATCGTATATACGATTTTTCGCTCATATACGCGTATCGTCGAAAAACGAAAACTTGAAATCTCGTTCAATTTCATTGATTTTATATTCTATCGATGCAGAATTAAGAATATAACAGGAATATAACGTTTGTACTATGTTTAAATACGCGTTTTCATATGATAATTGTCGAATAACGTAATCGACATACGCGAATTTCGGTATATGCGAAGATGAAATCGTGAAATCTTTAATAATACTTTTGCCACAGTTAGAAAATTGTTACAAATCCATTCAGTACATTGCATTTCATAAGATCAAACATCTATTTTAAATTGGAATCAGAGTTTTTAACATTCTTTCATATCGTATATACGATTTTTCGCACATATACGCGTATCTTTGAAAAACGAAAACTTGAAATCTAGTTCAATTTCATTGATTTTATATTCTATCGATGCAGAATAAAGAATATAACAAGAATATAACGTTTTTACTATGTTTAAATACGCGTTTTCATATGATAATTGTCGAAAAACGTAATCGACCTACGCGAATTTCGGTATATCCGAAGATAAAATCGTGAAATCTTTAATAATGCTTATGCCACAGTTAGAAAAATGTTACCAATCGATTCAGAACATTGCATTTCATAAGATCAAACATCTATTTTATATTGGATTCAAAGTTTTTAACATTCTTTCATATCGTATATACGATTTTTCGCTCATATACGCGTATCGTCGAAAAACGAAAACTTGAAATCTCGTTCAATTTCATTGATTTTATATTCTATCGATGCAGAATAAAGAATATAACAAGAATATAACGTTTTTACTATGTTTAAATACGCGTTTTAATATGATAATTGTCGAAAAACGTAATCGACCTACGCGAATTTCGGTATATCCGAAGATAAAATCGTGAAATCTTTAATAATACTTGTGCCACAGTTAGAAAAATGTTACCAATCGATTCAGAACATTGCATTTCATAAGATCAAACATCTATTTTATATTGGAATCAAAGTTTTTAACATTCTTTCATATCGTATATACGATTTTTCGCTCATATACGCGTATCGTCGAAAAACGAAAACTTGAAATCTCGTTCAATTTCATTGATTTTATATTCTATCGATGCAGAATAAAGAATATAACAAGAATATAACGTTTTTACTATGTTTAAATACGCGTTTTCATAAGATAATTGTCGAAAAACGTAATCGACATACGCGAATTTCGGTATATGCGAAGATAAAATCGTGAAATCTTTAATAATACTTGTGCCACAGTTAGAAAAATGTTACTAATCGATTCAGAACATTGCATTTCATAAGACCAAACATCTATTTTATATTGGAATCAAAGTTTTTAACATTCTTTCATATCGTATATACGATTTTTCGCTCATATACGCGTATCGTCGAAAAACGAAAACTTGAAATCTCGTTCATTTTCATTGATTTTATATTATATCGATGTAGAATAAAGAATATAGCAAGAATATAATGTTTTTAATATGTTTAAATACGCGTTTTCATATGATAATTGTCGAAATACGTAATCGACATACGCGAATTTCGGTATATGCGAAGATAAAATCGTGAAATCTTTAATAATACTTGTGCCACAGTTAGAAAATTGTTACCAATCGATTCAGAACATTGCATTTCATAAGATCAAACATCTATTTTATATTGGAATCAACGTTTTTAACATTCTTTCATATCGTATATACGATTTTTCGCTCATATACGCGTATCGTCGAAAAACGAAAACTTGAAATCTCGTACAATTTCATTGATTTTATATTCTATCGATGCAGAATTAAGAATATAACAGGAATATAACGTTTGTACTATGTTTTAATACGCGTTTTCATATGATAAATGTCGAAAAAACGTAATCGACATACGCGAATTTCGGTATATGCGAAGATAAAATCGTGAAATCTTTAATAATACTTGTGCCACAGTTAGAAAAATGTTACCAATCGATTCAGAACATTGCATTTCATAAGATCAAACATCTATATTATATTGGAATCAAAGTTTTTAACATTATTTCATATCGTATATACGATTTTTCGCTCATATACGCGTATCGTCGAAAAACGAAAACTTGAAATCTCGTTCAATTTCATTGATTTTATATTCTATCGATGCAGAATAAAGAATATAACAAGAATATAACGTTTTTACTATGTTTAAATACGCGTTTTCATATGATAATTGTCGAAAAACGTAATCGACCTACGCGAATTTCGGTATATCCGAAGATAAAATCGTGAAATCTTTAATAATACTTGTGCCACAGTTAGAAAAATGTTACCAATCGATTCAGAACATTGCATTTCATAAGATCAAACATCTATTTTATATTGGAATCAAAGTTTCTAACATTCTTTCATATCGTATATACGATTTTTCGCTCATATACGCGTATCGTCGAAAAACGAAAACTTGAAATCTCGTTCAATTTCATTGATTTTATATTCTATCGATGCAGAATAAAGAATATAACAAGAATATAACGTTTTTACTATATTTAAATACGCGTTTTCATAAGATAATTGTCGAAAAACGTAATCGACATACGCGAATTTCGGTATATGCGAAGATAAAATCGTGAAATCTTTAATAATACTTGTGCCACAGTTAGAAAAATGTTACTAATCGATTCAGAACATTGCATTTCATAAGACCAAACATCTATTTTATATTGGAATCAAAGTTTTTAACATTCTTTCATATCGTATATACGATTTTTCGCTCATATACGCGTATCGTCGAAAAACGAAAACTTGAAATCTCGTTCAATTTCATTGATTTTATATTATATCGATGTAGAATAAAGAATATAGCAAGAATATAATGTTTTTAATATGTTTAAATACGCGTTTTCATAAGATAATTGTCGAAAAACGTAATCGACATACGCGAATTTCGGTATATGCGAAGATAAAATCGTGAAATCTTTAATAATACTTGTGCCACAGTTAGAAAAATGTTACTAATCGATTCAGAACATTGCATTTCATAAGACCAAACATCTATTTTATATTGGAATCAAAGTTTTTACCATTCTTTCATATCGTATATACGATTTTTCGCTCATATACGCGTATCGTCGAAAAACGAAAACTTGAAATCTCGTTCAATTTCATTAATTTTATATTCTATCGATGCAGAATAAGGAATATAACAAGAATATAACGTTTTTACTATGTTCAAATACGCGTTTTCATATGATAATTGTCGAAAAACGTAATCGACATATGCGATTTTCGGTATATGCGAAGATAAAATCGTGAAATCTTTAATAATACTTGTGCCACAGTTAGAAAAATGTTATCAATCGATTCAGAACATTGCATTTCATAAGATCAAACATCTATTTTATATTGGAATCAAAGTTTATAACATTCTTTCATATCGTATATACGATTTTTCGCTCATATACGCGTATCGTCGAAAAACGAAAACTTGAAATCTCGTTCAATTTCATTGATTTTATATTCTATCGATGCAGAATAAAGAATATAACAGGAATATATCGTTTGTACTATGTTTAAGTACGCGTTTTCATATGATTATTGTCGAAAAACGTAATCGACATACGCGAATTTCGGTATTCGCGAAGATAAAATCGTGAAATCTTTAATAATACTTGTGCCACAGTTAGAAAAATGTTACCAAACGATTAAGAACATTGCATTTCATAAGATCAAACATCTATTTTATATTGGAATCAAAGTTTTTAACATTCTTTCATATCGTATATACGATTTTTCGATCATATACGCGTATCGTCGAAAAACGAAAACTTGAAATCTCGTTCAATTTCATTGATTTTAAATTCTATCGATGCAGAATAAAGAATATAACAAGAATATAACGTTTTTAATATGTTTAAATACGCGTTTTCATATGATAATTGTCGATATACGTAATCGACATACGCGAATTTCGGTATATGCGTAGATAAAATCGTGAAATCATTTATAATACTTGTGCCACAGTTAGAAAAATGTTACCATTCGATTCAGAACATTGCATTTCATAAGATCAAACATCTATTTTATATTGGAATCAAAGTTTTTAACATTCTTTCATATCGTATATACGATTTTTCGCTCATATACGCGTATCGTCGAAAAACGAAAACTTGAAATCTCGTTCAATTTCATTGATTTTAAATTCTATCGATGCAGAATAAAGAATATAACAAGAATATAACGTTTTTACTATGTTTAAATACGCGTTTTCATATGATAATTGTCGAAAAACGTAATCGACATACGCGAATTTCGGTATATGCGAAGATAAAATCGTGAAATCTTTAATATTACTTGTGCCACAGTTAGAAAAATGTTACCAATCGATTCAGAACATTGCATTTCATAAGATCAAACATCTATTTTATATTGGAATCAAAGTTTTTAACATTCTTTCATATCGTATATACGATTTTTCGCTCATATACGCGTATCGTCGAAAAACGAAAACTTGAAATCTCGTTCAATTTCCTTGATTTTATATTCTATCGATGCAGAATAAAGAATATAACAGGAATATAACGTTTTTACTATGTTTAAATACGCGTTTTCATATGATAATTGTCGAAAAACATAATCGACATACGCGAATTTCGGTATATGCGAAGATAAAATCGTGAAATCTTTAATAATACTTGTGCGACAGTTAGAAAATTGTTACCAATCGATTCAGTACATTGGATTTCATAAGATCAAACATCTATTTTATATTGGAATCAAAGTTTTTAACATTCTTTCATATCGTATATACGATTTTTCGCACATATACGCGTATCTTTGAAAAACGAAAACTTTAAATCTCGTTCAATTTCATTGATTTTATATTCTATCGATGCAGAATAAAGAATATAACAAGAATATAACGTTTTTACTATGTTTAAATACACGTTTTCATATCATAATTGTCGAAAAACGTAATCGACATACGCGATTTTCGTTATATGCGAAGATAAAATCGTGAAATCTTTAATAATACTTGTGCCACAGTTAGAAAAATGTTATCAATCGATTCAGAACATTGCATTTCATAAGATCAAACATCTATTTTATATTGGATTCAAAGTTTATAACATTCTTTCATATCGTATATACGATTTTTCGCTCATATACGCGTATCGTCGAAAAACGAAAACTTGAAATCTCGTTCAATTTCATTGATTTTATATTCTATCGATGCAGAATAAAGAATATAACAGGAATATAACGTTTGTACTATGTTTAAATACGCGTTTTCATATGATTATTGTCGAAAAACGTAATCGACATACGCGAATTTCGGTATTCGCGAAGATAAAATCGTGAAATCTTTAATAATACTTGTGCCACAGTTAGAAAAATGTTACCAAACGATTCAGAACATTGCATTTCATAAGATCAAACATCTATTTTATATTGGTATCAAAGTTTTTAACATTCTTTCATATCGTATATACGATTTTTCGATCATATACGCGTATCGTCGAAAAACGAAAACTTGAAATCTCGTTCAATTTCATTGATTTTAAATTCTATCGATGCAGAATAAAGAATATAACAAGAATATAACGTTTTTACTATGTTTAAATACGCGTTTTCATATGATAATTGTCGAAAAACATAATCGACATACGCGAATTTCGGTATATGCGAAGATAAAATCGTGAAATCTTTAATAATACTTGTGCCACAGTTAGAAAAATGTTACCAATCGATTCAGAACATTGCATTTCATAAGATCAAACATCTATTTTATATTGGAATCAAAGTTTTTAACATTCTTTCATATCGTATATACGATTTTTCGCTCATATACGCGTATCGTCGAAAAACGAAAACTTGAAATCTCGTTCAATTTCATTGATTTTATATTATATCGATGTAGAATAAAGAATATAACAAGAATATAACGTTTTTAATATGTTTAAATACGCGTTTTCATATGATAATTGTCGAAAAACGTAATCGACATACGCGAATTTCGGTATATGCGAAGATAAAATCGTGAAATCTTTAATATTACTTGTGCCACAGTTAGAAAAATGTTACCAATCGATTCAGAACATTGCATTTCATAAGATCAAACATCTATTTTATATTGGAATCAAAGTTTTTAACATTCTTTCATATCGTATATACGATTTTTCGCTCATATACGCGTATCGTCGAAAAACGAAAACTTTAAATCTCGTTCAATTTCATTGATTTTATATTCTATCGATGCAGAATAAAGAATATAACAAGAATATAACGTTTTTACTATGTTTAAATACACGTTTTCATATCATAATTGTCGAAAAACGTAATCGACATACGCGATTTTCGTTATATGCGAAGATAAAATCGTGAAATCTTTAATAATACTTGTGCCACAGTTAGAAAAATGTTATCAATCGATTCAGAACATTGCATTTCATAAGATCAAACATCTATTTTATATTGGATTCAAAGTTTATAACATTCTTTCATATCGTATATACGATTTTTCGCTCATATACGCGTATCGTCGAAAAACGAAAACTTGAAATCTCGTTCAATTTCATTGATTTTATATTCTATCGATGCAGAATAAAGAATATAACAGGAATATAACGTTTGTACTATGTTTAAATACGCGTTTTCATATGATTATTGTCGAAAAACGTAATCGACATACGCGAATTTCGGTATTCGCGAAGATAAAATCGTGAAATCTTTAATAATACTTGTGCCACAGTTAGAAAAATGTTACCAAACGATTCAGAACATTGCATTTCATAAGATCAAACATCTATTTTATATTGGAATCAAAGTTTTTAACATTCTTTCATATCGTATATACGATTTTTCGCTCATATACGCGTATCGTCGAAAAACGAAAACTTGAAATCTCGTTCAATTTCATTGATTTTATATTCTATCGATGCAGAATAAAGAATATAACAGGAATATAACGTTTGTACTATGTTTAAATACGCGTTTTCATATGATTATTGTCGAAAAACGTAATCGACATGCGCGAATTTCGGTATATGCGAAGATAAAATCGTGAAATCTTTAATAATACTTGTGCCACAGTTAGAAAAATGTTACCAATCGATTCAGAACATTGCATTTCATAAGATCAAACATCTATTTTATATTGGAATCAATGTTTTTAACATTCTTTCATATCGTATATACGATTTTTCGTTCATATACGCGTATCGTCGAAAAACGAAAACTTGAAATCTCGTTCAATTTCATTGATTTTAAAATCTATCGATGCAGAATAAAGAATATAACAAGAATATAACGTTTTACTATGTTTAAATACGCGTCTTCATATGATAATTGTCGAAAAACATAATCGACATACGCGAATTTCGGTATAAGCGAAGATAAAATCGTGAAATCTTTAATAATACTTGTGCCACAGTTAGAAAAATGTTACCAATCGATTCAGAACATTGCATTTCATAAGATCAAACATCTATTTTATATTGGAATCAAAGTTTTTAACATTCTTTCATATCGTATATACGATTTTTCGCTCATATACGCGTATCGTCGAAAAACGAAAACTTGAAATCTCGTTCAATTTCATTGATTTTATATTATATCGATGTAGAAAAAAAGAATATAGCAAGAATATAATGTTTTTAATATGTTTAAATACGCGTTTTCATATGATAATTGTCGAAATACGTAATCGACATACGCGAATTTCGGTATATGCGTAGATAAAATCGTGAAATCATTAATAATACTTGTGCCACAGTTAGAAAAATGTTACCATTCGATTCAGAACATTGCATTTCATAAGATCAAACATCTATTTTATATTGGAATCAAAGTTTTTAACATTCTTTCATATCGTATATACGATTTTTCGCTCATATACGCGTATCGTCGAAAAACGAAACTTGAAATCTCGTTCAATTTCATTGATTTTATATTCTATCGATGCAGAATAAAGAATATAACAAGAATATAACGTTTTTACTATGTTTAAATACGCGTCTTCATATGATAATTGTGGAAAAACATAATCGACATACGCGAATTTCGGTATATGCGAAGATAAAATCGTGAAATCTTTAATAATACTTGTGCCACAGTTAGAAAAATGTTACCAATCGATTCAGAACATTGCATTTCATAAGATCAAACATCTATTTTATATTGGAATCAAAGTTTTTAACATTCTTTCATATCGTATATACGATTTTTCGCTCATATACGCGTATCGTCGAAAAACGAAAACTTGAAATCTCGTTCAATTTCATTGATTTTATATTCTATCGATGCAGAATAAAGAATATAACAGGAATATAACGTTTGTACTATGTTTAAATACGCGTTTTCATATGATTATTGTCGAAAAACCTAATCGACATACGCGAATTTCGGTATTCGCGAAGATAAAATCGTGAAATCTTTAATAATACTTGTGCCACAGTTAGAAAAATGTTACCAATCGATTCAGAACATTGCATTTCATAAGATCAAAGATCTATTTTATATTGGAATCGAAGTTTTTAACATTCTTTCATATCGTATATACGATTTTTCGCTCATATACGCGTATCGTCGAAAAACGAAAACTTGAAATCTCGTTCAATTTCATTGATTTTATATTCTATCGATGCAGAGTAAAGAATATAACATGAATATAACGTTTTTACTATGTTTAAATACGCGTCTTCATATGATAATTGTCGAAAAACATAATCGACATACGCGAATTTCGGTATATGCGAAGATAAAATCGTGAAATCTTTAATAATACTTGTGCCACAGTTAGAAAAATGTTACCAATTGATTCAGAACATTGCATTTCATAAGATCAAACATCTATTTTATATTGGAATCAAAGATTTTAACATTCTTTCATATCGTATATACGATTTTTCGCTCATATACGCGTATCGTCGAAAAACGAAAACTTGAAATCTCGTTCACTTTCATTGATTTTATATTCTATCGATGCAGAATAAAGAATATAACAAGAATATAACGTTTTTACTATGTTTAAATACGCGTTTTCATATGATAATTGTCGAAAAACCTAATCGACATACGCGAATTTCGGTATATGCGAAGATAAAATCGTGAAATCTTTAATAATACTTGTGCCACAGTTAGAAAAATGTTACCAATCGATTCAGAACATTGCATTTCATAAGATCAAATATCTATATTATATTGGAATCAAAGTTTTTAACATTATTTCATATCGTATATACGATTTTTCGCTCATATACGCGTATCGTCGAAAAACGAAAACTTGAAATCTCGTTCAATTTCATTGATTTTATATTCTATCGATGCAGAATAAAGAATATAACAAGAATATAACGTTTTTAATATGTTTAAATACGCGTTTTCATATGATAATTGTCGAAAAACGTAATCGACATACGCGAATTTCGGTATATGCGAAGATAAAATCGTGAAATCTTTAATATTACTTGTGCCACTGTTAGAAAAATGTTACCAATCGATTCAGAACATTGCATTTCATAAGATCAAACATCTATTTTATATTGGAATCAAAGTTTTTAACATTCTTTCATATCGTATATACGATTTTTCGCTCATATACGCGTATCGTCGAAAAACGAAAACTTGAAATCTCGTTCAATTTCATTGATTTTATATTCTATCGATGCAGAATAAAGAATATAACAGGAATATAACGTTTGTACTATGTTTAAATACGCGTTTTCATATGATAATTGTCGAAAAACGTAATCGACATACGCGAATTTCGGTATATGCGAAGATGAAATCGTGAAATCTTTAATAATACTTTTGCCACAGTTAGAAAATTGTTACCAATCCATTCAGTACATTGCATTTCATAAGATCAAATATCTATATTATATTGGAATCAAAGTTTTTAACATTATTTCATATCGTATATACGATTTTTCGCTCATATACGCGTATCGTCGAAAAACGAAAACTTGAAATCTCGTTCAATTTCATTGATTTTATATTCTATCGATGCAGAATAAAGAATATAACAAGAAGATAACGTTTTAACTATGTTTAAATACGCGTTTTCATATGATAATTGTCGAAAAACATAATCGACATACGCGAATTTCGGTATATGCGAAGATGAAATCTTGAAATCTTTAATAATACTTGTGCCACAGTTAGAAAAATGTTACCAATCGATTCAGAACATTGCATTTCATAAGATCAAACATCTATTTTATATTGGAATCAAAGTTTTTAACATTCTTTCATATCGTATATACGATTTTTCGCTCATATACGCGTATCGGCGAAAAACGAAAATTTGAAATCTCGTTCAATTTCATTGATTTTAAATTCTATCGATGCAGAATAAAGAATATAACAAGAATATAACGTTTTTACTATGTTTAAATACGCGTTTTCATATGATAATTGTCGAAAAACGTAATCGTCATACGCGAATTTCGGTATATGCGAAGATAAAATCGTGAAATCTTTAACAATACTTGTGCCACAGTTAGAAAAATGTTACCAATCGATTCAGAACATTGCATTTCATAAGATCAAACATCTATTTTATATTGGAATCAAAGTTTTTAACATTCTTTCATATCGTATATACGATTTTTCGCTCATATACGCGTATCGTCGAAAAACGAAAACTTGAAATCTCGTTCAATTTCCTTGATTTTATATTCTATCGATGCAGAATAAAGAATATAACAGGAATATAACGTTTTTACTATGTTAAAATACGCGTTTTCATATGATAATTGTCGAAAAACATAATCGACATACGCGAATTTCGGTATATGCGAAGATAAAATCTTGAAATCTTTAATAATACTTGTGCGACAGTTAGAAAATTGTTACCAATCGATTCAGTACATTGGATTTCATAAGATCAAACATCTATTTTATATTGGAATCAAAGTTTTTAACATTCTTTCATATCGTATATACGATTTTTCGCACATATACGCGTATCTTTGAAAAACGAAAACTTGAAATCTCGTTCAATTTCATTGATTTTATATTCTATCGATGCAGAATAAAGAATATAACAAGAATATAACGTTTTTACTATGTTTAAATACGCGTTTTCATATCATAATTGTCGAAAAACGTAATCGACATACGCGATTTTCGTTATATGCGAAGATAAAATCGTGAAATCTTTAATAATACTTGTGCCACAGTTAGAAAAATGTTATCAATCGATTCAGAACATTGCATTTCATAAGATCAAACATCTATTTTATATTGGAATCAAAGTTTATAACATTCTTTCATATCGTATATACGATTTTTCGCTCATATACGCGTATCGTCGAAAAACGAAAACTTGAAATCTCGTTCAATTTCATTGATTTTATATTCTATCGATGCAGAATAAAGAATATAACAGGAATATAACGTTTGTACTATGTTTAAATACGCGTTTTCATATGATTATTGTCGAAAAACGTAATCGACATACGCGAATTTCGGTATATGCGAAGATAAAATCGTGAAATCTTTAATAATACTTGTGCCACAGTTAGAAAAATGTTACCAATCGATTCAGAACATTGCATTTCATAAGATCAAACATCTATTTTATATTGGAATCAATGTTTTTAACATTCTTTCATATCGTATATACGATTTTTCGCTCATATACGCGTATCGTCGAAAAACGAAAACTTGAAATCTCGTTCAATTTCATTGATTTTAAAATCTATCGATGCAGAATAAAGAATATAACAAGAATATAACGTTTTACTATGTTTAAATACGCGTCTTCATATGATAATTGTCGAAAAACATAATCGACATACGCGAATTTCGGTATAAGCGAAGATAAAATCGTGAAATCTTTAATAATACTTGTGCCACAGTTAGAAAAATGTTACCAATCGATTCAGAACATTGCATTTCATAAGATCAAACATCTATTTTATATTGGAATCAAAGTTTTTAACATTCTTTCATATCGTATATACGATTTTTCGCTCATATACGCGTATCGTCGAAAAACGAAAACTTGAAATCTCGTTCAATTTCATTGATTTTATATTATATCGATGTAGAAAAAAAGAATATAGCAAGAATATAATGTTTTTAATATGTTTAAATACGCGTTTTCATATGATAATTGTCGAAATACGTAATCGACATACGCGAATTTCGGTATATGCGTAGATAAAATCGTGAAATCATTAATAATACTTGTGCCACAGTTAGAAAAATGTTACCATTCGATTCAGAACATTGCATTTCATAAGATCAAACATCTATTTTATATTGGAATCAAAGTTTTTAACATTCTTTCATATCGTATATACGATTTTTCGCTCATATACGCGTATCGTCGAAAAACGAAACATGAAATCTCGTTCAATTTCATTGATTTTATATTCTATCGATGCAGAATAAAGAATATAACAAGAATATAACGTTTTTACTATGTTTAAATACGCGTCTTCATATGATAATTGTGGAAAAACATAATCGACATACGCGAATTTCGGTATATGCGAAGATAAAATCGTGAAATCTTTAATAATACTTGTGCCACAGTTAGAAAAATGTTACCAATCGATTCAGAACATTGCATTTCATAAGATCAAACATCTATTTTATATTGGAATCAAAGTTTTTAACATTCTTTCATATCGTATATACGATTTTTCGCTCATATACGCGTATCGTCGAAAAACGAAAACTTGAAATCTCGTTCAATTTCATTGATTTTATATTCTATCGATGCAGAATAAAGAATATAACAGGAATATAACGTTTGTACTATGTTTAAATACGCGTTTTCATATGATTATTGTCGAAAAACGTAATCGACATACGCGAATTTCGGTATTCGCGAAGATAAAATCGTGAAATCTTTAATAATACTTGTGCCACAGTTAGAAAAATGTTACCAATCGATTCAGAACATTGCATTTCATAAGATCAAAGATCTATTTTATATTGGAATCGAAGTTTTTAACATTCTTTCATATCGTATATACGATTTTTCGCTCATATACGCGTATCGTCGAAAAACGAAAACTTGAAATCTCGTTCAATTTCATTGATTTTATATTCTATCGATGCAGAATAAAGAATATAACAAGAATATAACGTTTTTACTATGTTTAAATACGCGTCTTCATATGATAATTGTCGAAAAACATAATCGACATACGCGAATTTCGGTATATGCGAAGATAAAATCGTGAAATCTTTAATAATACTTGTGCCACAGTTAGAAAAATGTTACCAATTGATTCAGAACATTGCATTTCATAAGATCAAACATCTATTTTATATTGGAATCAAAGATTTTAACATTCTTTCATATCGTATATACGATTTTTCGCTCATATACGCGTATCGTCGAAAAACGAAAACTTGAAATCTCGTTCACTTTCATTGATTTTATATTCTATCGATGCAGAATAAAGAATATAACAAGAATATAACGTTTTTACTATGTTTAAATACGCGTTTTCATATGATAATTGTCGAAAAACCTAATCGACATACGCGAATTTCGGTATATGCGAAGATAAAATCGTGAAATCTTTAATAATACTTGTGCCACAGTTAGAAAAATGTTACCAATCGATTCAGAACATTGCATTTCATAAGATCAAATATCTATATTATATTGGAATCAAAGTTTTTAACATTATTTCATATCGTATATACGATTTTTCGCTCATATACGCGTATCGTCGAAAAACGAAAACTTGAAATCTCGTTCAATTTCATTGATTTTATATTCTATCGATGCAGAATAAAGAATATAACAAGAATATAACGTTTTTAATATGTTTAAATACGCGTTTTCATATGATAATTGTCGAAAAACGTAATCGACATACGCGAATTTCGGTATATGCGAAGATAAAATCGTGAAATCTTTAATATTACTTGTGCCACTGTTAGAAAAATGTTACCAATCGATTCAGAACATTGCATTTCATAAGATCAAGCATCTATTTTATATTGGAATCAAAGTTTTTAACATTCTTTCATATCGTATATACGATTTTTCGCTCATATACGCGTATCGTCGAAAAACGAAAACTTGAAATCTCGTTCAATTTCATTGATTTTATATTCTATCGATGCAGAATAAAGAATATAACAGGAATATAACGTTTGTACTATGTTTAAATACGCGTTTTCATATGATAATTGTCGAAAAACGTAATCGACATACGCCAATTTCGGTATATGCGAAGATGAAATCGTGAAATCTTTAATAATACTTTTGCCACAGTTAGAAAATTGTTACCAATCCATTCAGTACATTGCATTTCATAAGATCAAACATCTATTTTATATTGGAATCAAAGTTTTTAACATTCTTTCATATCGTATATACAATTTTTCGCACATATACGCGTATCTTTGAAAAACGAAGACTTGAAATCTCGTTCAATTTCATTGATTTTATATTCTATCGATGCAGAATAAAGAATATAACAAGAATATATCGTTTTTTCTATGTTTAAATACGCGTTTTCATATGATAATTGTCGAAAAACGTAATCGACATACGCGAATTTCGGTATATGCGAAGATTAAATCGTGAAATCTTTAATAATACCTGTGCCACAGTTAGAAAAATGTTACCAATCCATTCAGTACATTGCATTTCATAAGATCAAACATCTATTTTATATTGGAATCAAAGTTTTTAACATTCTTTCATATCGTATATACAATTTTTCGCACATATACGCGTATCTTTGAAAAACGAAGACTTGAAATCTCGTTCAATTTCATTGATTTTATATTCTATCGATGCAGAATAAAGAATATAACAAGAATATATCGTTTTTTCTATGTTTAAATACGCGTTTTCATATGATAATTGTCGAAAAACGTAATCGACATACGCGAATTTCGGTATATGCGAAGATAAAATCGTGAAATCTTTAATAATACCTGTGCCACAGTTAGAAAAATGTTACCAATCGATTCAGAACATTGCATTTCATAAGATCAAAAATCTATTTTATATTGGAATCAATGTTTTTAACATTCTTTCATATCGTATATACGATTTTTAGCTCATATAGGCGTATCGTCGAAAAACGAAAACTTGAAATCTCGTTCAATTTCATTGATTTTAAATTCTATCGATGCAGAATAAAGAATATAACAAGAATATAACGTTTTTACTATGTTTAAATACGCGTTTTCATATGATAATTGTCGAAAAACATAATCGACATACGCGAATTTCGGTATATGCGAAGATAAAATCGTGAAATCTTTAATAATACTTGTGCCACAGTTAGAAAAATGTTACCAATCGATTCAGAACATTGCATTTCATAAGATCAAACATCTATTTTATATTGGAATCAAAGTTTTTAACATTCTTTCATATCGTATATACGATTTTTCGCTCATATACGCGTATCGTCGAAAAACGAAAACTTGAAATCTCGTTCAATTTCATTGATTTTATATTCTATCGATGCAGAATAAAGAATATAACAGGAATATAACGGTTGTACTATGTTTAAATACGCGTTTTCATATGATTATTGTCGAAAAACCTAATCGACATACGCGAATTTCGGTATACGCGAAGATAAAATCGTGAAATCTTTAATAATACTTGTGCCACAGTTAGAAAAATGTTATCAATCGATTCAGAACATTGCATTTCATAAGATCAAACATCTATTTTATATTGGAATCAAAGTTTTTAACATTCTTTCATATCGTATATACGATTTTTCGCTCATATACGCGTATCGTCGAAAAACGAAAACTTGAAATCTCGTTCAATTTCATTGATTTTATATTCTATCGATGCAGAATAAAGAATATAACAGGAATATAACGTTTGTACTATGTTTAAATACGCGTTTTCATATGATAATTGTCGAAAAACGTAATCGACATACGCGAATTTCGGTATATGCGAAGATGAAATCGTGAAATCTTTAATAATACTTTTGCCACAGTTAGAAAATTGTTACCAATCCATTCAGTACATTGCATTTCATAAGATCAAATATCTATATTATATTGGAATCAAAGTTTTTAACATTATTTCATATCATATATATACGATTTTTCGCTCATATACGCGTATCGTCGAAAAACGAAAACTTGAAATATCGTTCAATTTCATTGATTTTATATTCTATCGATGCAGAATAAAGAATATAACAAGAATATAACGTTTTTAATATGTTTAAATACGCGTTTTCATATGATAATTGTCGAAAAACGTAATCGACATACGCGAATTTCGGTATATGCGAAGATAAAATCGTGAAATCTTTAATATTACTTGTGCCACTGTTAGAAAAATGTTACCAATCGATTCAGAACATTGCATTTCATAAGATCAAACATCTATTTTATATTGGAATCAAAGTTTTTAACATTCTTTCATATCGTATATACGATTTTTCGCTCATATACGCGTATCGTCGAAAAACGAAAACTTGAAATCTCGTTCAATTTCATTGATTTTATATTCTATCGATGCAGAATAAAGAATATAACAGGAATATAACGTTTGTACTATGTTTAAATACGCGTTTTCATATGATAATTGTCGAAAAACGTAATCGACATACGCGAATTTCGGTATATGCGAAGATGAAATCGTGAAATCTTTAATAATACTTTTGCCACAGTTAGAAAATTGTTACCAATCCATTCAGTACATTGCATTTCATAAGATCAAACATCTATTTTATATTGGAATCAAAGTTTTTAACATTCTTTCATATCGTATATACAATTTTTCGCACATATACGCGTATCTTTGAAAAACGAAGACTTGAAATCTCGTTCAATTTCATTGATTTTATATTCTATCGATGCAGAATAAAGAATATAACAAGAATATATCGTTTTTTCTATGTTTAAATACGCGTTTTCATATGATAATTGTCGAAAAACGTAATCGACATACGCGAATTTCTGTATATGCGAAGATAAAATCGTAAAATCTTTAATAATACCTGTGCCACAGTTAGAAAAATGTTACCAATCGATTCAGAACATTGCATTTCATAAGATCAAAAATCTATTTTATATTGGAATCAATGTTTTTAACATTCTTTCAAATCGTATATACGATTTTTAGCTCATATACGCGTATCGTCGAAAAACGAAAACTTGAAATCTCGTTCAATTTCATTGATTTTATATTCTATCGATGCAGAATAAAGAATATAACAGGAATATAACGTTTTAACTATGTTTAAATACGCGTTTTCATATGATTATTGTCGAAAAACGTAATCGACATACGCGAATTTCGGTATCCGCGAGGTTAAAATCGTGAAATCTTTAATAATACTTGTGCCACAGTTAGAAAAATGTTACCAATCGATTCAGAACATTGCATTTCATAAGATCAAACATCTATTTTATATTGGAATCAAAGTTTTTAACATTCTTTCATATCGTATATACGAATTTTCGCTCATATAGGCGTATCGTCGAAAAACGAAAACTTGAAATCTCGTTCAATTTCATTGATTTTAAATTCTATCGATGCAGAATAAAGAATATAACAAGAATATAACGTTTTTACTATGTTTAAATACGCGTTTTCATATGATAATTGTCGAAAAACATAATCGACATACGCGAATTTCGGTATATGCGAAGATAAAATCGTGAAATCTTTAATAATACTTGTGCCACAGTTAGAAAAATGTTACCAATCGATTCAGAACATTGCATTTCATAAGATCAAACATCTATTTTATATTGGAATCAAAGTTTTTAACATTCTTTCATATCGTATATACGATTTTTCGCTCATATACGCGTATCGTCGAAAAACGAAAACTTGAAATCTCGTTCAATTTCTTTGATTTTATATTCTATCGATGCAGAATAAAGAATATAACAGGAATATAACGGTTGTACTATGTTTAAATACGCGTTTTCATATGATTATTGTCGAAAAACGTAATCGACATACGCGAATTTCGGTATACGCGAAGATAAAATCGTGAAATCTTTAATAATACTTGTGCCACAGTTAGAAAGATGTTATCAATCGATTCAGAACATTGCATTTCATAAGATCAAACATCTATTTTATATTGGAATCAAAGTTTATAACATTCTTTCATATCGTATATACGATTTTTCGCTCATATACGCGTATCGTCGAAAAACGAAAACTTGAAATCTCGTTCAATTTCATTGATTTTATATTCTATCGATGCAGAATAAAGAATATAACAGGAATATAACGTTCGTACTATGTTTAAATACGCGTTTTCATATGATTATTGTCGAAAAACGTAATCGACATGCGCGAATTTCGGTATATGCGAAGATAAAATCGTGAAATCTTTAATAATACTTGTGCCACAGTTAGAAAAATGTTACCAATCGATTCAGAACATTGCATTTCATAAGATCAAACATCTATTTTATATTGGAATCAAAGTTTTTAACATTCTTTCATATCGTATATACGATTTTTCGCTCATATAGGCGTATCGTCGAAAAACGAAAACTTGAAATCTCGTTCAATTTCATTGATTTTAAATTCTATCGATGCAGAATAAAGAATATAACAAGAATATAACGTTTTTACTATGTTTAAATACGCGTTTTCATATGATAATTGTCGAAAAACATAATCGACATACGCGAATTTCGGTATATGCGAAGATAAAATCGTGAAATCTTTAATAATACTTGTGCCACAGTTAGAAAAATGTTACCAATCGATTCAGAACATTGCATTTCATAAGATCAAACATCTATTTTATATTGGAATCAAAGTTTTTAACATTCTTTCATATCGTATATACGATTTTTCGCTCATATACGCGTATCGTCGAAAAACGAAAACTTGAAATCTCGTTCAATTTCATTGATTTTATATTCTATCGATGCAGAATAAAGAATATAACAGGAATATAACGGTTGTACTATGTTTAAATACGCGTTTTCATATGATTATTGTCGAAAAACGTAATCGACATACGCGAATTTCGGTATACGCGAAGATAAAATCGTGAAATCTTTAATAATACTTGTGCCACAGTTAGAAAAATGTTATCAATCGATTCAGAACATTGCATTTCTTAAGATCAAACATCTATTTTATATTGGAATCAAAGTTTATAACATTCTTTCATATCGTATATACGATTTTTCGCTCATATACGCGTATCGTCGAAAAACGAAAACTTGAAATCTCGTTCAATTTCATTGATTTTATATTCTATCGATGCAGAATAAAGAATATAACAGGAATATAACGTTTGTACTATGTTTAAATACGCGTTTTCATATGATTATTGTCGAAAAACGTAATCGACATGCGCGAATTTCGGTATATGCGAAGATAAAATCGTGAAATCTTTAATAATACTTGTGCCACAGTTAGAAAAATGTTACCAATCGATTCAGAACATTGCATTTCATAAGATCAAACATCTATTTTATATTGGAATCAATGTTTTTAACATTCTTTCATATCGTATATACGATTTTTCGTTCATATACGCGTATCGTCGAAAAACGAAAACTTGAAATCTCGTTCAATTTCATTGATTTTAAAATCTATCGATGCAGAATAAAGAATATAACAAGAATATAACGTTTTACTATGTTTAAATACGCGTCTTCATATGATAATTGTCGAAAAACATAATCGACATACGCGAATTTCGGTATAAGCGAAGATAAAATCGTGAAATCTTTAATAATACTTGTGCCACAGTTAGAAAAATGTTACCAATCGATTCAGAACATTGCATTTCATAAGATCAAACATCTATTTTATATTGGAATCAAAGTTTTTAACATTCTTTCATATCGTATATACGATTTTTCGCTCATATACGCGTATCGTCGAAAAACGAAAACTTGAAATCTCGTTCAATTTCATTGATTTTATATTATATCGATGTAGAATGAAGAATATAGCAAGAATATAATGTTTTTAATATGTTTAAATACGCGTTTTCATATGATAATTGTCGAAATACGTAATCGACATACGCGAATTTCGGTATATGCGTAGATAAAATCGTGAAATCATTAATAATACTTGTGCCACAGTTAGAAAAATGTTACCATTCGATTCAGAACATTGCATTTCATAAGATCAAACATCTATTTTATATTGGAATCAAAGTTTTTAACATTCTTTCATATCGTATATACGATTTTTCGCTCATATACGCGTATCGTCGAAAAACGAATCATGAAATCTCGTTCAATTTCATTGATTTTATATTCTATCGATGCAGAATAAAGAATATAACAAGAATATAACGTTTTTACTATGTTTAAATACGCGTCTTCATATGATAATTGTGGAATAACATAATCGACATACGCGAATTTCGGTATATGCGAAGATAAAATCGTGAAATCTTTAATAATACTTGTGCCACAGTTAGAAAAATGTTACCAATCGATTCAGAACATTGCATTTCATAAGATCAAACATCTATTTTATATTGGAATCAAAGTTTTTAACATTCTTTCATATCGTATATACGATTTTTCGCTCATATACGCGTATCGTCGAAAAACGAAAACTTGAAATCTCGTTCAATTTCATTGATTTTATATTCTATCGATGCAGAATAAAGAATATAACAGGAATATAACGTTTGTACTATGTTTAAATACGGGTTTCAATATGATTATTGTCGAAAAACGTAATCGACATACGCGAATTTCGGTATTCGCGAAGATAAAATCGTGAAATCTTTAATAATACTTGTGCCACAGTTAGAAAAATGTTACCGATCGATTCAGAACATTGCATTTCATAAGATCAAAGATCTATTTTATATTGGAATCGAAGTTTTTAACATTCTTTCATATCGTATATACGATTTTTCGCTCATATACGCGTATCGTCGAAAAACGAAAACTTGAAATCTCGTTCAATTTCATTGATTTTATATTCTATCGATGCAGAATAAAGAATATAACAAGAATATAACGATTTTACTATGTTTAAATACGCGTCTTCATATGATAATTGTCGAAAAACATAATCGACATACGCGAATTTCGGTATATGCGAAGATAAAATCGTGAAATCTTTAATAATACTTGTGCCACAGTTAGAAAAATGTTACCAATTGATTCAGAAAATTGCATTTCATAAGATCAAACATCTATTTTATATTGGAATCAAAGATTTTAACATTCTTTCATATCGTATATACGATTTTTCGCTCATATACGCGTATCGTCGAAAAACGAAAACTTGAAATCTCGTTCACTTTCATTGATTTTATATTCTATCGATGCAGAATAAAGAATATAACAGGAATATAACGTTTGTACTATGTTTAAATACGCGTTTTCATATGATAATTGTCGAAAAACGTAATCGACATACGCGAATTTCGGTATATGCGAAGATGAAATCGTGAAATCTTTAATAATACTTTTGCCACAGTTAGAAAATTGTTACCAATCCATTCAGTACATTGCATTTCATAAGATCAAACATCTATTTTATATTGGAATCAAAGTTTTTAACATTCTTTCATATCGTATATACAATTTTTCGCACATATACGCGTATCTTTGAAAAACGAAGACTTGAAATCTCGTTCAATTTCATTGATTTTATATTCTATCGATGCAGAATAAAGAATATAACAAGAATATATCGTTTTTTCTATGTTTAAATACGCGTTTTCATATGATAATTGTCGAAAAACGTAATCGACATACGCGAATTTCGGTATATGCGAAGATAAAATCGTGAAATCTTTAATAATACCTGTGCCACAGTTAGAAAAATGTTACCAATCGATTCAGAACATTGCATTTCATAAGATCAAAAATCTATTTTATATTGGAATCAATGTTTTTAACATTCTTTCATATCGTATATACGATTTTTAGCTCATATACGCGTATCGTCGAAAAACGAAAACTTGAAATCTCGTTCAATTTCATTGATTTTATATTCTATCGATGCAGAATAAAGAATATAACAGGAATATAACGTTTTTACTATGTTTAAATACGCGTTTTCATATGATTATTGTCGAAAAAACGTAATCGACATAAGCGAATTTCGGTATACGCGAAGATAAAATCGTGAAATCTTTAATAATACTTGTGCCACAGTTAGAAAAATGTTACCAATCGATTCAGAACATTGCATTTCATAAGATCAAACATCTATTTTATATTGGAATCAAAGTTTTTAACATTCTTTCATATCGTATATACGATTTTTCGCTCATATAGGCGTATCGTCGAAAAACGAAAACTTGAAATCTCGTTCAATTTCATTGATTTTAAATTCTATCGATGCAGAATAAAGAATATTACAAGAATATAACGTTTTTACTATGTTTAAATACGCGTTTTCATATGATAATTGTCGAAAAACATAATCGACATACGCGAATTTCGGAATATGCGAAGATAAAATCGTGAAATCTTTAATAATACTTGTGCCACAGTTAGAAAAATGTTACCAATCGATTCAGAACATTGCATTTCATAAGATCAAACATCTATTTTATATTGGAATCAAAGTTTTTAACATTCTTTCATATCGTATATACGATTTTTCGCTCATATACGCGTATCGTCGAAAAACGAAAACTTGAAATCTCGTTCAATTTCATTGATTTTATATTCTATCGATGCAGAATAAAGAATATAACAGGAATATAACGGTTGTACTATGTTTAAATACGCGTTTTCATATGATTATTGTCGAAAAACGTAATCGACATACGCGAATTTCGGTATACGCGAAGATAAAATCGTGAAATCTTTAATAATACTTGTGCCACAGTTAGAAAAATGTTACCAATCGATTCAGAACATTGCATTTCATAAGATCAAACATCTATTTTATATTGGAATCAAAGTTTTTAACATTCTTTCATATCGTATATACGATTTTTCGCTCATATACGTGTATCGGCGAAAAACGAAAACTTGAAATCTCGTTCAATTTCATTGATTTTAAATTCTATCGATGCAGAATAAAGAATATAACAAGAATATAACGTTTGTACTATGTTTAAATACGCGTTTTCATATGATAATTGTCGAAAAACGTAATCGACATACGCGAATTTCGGTATATGCGAAGATGAAATCGTGAAATCTTTAATAATACATTTGCCACAGTTAGAAAATTGTTACCAATCCATTCAGTACATTGCATTTCATAAGATCAAACATCTATTTTATATTGGAATCAAAGTTTTTAACATTCTTTCATATCGTATATACGATTTTTCGCACATATACGCGTATCTTTGAAAAACGAAAACTTGAAATCTCGTTCAATTTCATTGATTTTATATTCTATCGATGCAGAATAAAGAATATAACAAGAATATATCGTTTTTTCTATGTTTAAATACGCGTTTTCATATGATTATTGTCGAAAAACGTAATCGACATACGCGAATTTCGGTATTCGCGAAGATAAAATCGTGAAATCTTTAATAATACCTGTGCCACAGTTAGAAAAATGTTACCAATCGATTCAGAACATTGCATTTCATAAGATCAAAAATCTATTTTATATTGGAATCAATGTTTTTAACATTCTTTCATATCGTATATACGATTTTTAGCTCATATACGCGTATCGTCGAAAAACGAAAACTTGAAATCTCGTTCAATTTCATTGATTTTATATTCTATCGATGCAGAATAAAGAATATAACAGGAATATAACGTTTTTACTATGTTTAAATACGCGTTTTCATATGATTATTGTCGAAAAACCTAATCGACATACGCGAATTTCGGTATCCGCGAAGATAAAATCGTGAAATCTTTAATAATATTTGTGCAACAGTTAGAAAAATGTTACCAATCGATTCAGAACATTGCATTTCATAAGATCAAACATCTATTTTATATTGGAATCAAAGTTTTTAACATTCTTTCATATCGTATATACGATTTTTCGCTCATATAGGCGTATCGTCGAAAAACGAAAACTTGAAATCTCGTTCAATTTCATTGATTTTAAATTCTATCGATGCAGAATAAAGAATATAACAAGAATATAACGTTTTTACTATGTTTAAATACGCGTTTTCATATGATATTTGTCGAAAAACATAATCGACATACGCGAATTTCGGTATATGCGAAGATAAAATCGTGAAATCTTTAATAATACTTGTGCCTCAGTTAGAAAAATGTTACCAATCGATTCAGTACATTGCATTTCATAAGATCAAACATCTATTTTATATTGGAATCAAAGTTTTTAACATTCTTTCATATCGTATATACGATTTTTCGCTCATATACGCGTATCGGCGAAAAACGAAAACTTGAAATCTCGTTCAATTTCATTGATTTTATATTCTATCGATGCAGAATAAAGAATATAACAAGAATATAACGTTTTTACTATGTTTAAATACGCGTTTTCATATGATAATTTGTCGAAAAACGTAATCGTCAAACGCGAATTTCGGTATATGCGAAGATAAAATCGTGAAATCTTTAACAATACTTGTGCCACAGTTAGAAAAATGTTACCAATCGATTCAGAACATTGCATTTCATAAGATCAAATATCTATTTTATATTGGAATCAAAGTTTTTAACATTCTTTCATATCGTATATACGTTTTTTCGCTCATATACGCGTATCGGCGAAAAACGAAAATTTGAAATCTCGTTCAATTTCATTGATTTTATATTCTATCGATGCAGAATAAAGAATATAACAAGAATATAACGTTTTTACTATGTTTAAATACGCGTTTTCATATTATAATTGTCGAAAAACGTAATCGTCAAACGCGAATTTCGGTATATGCGAAGATAAAATCGTGAAATCTTTAACAATACTTGTGCCACAGTTAGAAAAATGTTACCAATCGATTCAGAACATTGCATTTCATAAGATCAAACATCTATTTTATATTGGAATCAAAGTTTTTAACATTCTTTCATATCGTATATACGATTTTTCGCTCATATACGCGTATCGTCGAAAAACGAAAACTTGAAATCTCGTTCAATTTCATTGATTTTATATTCTATCGATGCAGAATAAAGAATATAACAGGAATATAACGTTTGTACTATGTTTAAATACGCGTTTTCATATGATTATTGTCGAAAAACGTAATCGACATACGCGAATTTCGGTATTCGCGAAGATAAAATCGTGAAATCTTTAATAATACTTGTGCCACAGTCAGAAAAATGTTACCAATCGATTCAGAACATTGCATTTCATAAGATCAAAAATCTATTTTATATTGGAATCAATGTTTTTAACATTCTTTCATATCGTATATACGATTTTTTGCTCATATACGCGTATCGTCGAAAAACGAAAACTTGAAATCTCGTTCAATTTCATTGATTTTATATTCTATCGATGCAGAATAAAGAATATAACAGGAATATAACGTTTTTACTATGTTTAAATACGCGTTTTCATATGATTATTGTCGAAAAACTTAATCGACATACGCGAATTTCGGTATTCGCGAAGATAAAATCGTGAAATCTTTAATAATACTTGTGCCACAGTTAGAAAAATGTTACCAATCGATTCAGAACATTGCATTTCATAAGATCAAACATCTATTTTATATTGGAATCAATGTTTTTAACATTCTTTCATATCGTATATACGATTTTTCGCTCATATACGCGTATCGTCGAAAAACGAAAACTTGAAATCTCGTTCAATTTCATTGATTTTAAATTCTATCGATGCAGAATAAAGAATATAACAAGAATATAACGTTTTTACTATGTTTAAATACGCATCTTCATATGATAATTGTCGAAAAACATAATCGACATACGCGAATTTCGGTATTTGCGAAGATTAAATCGTGAAATCTTTAATAATCCTTGTGCCACAGTTAGAAAAATGTTACCAAACGATTCAGGACATTGCATTTCATAAGATCAAACATCTATTTTATATTGGAATCAAAGTTTTTAACATTCTTTCATATCGTATATACGATTTTTCGATCTTATACGCGTATCGTCGAAAAACGAAAACTTGAAATCTCGTTCAATTTCATTGATTTTAAATTCTATCGATGCAGAATAAAGAATATAACAAGAATATAACGTTTTTACTATGTTTAAATACGCGTTTTCATATGATAATTGTCGAAAAACATAATCGACATACGCGAATTTCGGTATATGCGAATATAAAATCGTGAAATCTTTAATAATACTTGTGCCACAGTTAGAAAAATGTTACCAATCGATTCAGAACATTGCATTTCATAAGATCAAACATCTATTTTATATTGGAATCAAAGTTTTTAACATTCTTTCATATCGTATATACGATTTTTCGATCATATACGCGTATCGTCGAAAAACGAAAACTTGAAATCTCGTTCAATTTCATTGATTTTAAATTCTATCGATGCAGAATAAAGAATATAACAAGAATATAACGCTTTTACTATGTTTAAATACGCGTTTTCATATGATAATTGTCGAAAAACATAATCGACATACGCGAATTTCGGTATATACGAAGATAAAATCGTGAAATCTTTAATAATACTTGTGCCACAGTTAGAAAAATGTTACCAATCGATTCAGAACATTGCATTTCATAAGATCAAACATCTATTTTATATTGGAATCAATGTTTTTAACATTCTTTCATATCGTATATACGATTTTTCGCTCACATACGCGTATCGTCGAAAAACGAAAACTTGAAATCTCGTTCAATTTCATTGATTTTAAATTCTATCGATGCAGAATAAAGAATATAACAAGAATATAACGTTTTTACTATGTTTAAATACGCATCTTCATATGATAATTGTCGAAAAACATAATCGACATACGCGAATTTCGGTATATGCGAAGATAAACCGTGAAATCTTTAATAATACTTGTGCCACAGTTAGATAAATGTTACCAAACGATTCAGAACATTGCATTTCATAAGATCAAACATCTATTTTATATTGGAATCAAAGTTTTTAACATTCTTTCATATCGTATATACGATTTTTCGATCTTATACGCGTATCGTCGAAAAACGAAAACTTGAAATCTCGTTCAATTTCATTGATTTTAAATTCTATCGATGCAGAATAAAGAATATAACAAGAATATAACGTTTTTACTATGTTTAAATACGCGTTTTCATATCATAATTGTCGAAAAACGTAATCGACATACGCGATTTTCGGTATATGCGAAGATAAAATCGTGAAATCTTTAATAATACTTGTGCCACAGTTAGAAAAATGTTACCAATCGATTCAGAACATTGCATTTCATAAGATCAAACATCCATTTCATATTGGAAACAAAGTTTTTAACATTCTTTCATATGGTATATACGATTTTTCGCTCATATACGCGTATCGTCGAAAAACGAAAACTTGAAATCTCGTTCAATTTCATTGATTTTACATTCTATCGATGCAGAATAAAGAATATAACAAGAATATAACGTTTTTACTATGTTTAAATACGCGTTTTCATATGATAATTGTCGAAAAACATAATCGACATACGCGAATTTCGGTATATGCGAAGATAAAATCGTGAAATCATTAATAATACGTGTGCCACAGTTAGAAAAATGTTACCAATCGATTCAGAACATTGCATTTCATAAGATCAAACATCTATTTCATATTGGAAACAAAGTTTTTAACATTCTTTCATATGGTATATACGATTTTTCGCTCATATACGCGTATCGTCGAAAAACGAAAACTTGAAATCTCGTTCAATTTCATGGATTTTATATTCTATCGATGCAGAATAAAGAATATAACAGGAATATAACGTTTGTACTATGTTTAAATACGCGTTTTCATATCATAATTGTCGAAAAACGTAATCGACATACGCGAATTTCGGTACATGCGAAGATGAAATCGTGAAATCTTTAATAATACTTTTGCCACAGTTAGAAAATTGTTACCAATCGATTCAGTACATTGCATTTCATAAGATCAAACGTCTATTTTATATTGGAATCAAAGTTTTTAACATTCTTTCATATCGTATATACGATTTTTCGCACATATACGCGTATCTTTGAAAAACGAAAACTTGAAATCTCGTTCAATTTCATTGATTTTATATTCTATCGATGCAGAATAAAGAATATAACAAGAATATAACGTTTTTACTATGTTTAAATACGCGTTTTCATATCATAATTGTCGAAAAACGTAATCGACATACGCGATTTTCGGTATATGCGAAGATAAAATCGTGAAATCTTTAATAATACTTGTGCCACAGTTAGAAAAATGTTACCAATCGATTCAGAACATTGCATTTCATAAGATCAAACATCTATTTCATATTGGAAACAAAGTTTTTAACATTCTTTCATATGGTATATACGATTTTTCGCTCATATACGCGTATCGTCGAAAAACGAAAACTTGAAATCTCGTTCAATTTCATTGATTTTATATTCTATCGATGCAGAATAAAGAATATAACAGGAATATAACGTTTGTACTATGTTTAAATACGCGTATTCATATGATAATTGTCGAAAAACGTAATCGACATACGCTAATTTCGGTACATGCGAAGATGAAATCGTGAAATCTTTAATAATACTTTTGCCACAGTTAGAAAATTGTTACCAATCGATTCAGTACATTGCATTTCATAAGATCAAAAGTCTATTTTATATTGGAATCAAAGTTTTTAACATTCTTTCATATCGTATATACGATTTTTCGCACATATACGCGTATCTTTGAAAAACGAAAACTTGAAATCTCGTTCAATTTCATTGATTTTATATTCTATCGATGCAGAATAAAGAATATAACAAGAATATAACGTTTGTACTATGTTTAAATACGCGTTTTCATATGATAATTGTCGAAAAACATAATCGACATACGCGAATTTCGGTATATGCGAAGATAAAATCGTGAAATCTTTAATAATACTTGTGCCACAGTTAGAAAAATGTTACCAATCGATTCAGAACATTGCATTTCATAAGATCAAACATCTATTTCATATTGGAAACAAAGTTTTTAACATTCTTTCATATGGTATATACGATTTTTCGCTCATATACGCGTATCGTCGAAAAACGAAAACTTGAAATCTCGTTCAATTTCATTGATTTTATATTCTATCGATGCAGAATGAAGAATATAACAGGAATATAACGTTTGTACTATGTTTAAATACGCGTTTTCATATGATAATTGTCGAAAAACGTAATCGACATACGCGAATTTCGGTACATGCGAAGATGAAATCGGGAAATCTTTAATAATACTTTTGCCACAGTTAGAAAAATGTTACCAATCGGTTCAGAACATTGCATTTCATAAGATCAAACATCTATTTCATATTGGAAACAAAGTTTTTAACATTCTTTCATATGGTATATACGATTTTTCGCTCATATACGCGTATCGTCGAAAAACGAAAACTTGAAATCTCGTTCAATTTCATTGATTTTATATTCTATCGATGCAGAATGAAGAATATAACAGGAATATAACGTTTGTACTATGTCTAAATACGCGTTTTCATATGATAATTGTCGAAAAACGTAATCGACATACGCAAATTTCGGTATATGCGAAGATGAAATCGTGAAACTTTTAATAATACTTTTGCCACAGTTAGAAAATTGTTACCAATCGATTCAGTACATTGCATTTCATAAGATCAAACATCTATTTTATATTGGAATCAAAGTTTTTAACATTCTTTCATATCGTATATACGATTTTTCGCACATATACGCGTATCTTTGAAAAACGAAAACTTGAAATCTCGTTCAATTTCATTGATTTTATATTCTATCGACGCAGAATAAAGAATATAACAAGAATATAACGTTTTTACTATGTTTAAATACGCGTTTTCATATCATAATTGTCGAAAAACGTAATCGACATACGCGATTTTCGGTATATGCGAAGATAAAATCGTGAAATCTTTAATAATACTTGTGCCACAGTTAGATAAATGTTATCAATCGATTCAGAACATTGCATTTCATAAGATCAAACATCTATTTTATATTGGAATCAAAGTTTTTAACATTCTTTCATATCGTAAATACGATTTTTCGCTCATATACGCGTATCGTCGAAAAACGAAAACTTGAAATCTCGTTCAATTTCATTGATTTTATATTCTATCGATGCAGAATAAAGAATATAACAGGAATATAACGTTTGTACTATGTTTAAATACACGTTTTCATATGATAATTGTCGAAAAACGTAATCGACATACGCAAATTTCGGTATATGCGAAGATGAAATCGTGAAATTTTTAATAATACTTTTGCCACAGTTAGAAAATTGTTACCAATCGATTCAGTACATTGCATTTCATAAGATCAAACATCTATTTTATATTGGAATCAAAGTTTTTAACATTCTTTCATATCGTATATACGATTTTTCGCACATATACGCGTATCTTTGAAAAACGAAAACTTGAAATCTCGTTCAATTTCATTGATTTTATATTCTATCGACGCAGAATAAAGAATATAACAAGAATATAACGTTTTTACTATGTTTAAATACGCGTTTTCATATCATAATTGTCGAAAAACGTAATCGACATACGCGATTTTCGGTATATGCGAAGATAAAATCGTGAAATCTTTAATAATACTTGTGCCACAGTTAGATAAATGTTATCAATCGATTCAGAACATTGCATTTCATAAGATCAAACATCTATTTTATATTGGAATCAAAGTTTTTAACATTCTTTCATATCGTAAATACGATTTTTCGCTCATATACGCGTATCGTCGAAAAACGAAAACTTGAAATCTCGTTCAATTTCATTGATTTTATATTCTATCGATGCAGAATAAAGAATATAACAGGAATATAACGTTTGTACTATGTTTAAATACACGTTTTCATATGATAATTGTCGAAAAACGTAATCGACATACGCGAATTTCGGTACATGCGAAGATGAAATCGTGAAATCTTTAATAATACTTTTGCCACAGTTAGAAAATTGTTACCAATCGATTCAGTACATTGCATTTCATCAGATCAAACGTCTATTTTATATTGGAATCAAAGGTTTTAACATTCTTTCATATCGTATATACGATTTTTCGCACATATACGCGTATCTTTGAAAAACGAAAACTTGAACTCTCGTTCAATTTCATTGATTTTATATTCTATTGATGCAGAATAAAGAATATAACAAGAATATAACGTTTCTACTATGTTTAAATACGCGTTTTCATATCATAATTGTCGAAAAACGTAATCGACATACGCGATTTTCGGTATATGCGAAGATAAAATCGTGAAATCTTTAATAATACTTGTGCCACAGTTAGAAAAATGTTATCAATCGATTCAGAACATTGCATTTCATAAGATCAAACATCTATTTTATATTGGAATCAAAGTTTTTAACATTCTTTCATATCGTATATACGATATTACGCTCATATACGCGTATCGTCGAAAAACGAAAACTTGAAATCTCGTTCAATTTCATTGATTTTATATTCTATCGATGCAGAATAAAGAATATAACAGGAATATAACATTTGTACTATGTTTAAATACGCGTTTTCATATGATTATTGTCGAAAAACGTAATCGACATACGCGAATTTCGGTATTCGCGAAGATAAAATCGTGAAATCTTTAATAATACTTGTGCCACAGTTCGAAAAATGTTACCAAACGATTCAGAACATTGCATTTCATAAGATCAAACATCTATTTTATATTGGAATCAAAGTTTTTAACATTCTTTCATATCGTATATACGATTTTTCGATCATATACGCGTATCGTCGAAAAACGAAAACTTGAAATCTCGTTCAATTTCATTGATTTTAAATTCTATCGATGCAGAATAAAGAATATAACAAGAATATAACGTTTTTACTATGTTTAAATACGCGTTTTCATATGATAATTGTCGAAAAACATAATCGACATACGCGAATTTCGGTATATGCGAAGATAAAATCGTGAAATCTTTAATATTACTTGTGCCACAGTTAGAAAAATGTTACCAATCAATTCAGAACATTGCATTTCATAAGATCAAACATCTATTTTATATTGGAATCAAAGTTTTTAACATTCTTTCATATCGTATATACGATTTCTCGCTCATATACGCGTATCGTCGAAAAACGAAAACTTGAAATCTCGTTCAATTTCATTGATTTTATATTCTATCGATGCAGAATAAAGAATATAACAGGAATATAACGTTTGTACTATGTTTAAATACGCGTTTTCATATGATAATTGTCGAAAAACGTAATCGACATACGCGAATTTCGGTATATGCGAAGATGAAATCGTGAAATCTTTAATAATACTTTTGCCACAGTTAGAAAATTGTTACCAATCGATTCAGTACATTGCATTTCATAAGATCAAACATCTATTTTATATTGGAATCAAAGTTTTTAA
Organism: Vespa crabro; assembly: GCF_910589235.1. Lineage (NCBI taxonomy): Eukaryota > Metazoa > Arthropoda > Insecta > Hymenoptera > Vespidae > Vespa > Vespa crabro. Next base: position 11,846,160 of record NC_060956.1, on the reverse strand, counting down.
CATTCTTTCATATCGTATATACGATTTTTCGCACATATACGCGTATCGTCGAAAAACGAAAACTTGAAATCTCGTTCAATTTCATTGATTTTAAATTCTATCGATGCAGAATAAAGAATATAACAAGAATATAACGTTTTTACTATGTTTAAATACGCGTTTTCATATGATAATTGTCGAAAAACATAATCGACATACGCGAATTTCGGTATATGCGAAGATAAAATCGTGAAATCTTTAATATTACTTGTGCCACAGTTAGAAAAATGTTACCAATCAATTCAGAACATTGCATTTCATAAGATCAAACATCTATTTTATATTGGAATCAAAGTTTTTAACATTCTTTCATATCGTATATACGATTTCTCGCTCATATACGCGTATCGTCGAAAAACGAAAACTTGAAATCTCGTTCAATTTCATTGATTTTATATTCTATCGATGCAGAATAAAGAATATAACAGGAATATAACGTTTGTACTATGTTTAAATACGCGTTTTCATATGATAATTGTCGAAAAACGTAATCGACATACGCGAATTTCGGTATATGCGAAGATGAAATCGTGAAATCTTTAATAATACTTTTGCCACAGTTAGAAAATTGTTACCAATCGATTCAGTACATTGCATTTCATAAGATCAAACATCTATTTTATATTGGAATCAAAGTTTTTAACATTCTTTCATATCGTATATACGATTTTTCGCACATATACGCGTATCTTTGAAAAACGAAAACTTGAAATATCGTTCAATTTCATTGATTTTATATTCTATCGATGCAGAATAAAGAATATAACAAGAATATAACGTTTTTACTATGTTTAAATACGCGTTTTCATATCATAATTGTCGAAAAACGTAATCGACATACGCGATTTTCGGTATATGCGAAGATAAAATCGTGAAATCTTTAATAATACTTGTGACACAGTTAGATAAATGTTATCAATCGATTCAGAACATTGCATTTCATAAGATCAAACATCTATTTTATATTGGAATCAAAGTTTTTAACATTCTTTCATATCGTATATACGATTTTTCGCTCATATACGCGTATCGTCGAAAAACGAAAACTTGAAATCTCGTTCAATTTCATTGATTTTATATTCTATCGATGCAGAATAAAGAATATAACAGGAATATAACGTTTGTACTATGTTTAAATACACGTTTTCATATGATAATTGTCGAAAAACGTAATCGACATACGCGAATTTCGGTACATGCGAAGATGAAATCGTGAAATCTTTAATAATACTTTTGCCACAGTTAGAAAATTGTTACCAATCGATTCAGTACATTGCATTTCATCAGATCAAACGTCTATTTTATATTGGAATCAAAGTTTTTAACATTCTTTCATATCGTATATACGATTTTTCGCACATATACGCGTATCTTTGAAAAACGAAAACTTGAACTCTCGTTCAATTTCATTGATTTTATATTCTATCGATGCAGAATAAAGAATATAACAAGAATATAACGTTTCTACTATGTTTAAATACGCGTTTTCATATCATAATTGTCGAAAAACGTAATCGACATACGCTATTTTCGGTATATGCGAAGATAAAATCGTGAAATCTTTAATAATACTTGTGCCACAGTTAGAAAAATGTTATCAATCGATTCAGAACATTGCATTTCATAAGATCAAACATCTATTTTATATTGGAATCAAAGTTTTTAACATTCTTTCATATCGTATATACGATTTTTCGCTCATATACGCGTATCGTCGAAAAACGAAAACTTGAAATCTCGTTCAATTTCATTGATTCTATATTCTATCGATGCAGAATAAAGAATATAACAAGAATATAACGTTTTTACTATGTTTAAATACGCGTTTTCATATGATAATTGTCGAAAAACCTAATCGACATACGCGAATTTCGGTATATGCGAAGATAAAATCGTGAAATCTTTAATAATACTTGTGCCACAGTTAGAAAAATGTTACCAATCGATTCAGAACATTGCATTTCATAAGATCAAACATCTATTTTATATTGGAATCAAAGTTTTTAACATTCTTTCATATCGTATATACGATTTTTCGCTCATATACGCGTATCGTCGAAACACGAAAACTTGAAATCTCGTTCAATTTCATTGATTTTAAATTCTATCGATGCAGAATAAAGAATATAACAAGAATATAACGTTTTTACTATGTTTAAATACGCGTTTTCATATGATAATTGTCGAAAAACTTAATCGACATACGCGAATATCGGTATATGCGAAGATAAAATCGTGAAATCTTTAATAATACTTGTGCCACAGTTAGAAAAATGTTACCAATCGATTCAGAACATTGCATTTCATAAGATCAAACATCTATTTTATATTGGAATCAAAGTTTTTAACATTCTTTCATATCGTATATACGATTTTTCGATCATATACGCGTATCGTCGAAAAACGAAAACTTGAAATTTCGTTCAATTTCATTGATTTTAAATTCTATCGATGCAGAATAAAGAATATAACAAGAATATAACGTTTTTACTATGTTTAAATACGCGTTTTCATATGATAATTGTCGAAAAACATAATCGACATACGCGAATTTCGGTATATGCGAAGATAAAATCGTGAAATCTTTAATATTACTTGTGCCACAGTTAGAAAAATGTTACCAATCAATTCAGAACATTGCATTTCATAAGATCAAACATCTATTTTATATTGGAATCAAAGTTTTTAACATTCTTTCATATCGTATATACGATTTTTCGCTCATATACGCGTATCGTCGAAAAAAGAAAACTTGAAATCTCGTTCAATTTCATTGATTTTATATTCTATCGATGCAGAATAAAGAATATAACAAGAATATAACGTTTTTACTATGTTTAAATACGCGTTTTCATATGATAATTGTCGAAAAACCTAATCGAAATACGCGAATTTCGGTATATGCGAAGATAAAATCGTGAAATCTTTAATAATACTTGTGCCACAGTTAGAAAAATGTTACCAATCGATTCAGAACATTGCATTTCATAAGATCAAACATCTATTTTATATTGGAATCAAAGTTTTTAACATTCTTTCATATCGTATATACGATTTTTCGCTCATATACGCGTATCGTCGAAAAACGAAAACTTGAAATCTCGTTCAATTTCATTGATTTTATATTCTGTCGATGCAGAATAAGGAATATAACAAGAATATAAAGTTTTTACTATGTTCAAATACGCGTTTTCATATGATAATTGTCGAAAAACGTAATCGACATACGCGAATTTCGGTATATGCGAAGATAAAATCGTGAAATCTTTAATATTACTTGTGCCACAGTTAGAAAAATATTACCAATCGATTCAGAACATTGCAATTCATAAGATCAAACATCTATTTTATATTGGAATCAAAGTTTTTAACATTCTTTCATATCGTATATACGATTTTTCACACATATACGCGTATCGTCGAAAAACGAAAACTTGAAATCTCGTTCAATTTCATTGATTTTATATTCTATCGATGCAGAATAAAGAATATAACAGGAATATAACGTTTGTACTATGTCTAAATACGCGTTTTCATATGATAATTGTCGAAAAACGTAATCGACATACGCAAATTTCGGTATATGCGAAGATGAAATCGTGAAATTTTTAATAATACTTTTGCCACAGTTAGAAAATTGTTACCAATCGATTCAGTACATTGCATTTCATAAGATCAAAAACATATATTTTATATTGGAATCAAAGTTTTTAAAATTCTTTCATATCGTATATACGATTTTTCGCACATATACGCGTATCTTTGAAAAACGAAAACTTGAAATCTCGTTCAATTTCATTGATTTTATATTCTATCGATGCAGAATAAAGAATATAACAAGAATATAACGTTTTTACTATGTTTAAATACACGTTTTCATATCATAATTGTCGAAAAACGTAATCGACATACGCGATTTTCGGTATATGCGAAGATAAAATCGTGAAATCTTTAATAATACTTGTGCCACAGTTAGATAAATGTTATCAATCGATTCAGAACATTGCATTTCATAAGATCAAACATCTATTTTATATTGGAATCAAAGTTTTTAACATTCTTTCATATCGTATATACGATTTTTCGCTCATATACGCGTATCGTCGAAAAACGAAAACTTGAAATCTCGTTCAATTTCATTGATTTTATATTCTATCGATGCAGAATAAAGAATAAAACAGGAATATAACGTTTGTACTATGTTTAAATACACGTTTTCATATGATAATTGTCGAAAAACGTAATCGACATACGCGAATTTCGGTACATGCGAAGATGAAATCGTGAAATCTTTAATAATACTTTTGCCACAGTTAGAAAATTGTTACCAATCGATTCAGTACATTGCATTTCATCAGATCAAACGTCTATTTTATATTGGAATCAAAGTTTTTAACATTCTTTCATATCGTATATACGATTTTTCGCACATATACGCATATCTTTGAAAAACGAAAACTTGAACTCTCGTTCAATTTCATTGATTTTATATTCTATTGATGCAGAATAAAGAATATAACAAGAATATAACGTTTCTACTATGTTTAAATACGCGTTTTCATATCATAATTGTCGAAAAACTTAATCGACATACGCGATTTTCGGTATATGCGAAGATAAAATCGTGAAATCTTTAATAATACTTGTGCCACAGTTAGAAAAATGTTATCAATCGATTCAGAACATTGCATTTCATAAGATCAAACATCTATTTTATATTGGAATCAAAGTTTTTAACATTCTTTCATATCGTATATACGATTTTTCGCTCATATACGCGTATCGTCGAAAAACGAAAACTTGAAATCTCGTTCAATTTCATTGATTTTATATTCTATCGATGCAGAATAAAGAATATAACAGGAATATAACGTTTGTACTATGTTTAAATACGCGTTTTCATATGATTATTGTCGAAAAACGTAATCGACATACGCGAATTTCGGTATTCGCGAAGATAAAATCGTGAAATCTTTAATAATACTTGTGCCACAGTTAGAAAAATGTTACCAAACGATTCAGAACATTGCATTTCATAAGATCAAACATCTATTTTATATTGGAATCAAAGTTTTTAACATTCTTTCATATCGTATATACGATTTTTCGATCATATACGCGTATCGTCGAAAAACGAAAACTTGAAATCTCGTTCAATTTCATTGATTTTAAATTCTATCGATGCAGAATAAAGAATATAACAAGAATATAACGTTTTTACTATGTTTAAATACGCGTTTTCATATGATAATTGTCGAAAAACATAATCGACATACGCGAATTTCGGTATATGCGAAGATAAAATCGTGAAATCTTTAATATTACTTGTGCCACAGTTAGAAAAATGTTACCAATCAATTCAGAACATTGCATTTCATAAGATCAAACATCTATTTTATATTGGAATCAAAGTTTTTAACATTCTTTCATATCGTATATACGATTTCTCGCTCATATACGCGTATCGTCGAAAAACGAAAACTTGAAATCTCGTTCAATTTCATTGATTTTATATTCTATCGATGCAGAATAAAGAATATAACAGGAATATAACGTTTTTACTATGTTTAAATACGCGTTTTCATATGATAATTGTCAAAAAACGTAATCGACATACGCGAATTTCGGTATATGCGAAGATGAAATCGTGAAATCTTTAATAATACTTTTGCCACAGTTAGAAAATTGTTACCAATCGATTCAGTACATTGCATTTCATAAGATCAAACATCTATTTTATATTGGAATCAAAGTTTTTAACATTCTTTCATATCGTATATACGATTTTTCGCACATATACGCGTATCTTTGAAAAACGAAAACTTGAAATCTCGTTCAATTTCATTGATTTTATATTCTATCGATGCAGAATAAAGAATATAACAAGAATATAACGTTTTTACTATGTTTAAATACGCGTTTTCATATCATAATTGTCGAAAAACGTAATCGACATACGCGATTTTCGGTATATGCGAAGATAAAATCGTGAAATCTTTAATAATACTTGTGCCACAGTTAGATAAATGTTATCAATCGATTCAGAACATTGCATTTCATAAGATCAAACATCTATTTTATATTGGAATCAAAGTTTTTAACATTCTTTCATATCGTATATACGATTTTTCGCTCATATACGCGTATCGTCGAAAAACGAAAACTTGAAATCTCGTTCAATTTCATTGATTTTATATTCTATCGATGCAGAATAAAGAATATAACAGGAATATAACGTTTGTACTATGTTTAAATACGCGTTTTCATATGATTATTGTCGAAAAACGTAATCGACATACGCGAATTTCGGTATTCGCGAAGATAAAATCGTGAAATCTTTAATAATACTTGTGCCACAGTTAGAAAAATGTTACCAAACGATTAAGAACATTGCATTTCATAAGATCAAACATCTATTTTATATTGGAATCAAAGTTTTTAACATGCTTTCATATCGTATATACGATTTTTCGATCATATACGCGTATCGTCGAAAAACGAAAACTTGAAATCTCGTTCAATTTCATTGATTTTAAATTCTATCGATGCAGAATAAAGAATATAACAAGAATATAACGTTTTTACTATGTTTAAATACGCGTTTTCATATGATAATTGTCGAAAAACATAATCGACATACGCGAATTTCGGTATATGCGAAGATAAAATCGTGAAATCTTTAATATTACTTGTGCCACAGTTAGAAAAATGTTACCAATCAATTCAGAACATTGCATTTCATAAGATCAAACATCTATTTTATATTGGAATCAAAGTTTTTAACATTCTTTCATATCGTATATACGATTTCTCGCTCATATACGCGTATCGTCGAAAAACGAAAACTTGAAATCTCGTTCAATTTCATTGATTTTATATTCTATCGATGCAGAATAAAGAATATAACAGGAATATAACGTTTGTACTATGTTTAAATACGCGTTTTCATATGATAATTGTCGAAAAACGTAATCGACATACGCGAATTTCGGTATATGCGAAGATGAAATCGTGAAATCTTTAATAATACTTTTGCCACAGTTAGAAAATTGTTACCAATCGATTCAGTACATTGCATTTCATAAGATCAAACATCTATTTTATATTGGAATCAAAGTTTTTAACATTCTTTCATATCGTATATACGATTTTTCGCACATATACGCGTATCGTCGAAAAACGAAAACTTGAAATCTCGTTCAATTTCATTGATTTTAAATTCTATCGATGCAGAATAAAGAATATAACAAGAATATAACGTTTTTACTATGTTTAAATACGCGTTTTCATATGATAATTGTCGAAAAACATAATCGACATACGCGAATTTCGGTATATGCGAAGATAAAATCGTGAAATCTTTAATATTACTTGTGCCACAGTTAGAAAAATGTTACCAATCAATTCAGAACATTGCATTTCATAAGATCAAACATCTATTTTATATTGGAATCAAAGTTTTTAACATTCTTTCATATCGTATATACGATTTCTCGCTCATATACGCGTATCGTCGAAAAACGAAAACTTGAAATCTCGTTCAATTTCATTGATTTTATATTCTATCGATGCAGAATAAAGAATATAACAGGAATATAACGTTTGTACTATGTTTAAATACGCGTTTTCATATCATAATTGTCGAAAAACGTAATCGACATACGCGATTTTCGGTATATGCGAAGATAAAATCGTGAAATCTTTAATAATACTTGTGCCACAGTTAGATAAATGTTATCAATCGATTCAGAACATTGCATTTCATAAGATCAAACATCTATTTTATATTGGAATCAAAGTTTTTAACATTCTTTCATATCGTATATACGATTTTTCGCTCATATACGCGTATCGTCGAAAAACGAAAACTTGAAATCTCGTTCAATTTCATTGATTTTATATTCTATCGATGCAGAATAAAGAATATAACAGGAATATAACGTTTGTACTATGTTTAAATACACGTTTTCATATGATAATTGTCGAAAAACGTAATCGACATACGCGAATTTCGGTACATGCGAAGATGAAATCGTGAAATCTTTAATAATACTTTTGCCACAGTTAGAAAATTGTTACCAATCGATTCAGTACATTGCATTTCATCAGATCAAACGTCTATTTTATATTGGAATCAAAGTTTTTAACATTCTTTCATATCGTATATACGATTTTTCGCACATATACGCGTATCTTTGAAAAACGAAAACTTGAACTCTCGTTCAATTTCATTGATTTTATATTCTATCGATGCAGAATAAAGAATATAACAAGAATATAACGTTTCTACTATGTTTAAATACGCGTTTTCATATCATAATTGTCGAAAAACGTAATCGACATACGCGATTTTCGGTATATGCGAAGATAAAATCGTGAAATCTTTAATAATACTTGTGCCACAGTTAGAAAAATGTTATCAATCGATTCAGAACATTGCATTTCATAAGATCAAACATCTATTTTATATTGGAATCAAAGTTTTTAACATTCTTTCATATCGTATATACGATTGTTCGTTCATATACGCGTATCGTCGAAAAACGAAAACTTGAAATCTCGTTCAATTTCATTGATTCTATATTCTATCGATGCAGAATAAAGAATATAACAAGAATATAACGTTTTTACTATGTTTAAATACGCGTTTTCATATGATAATTGTCGAAAAACCTAACCGACATACGCGAATTTCGGTATATGCGAAGATAAAATCGTGAAATCTTTAATAATACTTGTGCCACAGTTAGAAAAATGTTACCAATCGATTCAGAACATTGCATTTCATAAGATCAAACATCTATTTTATATTGGAATCAAAGTTTTTAACATTCTTTCATATCGTATATACGATTTTTCGCTCATAAACGCGTATCGTCGAAAAACGAAAACTTGAAATCTCGTTCAATTTCATTGATTTTATATTCTATCGATGCAGAATAAGGAATATAACAAGAATATAAAGTTTTTACTATGTTCAAATACGCGTTTTCATATGATAATTGTCGAAAAACATAATCGACATACGCGAATTTCGGTATATGCGAAGATAAAATCGTGAAATCTTTAATATTACTTGTGCCACAGTTAGAAAAATGTTACCAATCAATTCAGAACATTGCATTTCATAAGATCAAACATCTATTTTATATTGGAATCAAAGTTTTTAACATTCTTTCATATCGTATATACGATTTCTCGCTCATATACGCGTATCGTCGAAAAACGAAAACTTGAAATCTCGTTCAATTTCATTGATTTTATATTCTATCGATGCAGAATAAAGAATATAACAGGAATATAACGTTTGTACTATGTTTAAATACGCGTTTTCATATGATAATTGTCGAAAAACGTAATCGACATACGCGAATTTCGGTATATGCGAAGATGAAATCGTGAAATCTTTAATAATACTTTTGCCACAGTTAGAAAATTGTTACCAATCGATTCAGTACATTGCATTTCATAAGATCAAACATCTATTTTATATTGGAATCAAAGTTTTTAACATTCTTTCATATCGTATATCCGATTTTTCGCACATATACGCGTATCATCGAAAAACGAAAAGTTGAAATCTCGTTCAATTTCATTGATTTTAAATTCTATCGATGCAGAATAAAGAATATAACAAGAATATAACGTTTTTACTATGTTTAAATACGCGTTTTCATATGATAATTGTCGAAAAACATAATCGACATACGCGAATTTCGGTATATGCGAAGATAAAATCGTGAAATCTTTAATATTACTTGTGCCACAGTTAGAAAAATGTTACCAATCAATTCAGAACATTGCATTTCATAAGATCAAACATCTATTTTATATTGGAATCAAAGTTTTTAACATTCTTTCATATCGTATATACGATTTCTCGCTCATATACGCGTATCGTCGAAAAACGAAAACTTGAAATCTCGTTCAATTTCATTGATTTTATATTCTATCGATGCAGAATAAAGAATATAACAGGAATATAACGTTTGTACTATGTTTAAATACGCGTTTTCATATGATAATTGTCGAAAAACGTAATCGACATACGCGAATTTCGGTATATGCGAAGATGAAATCGTGAAATCTTTAATAATACTTTTGCCACAGTTAGAAAATTGTTACCAATCGATTCAGTACATTGCATTTCATAAGATCAAACATCTATTTTATATTGGAATCAAAGTTTTTAACATTCTTTCATATCGTATATACGATTTTTCGCTCACATACGCGTATCGTCGAAAAACGAAAACTTGAAATCTCGTTCAATTTCATTGATTTTAAATTCTATCGATGCAGAATAAAGAATATAACAAGAATATAACGTTTTTACTATGTTTAAATACGCATCTTCATATGATAATTGTCGAAAAACATAATCGACATACGCGAATTTCGGTATATGCGAAGATAAACCGTGAAATCTTTAATAATACTTGTGCCACAGTTAGATAAATGTTACCAAACGATTCAGAACATTGCATTTCATAAGATCAAACATCTATTTTATATTGGAATCAAAGTTTTTAACATTCTTTCATATCGTATATACGATTTTTCGCTCATATACGCGTATCGTCGAAAAACGAAAACTTGAAATCTCGTTCAATTTCATTGATTCTATATTCTATCGATGCAGAATAAAGAATATAACAAGAATATAACGTTTTTACTATGTTTAAATACGCGTTTTCATATGATAATTGTCGAAAAACCTAATCGAAATACGCGAATTTCGGTATATGCGAAGATAAAATCGTGAAATCTTTAATAATACTAGTGCCGCAGTTAGAAAAATGTTACCAATCGATTCAGAACATTGCATTTCATAAGATCAAACATCTATTTTATATTGGAATCAAAGTTTTTAACATTCTTTCATATCGTATATACGATTTTTCGCTCATATAGGCGTATCGTCGAAAAACGAAAACTTGAAATCTCGTTCAATTTCATTGATTTTAAATTCTATCGATGCAGAATAAAGAATATAACAAGAATATAACGTTTTTACTATGTTTAAATACGCGTTTTCATATGATAATTGTCGAAAAACATAATCGACATACGCGAATTTCGGTATATGCGAAGATAAAATCGTGAAATCTTTAATAATACTTGTGCCACAGTTAGAAAAATGTTACCAATCGATTCAGAACATTGCATTTCATAAGATCAAACATCTATTTCATATTGGAAACAAAGTTTTTAACATTCTTTCATATGGTATATACGATTTTTCGCTCATATACGCGTATCGTCGAAAAACGAAAACTTGAAATCTCGTTCAATTTCATGGATTTTATATTCTATCGATGCAGAATAAAGAATATAACAGGAATATAACGTTTGTACTATGTTTAAATACACGTTTTCATATGATAATTGTCGAAAAACGTAATCGACATACGCGAATTTCGGTACATGCGAAGATGAAATCGTGAAATCTTTAATAATACTTTTGCCACAGTTAGAAAATTGTTACCAATCGATTCAGTACATTGCATTTCATAAGATCAAACGTCTATTTTATATTGGAATCAAAGTTTTTAACATTCTATCATATCGTATATACGATTTTTCGCACATATACGCGTATCTTTGTAAAACGAAAACATGAAATCTCGTTCAATTTCATTGATTTTATATTCTATCGATGCAGAATAAAGAATATAACAAGAATATAACGTTTTTACTATGTTTAAATACGCGTTTTCATATCATAATTGTCGAAAAACGTAATCGACATACGCGATTTTCGGTATATGCGAAGATAAAATCGTGAAATCTTTAATAATACTTGTGCCACAGTTAGATAAATGTTATCAATCGATTCAGAACATTGCATTTCATAAGATCAAACATCTATTTTATATTGGAATCAAAGTTTTTAACATTCTTTCATATCGTATATACGATTTTTCGCTCATATACGCGTATCGTCGAAAAACGAAAACTTGAAATCTCGTTCAATTTCATTGATTTTATATTCTATCGATGCAGAATAAAGAATATAACAGGAATATAACGTTTGTACTATGTTTAAATACACGTTTTCATATGATAATTGTCGAAAAACGTAATCGACATACGCGAATTTCGGTACATGCGAAGATGAAATCGTGAAATCTTTAATAATACTTTTGCCACAGTTAGAAAATTGTTACCAATCGATTCAGTACATTGCATTTCATCAGATCAAACGTCTATTTTATATTGGAATCAAAGTTTTTAACATTCTTTCATATCGTATATACGATTTTTCGCACATATACGCGTATCTTTGAAAAACGAAAACTTGAACTCTCGTTCAATTTCATTGATTTTATATTCTATCGATGCAGAATAAAGAATATAACAAGAATATAACGTTTCTACTATGTTTAAATACGCGTTTTCATATCATAATTGTCGAAAAACGTAATCGACATACGCGATTTTCGGTATATGCGAAGATAAAATCGTGAAATCTTTAATAATACTTGTGCCACAGTTAGAAAAATGTTATCAATCGATTCAGAACATTGCATTTCATAAGATCAAACATCTATTTTATATTGGAATCAAAGTTTTTAACATTCTTTCATATCGTATATACGATTGTTCGCTCATATACGCGTATCGTCGAAAAACGAAAACTTGAAATCTCGTTCAATTTCATTGATTCTATATTCTATCGATGCAGAATAAAGAATATAACAAGAATATAACGTTTTTACTATGTTTAAATACGCGTTTTCATATGATAATTGTCGAAAAACCTAACCGACATACGCGAATTTCGGTATATGCGAAGATAAAATCGTGAAATCTTTAATAATACTTGTGCCACAGTTAGAAAAATGTTACCAATCGATTCAGAACATTGCATTTCATAAGATCAAACATCTATTTTATATTGGAATCAAAGTTTTTAACATTCTTTCATATCGTATATACGATTTTTCGCTCATAAACGCGTATCGTCGAAAAACGAAAACTTGAAATCTCGTTCAATTTCATTGATTTTATATTCTATCGATGCAGAATAAGGAATATAACAAGAATATAAAGTTTTTACTATGTTCAAATACGCGTTTTCATATGATAATTGTCGAAAAACCTAATCGACACATGCGATTTTCGGTATATGCGAAGATAAAATCGTGACATCTTTAATAATACTTGTGCCACAGTTAGAAAAATGTTACCAATCGATTCAGAACATTTCATTTCATAAGATCAAACATCTATTTTATATTGGAATCAAAGTTTTTAACATTCTTTCATATCGTATATACGATTTTTCGCTCATATACGCGTATCGTCGAAACACGAAAACTTGAAATCTCGTTCAATTTCATTGATTTTAAATTCTATCGATGCAGAATAAAGAATATAACAAGAATATAACGTTTTTACTATGTTTAAATACGCGTTTTCATATGATAATTGTCGAAAAACTTAATCGACATACGCGAATATCGGTATATGCGAAGATAAAATCGTGAAATCTTTAATAATACTTGTGCCACAGTTAGAAAAATGTTACCAATCGATTCAGAACATTGCATTTCATAAGATCAAACATCTATTTTATATTGGAATCAAAGTTTTTAACATTCTTTCATATCGTATATACGATTTTTCGCTCATATACGCGTATCGTCGAAAAAAGAAAACTTGAAATCTCGTTCAATTTCATTGATTTTATATTCTATCGATGCAGAATAAAGAATATAACAAGAATATAACGTTTTTACTATGTTTAAATACGCGTTTTCATATGATAATTGTCGAAAAACCTAATCGAAATACGCGAATTTCGGTATATGCGAAGATAAAATCGTGAAATCTTTAATAATACTTGTGCCACAGTTAGAAAAATGTTACCAATCGATTCAGAACATTGCATTTCATAAGATCAAACATCTATTTTATATTGGAATCAAAGTTTTTAACATTCTTTCATATCGTATATACGATTTTTCGCTCATATACGCGTATCGTCGAAAAACGAAAACTTGAAATCTCGTTCAATTTCATTGATTTTATATTCTATCGATGCAGAATAAGGAATATAACAAGAATATAAAGTTTTTACTATGTTCAAATACGCGTTTTCATATGATAATTGTCGAAAAACGTAATCGACATACGCGAATTTCGGTATATGCGAAGATAAAATCGTGAAATCTTTAATATTACTTGTGCCACAGTTAGAAAAATATTACCAATCGATTCAGAACATTGCAATTCATAAGATCAAACCTCTATTTTATATTGGAATCAAAGTTTTTAACATTCTTTCATATCGTATATACGATTTTTCACACATATACGCGTATCGTCGAAAAACGAAAACTTGAAATCTCGTTCAATTTCATTGATTTTATATTCTATCGATGCAGAATAAAGAATATAACAGGAATATAACGTTTGTACTATGTCTAAATACGCGTTTTCATATGATAATTGTCGAAAAACGTAATCGACATACGCAAATTTCGGTATATGCGAAGATGAAATCGTGAAATTTTTAATAATACTTTTGCCACAGTTAGAAAATTGTTACCAATCGATTCAGTACATTGCATTTCATAAGATCAAAAACATATATTTTATATTGGAATCAAAGTTTTTAAAATTCTTTCATATCGTATATACGATTTTTCGCACATATACGCGTATCTTTGAAAAACGAAAACTTGAAATCTCGTTCAATTTCATTGATTTTATATTCTATCGATGCAGAATAAAGAATATAACAAGAATATAACGTTTTTACTATGTTTAAATACGCGTTTTCATATCATAATTGTCGAAAAACGTAATCGACATACGCGATTTTCGGTATATGCGAAGATAAAATCGTGAAATCTTTAATAATACTTGTGCCACAGTTAGATAAATGTTATCAATCGATTCAGAACATTGCATTTCATAAGATCAAACATCTATTTTATATTGGAATCAAAGTTTTTAACATTCTTTCATATCGTATATACGATTTTTCGCTCATATACGCGTATCGTCGAAAAACGAAAACTTGAAATCTCGTTCAATTTCATTGATTTTATATTCTATCGATGCAGAATAAAGAATAAAACAGGAATATAACGTTTGTACTATGTTTAAATACACGTTTTCATATGATAATTGTCGAAAAACGTAATCGACATACGCGAATTTCGGTACATGCGAAGATGAAATCGTGAAATCTTTAATAATACTTTTGCCACAGTTAGAAAATTGTTACCAATCGATTCAGTACATTGCATTTCATCAGATCAAACGTCTATTTTATATTGGAATCAAAGTTTTTAACATTCTTTCATATCGTATATACGATTTTTCGCACATATACGCATATCTTTGAAAAACGAAAACTTGAACTCTCGTTCAATTTCATTGATTTTATATTCTATTGATGCAGAATAAAGAATATAACAAGAATATAACGTTTCTACTATGTTTAAATACGCGTTTTCATATCATAATTGTCGAAAAACTTAATCGACATACGCGATTTTCGGTATATGCGAAGATAAAATCGTGAAATCTTTAATAATACTTGTGCCACAGTTAGAAAAATGTTATCAATCGATTCAGAACATTGCATTTCATAAGATCAAACATCTATTTTATATTGGAATCAAAGTTTTTAACATTCTTTCATATCGTATATACGATTTTTCGCTCATATACGCGTATCGTCGAAAAACGAAAACTTGAAATCTCGTTCAATTTCATTGATTTTATATTCTATCGATGCAGAATAAAGAATATAACAGGAATATAACGTTTGTACTATGTTTAAATACGCGTTTTCATATGATTATTGTCGAAAAACGTAATCGACATACGCGAATTTCGGTATTCGCGAAGATAAAATCGTGAAATCTTTAATAATACTTGTGCCACAGTTAGAAAAATGTTACCAAACGATTCAGTACATTGCATTTCATAAGATCAAACATCTATTTTATATTGGAATCAAAGTTTTTAACATTCTTTCATATCGTATATACGATTTTTCGCACATATACGCGTATCTTTGAAAAACGAAAACTTGAAATCTCGTTCAATTTCATTGATTTTATATTCTATCGATGCAGAATAAAGAATATAACAAGAATATAACGTTTTTACTATGTTTAAATACGCGTTTTCATATAATAATTGTCGAAAAACGTAATCGACATACGCGATTTTCGGTATATGCGAAGATAAAATCGTGAAATCTTTAATAATACTTGTGCCACAGTTAGATAAATGTTATCAATCGATTCAGAACATTGCATTTCATAAGATCAAACATCTATTTTATATTGGAATCAAAGTTTTTAACATTCTTTCATATCGTATATACGATTTTTCGCTCATATACGCGTATCGTCGAAAAACGAAAACTTGAAATCTCGTTCAATTTCATTGATTTTATATTCTATCGATGCAGAATAAAGAATATAACAGGAATATAACGTTTGTACTATGTTTAAATACGCGTTTTCATATGATTATTGTCGAAAAACGTAATCGACATACGCGAAATTCGGTATTCGCGAAGATAAAATCGTGAAATCTTTAATATTACTTGTGCCACAGTTAGAAAAATGTTACCAATCAATTCAGAACATTGCATTTCATAAGATCAAACATCTATTTTATATTGGAATCAAAGTTTTTAACATTCTTTCATATCGTATATACGATTTCTCGCTCATATACGCGTATCGTCGAAAAACGAAAACTTGAAATCTCGTTCAATTTCATTGATTTTATATTCTATCGATGCAGAATAAAGAATATAACAGGAATATAACGTTTGTACTATGTTTAAATACGCGTTTTCATATGATAATTGTCAAAAAACGTAATCGACATACGCGAATTTCGGTATATGCGAAGATGAAATCGTGAAATCTTTAATAATACTTTTGCCACAGTTAGAAAATTGTTACCAATCGA
Source organism: Vespa crabro (assembly GCF_910589235.1). Lineage (NCBI taxonomy): Eukaryota > Metazoa > Arthropoda > Insecta > Hymenoptera > Vespidae > Vespa > Vespa crabro. The sequence goes on along the minus strand of NC_060956.1, from coordinate 11,829,168 downwards.
TTCAGTACATTGCATTTCATAAGATCAAACATCTATTTTATATTGGAATCAAAGTTTTTAACATTCTTTCATATCGTATATACGATTTTTCGCACATATACGCGTATCTTTGAAAAACGAAAACTTGAAATCTCGTTCAATTTCATTGATTTTATATTCTATCGATGCAGAATAAAGAATATAACAAGAATATAACGTTTTTACTATGTTTAAATACGCGTTTTCATATCATAATTGTCGAAAAACGTAATCGACATACGCGATTTTCGGTATATGCGAAGATAAAATCGTGAAATCTTTAATAATACTTGTGCCACAGTTAGATAAATGTTATCAATCGATTCAGAACATTGCATTTCATAAGATCAAACATCTATTTTATATTGGAATCAAAGTTTTTAACATTCTTTCATATCGTATATACGATTTTTCGCTCATATACGCGTATCGTCGAAAAACGAAAACTTGAAATCTCGTTCAATTTCATTGATTTTATATTCTATCGATGCAGAATAAAGAATATAACAGGAATATAACGTTTGTACTATGTTTAAATACGCGTTTTCATATGATAATTGTCGAAAAACGTAATCGACATACGCGAATTTCGGTATATGCGAAGATGAAATCGTGAAATCTTTAATAATACTTTTGCCACAGTTAGAAAATTGTTACCAATCGATTCAGTACATTGCATTTCATAAGATCAAACATCTATTTTATATTGGAATCAAAGTTTTTAACATTCTTTCATATCGTATATACGATTTTTCGCACATATACGCGTATCGTCGAAAAACGAAAAGTTGAAATCTCGTTCATTCTCATTGATTTTAAATTCTATCGATGCAGAATAAAGAATATAACAAGAATATAACGTTTTTACTATGTTTAAATACGCGTTTTCATATGATAATTGTCGAAAAACGTAATCGACATACGCGAATTTCGGTATATGCGAAGATAAAATCGTGAAATCTTTAATATTACTTGTGCCACAGTTAGAAAAATGTTACCAATCAATTCAGAACATTGCATTTCATAAGATCAAACATCTATTTTATATTGGAATCAAAGTTTTTAACATTCTTTCATATCGTATATACGATTTCTCGCTCATATACGCGTATCGTCGAAAAACGAAAACTTGAAATCTCGTTCAATTTCATTGATTTTATATTCTATCGATGCAGAATAAAGAATATAACAGGAATATAACGTTTGTACTATGTTTAAATACGCGTTTTCATATGATAATTGTCGAAAAACGTAATCGACATACGCGAATTTCGGTATATGCGAAGATGAAATCGTGAAATCTTTAATAATACTTTTGCCACAGTTAGAAAATTGTTACCAATCGATTCAGTACATTGCATTTCATAAGATCAAACATCTATTTTATATTGGAATCAAAGTTTTTAACATTCTTTCATATCGTATATACGATTTTTCGCACATATACGCGTATCTTTGAAAAACGAAAACTTGAAATCTCGTTCAATTTCATTGATTTTATATTCTATCGATGCAGAATAAAGAATATAACAAGAATATAACGTTTTTACTATGTTTAAATACGCGTTTTCATATCATAATTGTCGAAAAACGTAATCGACATACGCGATTTTCGGTATATGCGAAGATAAAATCGTGAAATCTTTAATAATACTTGTGCCACAGTTAGATAAATGTTATCAATCGATTCAGAACATTGCATTTCATAAGATCAAACATCTATTTTATATTGGAATCAAAGTTTTTAACATTCTTTCATATCGTATATACGATTTTTCGCTCATATACGCGTATCGTCGAAAAACGAAAACTTGAAATCTCGTTCAATTTCATTGATTTTATATTCTATCGATGCAGAATAAAGAATATAACAGGAATATAACGTTTGTACTATGTTTAAGTACACGTTTTCATATGATAATTGTCGAAAAACGTAATCGACATACGCGAATTTCGGTACATGCGAAGATGAAATCGTGAAATCTTTAATAATACTTTTGCCACAGTTAGAAAATTGTTACCAATCGATTCAGTACATTGCATTTCATCAGATCAAACGTCTATTTTATATTGGAATCAAAGTTTTTAACATTCTTTCATATCGTATATACGATTTTTCGCACATATACGCGTATCTTTGAAAAACGAAAACTTGAACTCTCGTTCAATTTCATTGATTTTATATTCTATCGATGCAGAATAAAGAATATAACAAGAATATAACGTTTCTACTATGTTTAAATACGCGTTTTCATATCATAATTGTCGAAAAACGTAATCGACATACGCGATTTTCGGTATATGCGAAGATAAAATCGTGAAATCTTTAATAATACTTGTGCCACAGTTAGAAAAATGTTATCAATCGATTCAGAACATTGCATTTCATAAGATCAAACATCTATTTTATATTGGAATCAAAGTTTTTAACATTCTTTCATATCGTATATACGATTTTTCGCTCATATACGCGTATCGTCGAAAAACGAAAACTTGAAATCTCGTTCAATTTCATTGATTCTATATTCTATCGATGCAGAATAAAGAATATAACAAGAATATAACGTTTTTACTATGTTTAAATACGCGTTTTCATATGATAATTGTCGAAAAACCTAATCGACATACGCGAATTTCGGTATATGCGAAGATAACATCGTGAAATCTTTAATAATACTTGTGCCACAGTTAGAAAAATGTTACCAATCGATTCAGAACATTGCATTTCATAAGATCAAACATCTATTTTATATTGGAATCAAAGTTTTTAACATTCTTTCATATCGTATATACGATTTTTCGCTCATAAACGCGTATCGTCGAAAAACGAAAACTTGAAATCTCGTTCAATTTCATTGATTTTATATTCTATCGATGCAGAATAAGGAATATAACAAGAATATAAAGTTTTTACTATGTTCAAATACGCGTTTTCATATGATAATTGTCGAAAAACCTAATCGACACATGCGATTTTCGGTATATGCGAAGATAAAATCGTGACATCTTTAATAATACTTGTGCCACAGTTAGAAAAATGTTACCAATCGATTCAGAACATTTCATTTCATAAGATCAAACATCTATTTTATATTGGAATCAAAGTTTTTAACATTCTTTCATATCGTATATACGATTTTTCGTTCATATACGCGTATCGTCGAAACACGAAAACTTGAAATCTCGTTCAATTTCATTGATTTTAAATTCTATCGATGCAGAATAAAGAATATAACAAGAATATAACGTTTTTACTATGTTTAAATACGCGTTTTCATATGATAATTGTCGAAAAACTTAATCGACATACGCGAATATCGGTATATGCGAAGATAAAATCGTGAAATCTTTAATAATACTTGTGCCACAGTTAGAAAAATGTTACCAATCGATTCAGAACATTGCATTTCATAAGATCAAACATCTATTTTATATTGGAATCAAAGTTTTTAACATTCTTTCATATCGTATATACGATTTTTCGATCATATACGCGTATCGTCGAAAAACGAAAACTTGAAATTTCGTTCAATTTCATTGATTTTAAATTCTATCGATGCAGAATAAAGAATATAACAAGAATATAACGTTTTTACTATGTTTAAATACGCGTTTTCATATGATAATTGTCGAAAAACATAATCGACATACGCGAATTTCGGTATATGCGAAGATAAAATCGTGAAATCTTTAATATTACTTGTGCCACAGTTAGAAAAATGTTACCAATCAATTCAGAACATTGCATTTCATAAGATCAAACATCTATTTTATATTGGAATCAAAGTTTTTAACATTCTTTCATATCGTATATACGATTTTTCGCTCATATACGCGTATCGTCGAAAAAAGAAAACTTGAAATCTCGTTCAATTTCATTGATTTTATATTCTATCGATGCAGAATAAAGAATATAACAAGAATATAACGTTTTTACTATGTTTAAATACGCGTTTTCATATGATAATTGTCGAAAAACCTAATCGAAATACGCGAATTTCGGTATATGCGAAGATAAAATCGTGAAATCTTTAATAATACTTGTGCCACAGTTAGAAAAATGTTACCAATCGATTCAGAACATTGCATTTCATAAGATCAAACATCTATTTTATATTGGAATCAAAGTTTTTAACATTCTTTCATATCGTATATACGATTTTTCGCTCATATACGCGTATCGTCGAAAAACGAAAACTTGAAATCTCGTTCAATTTCATTGATTTTATATTCTATCGATGCAGAATAAGGAATATAACAAGAATATAAAGTTTTTACTATGTTCAAATACGCGTTTTCATATGATAATTGTCGAAAAACGTAATCGACATACGCGAATTTCGGTATATGCGAAGATAAAATCGTGAAATCTTTAATATTACTTGTGCCACAGTTAGAAAAATATTACCAATCGATTCAGAACATTGCAATTCATAAGATCAAACATCTATTTTATATTGGAATCAAAGTTTTTAACATTCTTTCATATCGTATATACGATTTTTCACACATATACGCGTATCGTCGAAAAACGAAAACTTGAAATCTCGTTCAATTTCATTGATTTTATATTCTATCGATGCAGAATAAAGAATATAACAGGAATATAACGTTTGTACTATGTCTAAATACGCGTTTTCATATGATAATTGTCGAAAAACGTAATCGACATACGCAAATTTCGGTATATGCGAAGATGAAATCGTGAAATTTTTAATAATACTTTTGCCACAGTTAGAAAATTGTTACCAATCGATTCAGTACATTGCATTTCATAAGATCAAAAACATATATTTTATATTGGAATCAAAGTTTTTAAAATTCTTTCATATCGTATATACGATTTTTCGCACATATACGCGTATCTTTGAAAAACGAAAACTTGAAATCTCGTTCAATTTCATTGATTTTATATTCTATCGATGCAGAATAAAGAATATAACAAGAATATAACGTTTTTACTATGTTTAAATACGCGTTTTCATATCATAATTGTCGAAAAACGTAATCGACATACGCGATTTTCGGTATATGCGAAGATAAAATCGTGAAATCTTTAATAATACTTGTGCCACAGTTAGATAAATGTTATCAATCGATTCAGAACATTGCATTTCATAAGATCAAACATCTATTTTATATTGGAATCAAAGTTTTTAACATTCTTTCATATCGTATATACGATTTTTCGCTCATATACGCGTATCGTCGAAAAACGAAAACTTGAAATCTCGTTCAATTTCATTGATTTTATATTCTATCGATGCAGAATAAAGAATATAACAGGAATATAACGTTTGTACTATGTTTAAATACACGTTTTCATATGATAATTGTCGAAAAACGTAATCGACATACGCGAATTTCGGTACATGCGAAGATGAAATCGTGAAATCTTTAATAATACTTTTGCCACAGTTAGAAAAATGTTATCAATCGATTCAGAACATTGCATTTCATAAGATCAAACATCTATTTTATATTGGAATCAAAGTTTTTAACATTCTTTCATATCGTATATACGATTTCTCGCTCATATACGCGTATCGTCGAAAAACGAAAACTTGAAATCTCGTTCAATTTCATTGATTTTATATTCTATCGATGCAGAATAAAGAATATAACAGGAATATAACGTTTGTACTATGTTTAAATACGCGTTTTCATATGATAATTGTCAAAAAACGTAATCGACATACGCGAATTTCGGTATATGCGAAGATGAAATCGTGAAATCTTTAATAATACTTTTGCCACAGTTAGAAAATTGTTACCAATCGATTCAGTACATTGCATTTCATAAGATCAAACATCTATTTTATATTGGAATCAAAGTTTTTAACATTCTTTCATATCGTGTATACGATTTTTCGCACATATACGCGTATCTTTGAAAAACGAAAACTTGAAATCTCGTTCAATTTCATTGATTTTATATTCTATCGATGCAGAATAAAGAATATAACAAGAATATAACGTTTTTACTATGTTTAAATACGCGTTTTCATATCATAATTGTCGAAAAACGTAATCGACATACGCGATTTTCGGTATATGCGAAGATAAAATCGTGAAATCTTTAATAATACTTGTGCCACAGTTAGATAAATGTTATCAATCGATTCAGAACATTGCATTTCATAAGATCAAACATCTATTTTATATTGGAATCAAAGTTTTTAACATTCTTTCATATCGTATATACGATTTTTCGCTCATATACGCGTATCGTCGAAAAACGAAAACTTGAAATCTCGTTCAATTTCATTGATTTTATATTCTATCGATGCAGAATAAAGAATATAACAGGAATATAACGTTTGTACTATGTTTAAATACGCGTTTTCATATGATTATTGTCGAAAAACCTAATCGACATACGCGAATTTCGGTATTCGCGAAGATAAAATCGTGAAATCTTTAATAATACTTGTGCCACAGTTAGAAAAATGTTACCAAACGATTAAGAACATTGCATTTCATAAGATCAAACATCTATTTTATATTGGAATCAAAGTTTTTAACATTCTTTCATATCGTATATACGATTTTTCGATCATATACGCGTATCGTCGAAAAACGAAAACTTGAAATCTCGTTCAATTTCATTGATTTTAAATTCTATCGATGCAGAATAAAGAATATAACAAGAATATAACGTTTTTACTATGTTTAAATACGCGTTTTCATATGATAATTGTCGAAAAACATAATCGACATACGCGAATTTCGGTATATGCGAAGATAAAATCGTGAAATCTTTAATATTACTTGTGCCACAGTTAGAAAAATGTTACCAATCAATTCAGAACATTGCATTTCATAAGATCAAACATCTATTTTATATTGGAATCAAAGTTTTTAACATTCTTTCATATCGTATATACGATTTCTCGCTCATATACGCGTATCGTCGAAAAACGAAAACTTGAAATCTCGTTCAATTTCATTGATTTTATATTCTATCGATGCAGAATAAAGAATATAACAGGAATATAACGTTTGTACTATGTTTAAATACGCGTTTTCATATGATAATTGTCAAAAAACGTAATCGACATACGCGAATTTCGGTATATGCGAAGATGAAATCGTGAAATCTTTAATAATACTTTTGCCACAGTTAGAGAATTGTTACCAATCGATTCAGTACATTGCATTTCATAAGATCAAACATCTATTTTATATTGGAATCAAAGTTTTTAACATTCTTTCATATCGTATATACGATTTTTCGCACATATACGCGTATCTTTGAAAAACGAAAACTTGAAATCTCGTTCAATTTCATTGATTTTATATTCTATCGATGCAGAATAAAGAATATAACAAGAATATAACGTTTTTACTATGTTTAAATACGCGTTTTCATATCATAATTGTCGAAAAACGTAATCGACATACGCGATTTTCGGTATATGCGAAGATAAAATCGTGAAATCTTTAATAATACTTGTGCCACAGTTAGATAAATGTTATCAATCGATTCAGAACATTGCATTTCATAAGATCAAACATCTATTTTATATTGGAATCAAAGTTTTTAACATTCTTTCATATCGTATATACGATTTTTCGCTCATATACGCGTATCGTCGAAAAACGAAAACTTGAAATCTCGTTCAATTTCATTGATTTTATATTCTATCGATGCAGAATAAAGAATATAACAGGAATATAACGTTTGTACTATGTTTAAATACACGTTTTCATATGATAATTGTCGAAAAACGTAATCGACATACGCGAATTTCGGTACATGCGAAGATGAAATCGTGAAATCTTTAATAATACTTTTGCCACAGTTAGAAAATTGTTACCAATCGATTCAGTACATTGCATTTCATCAGATCAAACGTCTATTTTATATTGGAATCAAAGTTTTTAACATTCTTTCATATCGTATATACGATTTTTCGCACATATACGCGTATCTTTGAAAAACGAAAACTTGAAATCTCGTTCAATTTCATTGATTTTATATTCTATCGATGCAGAATAAAGAATATAACAAGAATATAACGTTTTTACTATGTTTAAATACGCGTTTTCATATCATAATTGTCGAAAAACGTAATCGACATACGCGATTTTCGGTATATGCGAAGATAAAATCGTGAAATCTTTAATAATACTTGTGCCACAGTTAGAAAAATGTTATCAATCGATTCAGAACATTGCATTTCATAAGATCAAACATCTATTTTATATTGGAATCAAAGTTTTTAACATTCTTTCATATCGTATATACGATTTTTCGCTCATATACGCGTATCGTCGAAAAACGAAAACTTGAAATCTCGTTCAATTTCATTGATTGTATATTCTATCGATGCAGAATAAAGAATATAACAGGAATATAACGTTTGTACTATGTTTAAATACGCGTTTTCATATGATTATTGTCGAAAAACGTAATCGACATACGCGAATTTCGGTATTCGCGAAGATAAAATCGTGAAATCTTTAATAATACTTGTGCCACAGTTAGAAAAATGTTACCAAACGATTAAGAACATTGCATTTCATAAGATCAAACATCTATTTTATATTGGAATCAAAGTTTTTAACATTCTTTCATATCGTATATACGATTTTTCGATCATATACGCGTATCGTCGAAAAACGAAAACTTGAAATCTCGTTCAATTTCATTGATTTTAAATTCTATCGATGCAGAATAAAGAATATAACAAGAATATAACGTTTTTACTATGTTTAAATACACGTTTTCATATGATAATTGTCGAAAAACATAATCGACATACGCGAATTTCGGTATATGCGAAGATAAAATCGTGAAATCTTTAATATTACTTGTGCCACAGTTAGAAAAATGTTACCAATCAATTCAGAACATTGCATTTCATAAGATCAAACATCTATTTTATATTGGAATCAAAGTTTTTAACATTCTTTCATATCGTATATACGATTTCTCGCTCATATACGCGTATCGTCGAAAAACGAAAACTTGAAATCTCGTTCAATTTCATTGATTTTATATTCTATCGATGCAGAATAAGGAATATAACAAGAATATAAAGTTTTTACTATGTTCAAATACGCGTTTTCATATGATAATTGTCGAAAAACGTAATCGACATACGCGAATTTCGGTATATGCGAAGATAAAGTCGTGAAATCTTTAATATTACTTGTGCCACAGTTAGAAAAATATTACCAATCGATTCAGAACATTGCAATTCATAAGATCAAACATCTATTTTATATTGGAATCAAAGTTTTTAACATTCTTTCATATCGTATATACGATTTTTCACACATATACGCGTATCGTCGAAAAACGAAATTTTGAAATCTCGTTCAATTTCATTGATTTTATATTCTATCGATGCAGAATAAAGAATATAACAGGAATATAACGTTTGTACTATGTCTAAATACGCGTTTTCATATGATAATTGTCGAAAAACGTAATCGACATACGCAAATTTCGGTATATGCGAAGATGAAATCGTGAAATTTTTAATAATACTTTTGCCACAGTTAGAAAATTGTTACCAATCGATTCAGTACATTGCATTTCATAAGATCAAACATCTATTTTATATTGGAATCAAAGTTTTTAACATTCTTTCATATCGTATATACGATTTTTCGCACATATACGCGTATCTTTGAAAAACGAAAACTTGAAATCTCGTTCAATTTCATTGATTTTATATTCTATCGATGCAGAATAAAGAATATAACAAGAATATAACGTTTTTACTATGTTTAAATACGCGTTTTCATATAATAATTGTCGAAAAACGTAATCGACATACGCGATTTTCGGTATAAGCGAAGATAAAATCGTGAAATCTTTAATAATACTTGTGCCACAGTTAGATAAATGTTATCAATCGATTCAGAACATTGCATTTCATAAGATCAAACATCTATTTTATATTGGAATCAAAGTTTTTAACATTCTTTCATATCGTATATACGATTTTTCGCTCATATACGCGTATCGTCGAAAAACGAAAACTTGAAATCTCGTTCAATTTCATTGATTTTATATTCTATCGATGCAGAATAAAGAATATAACAGGAATATAACGTTTGTACTATGTTTAAATACGCGTTTTCATATGATTATTGTCGAAAAACGTAATCGACATACGCGAAATTCGGTATTCGCGAAGATAAAATCGTGAAATCTTTAATAATACTTGTGCCACAGTTAGAAAAATGTTACCAAACGATTCAGAACATTGCATTTCATAAGAACAAACATCTATTTTATATTGGAATAAAAGTTTTTAACATTCTTTCATATCGTATATACGATTTTTCGCTCATATACGCGTATCGTCGAAAAACGAAATCTTGAAATCTCGTTCAATTTCATTGATTTTATATTCTATCGATGCAGAATGGAGAATATAGCAAGAATATAACGTTTTTACTATGTTTAAATACGCGTTTTCATATGATAATTGTCGAAAAACATAATCGACATACGCGAATTTCGGTATATGCGAAGATAAAATTGTGAAATCTTTAATAATACTTGTGCTACAGTTAGAAAAATGTTACCAATCAATTCAGAACATTGCATTTCATAAAATCAAACATCTATATTATATTGGAATCAAAGTTTTTAACATTCTTTCATATCGTATATACGATTTTTCGCTCATATACGCGTATCGTCGAAAAACGAAAACTTGAAATCTCGTTCAATTTCATTGATTTTATATTCTATCGATGCAGAATAAAGAATATTGGAAGAATATAACGTTTTTACTATGTTCAAATACGCGTTTTCATATGATAATTGTCGAATAACGTAATCGACATACGCGAATTTCGGTACATGCGAAGATAAAATCGTGAAATCTTTAATAATACTTGTGCCATAGTTAGAAAAATGTTACCAATCGATTCAGAACATTGCATTTCATAAGATCAAACATCTATTTTATATTGGAAACAAAGTTTTTAACATTCTTTCATATCGTATATACGATTTTTCGCTCATATACGCGTATCGTCGAAAAACGAAAACTTGAAATCTCGTTCAATTTCATTGATTTTTTATTCTATCGATGCAGAATAAAGAATATAACAAGAATATAACGTTCTTACTATGTTTGAATACGCGTTTTCATATGATAATTGTCGAAAAACGTAATCGACATACGCGAATTTCGGTATATGCGAAGATAAAATCGTGAAATCTTTAATAATACTTGTGCCACAGTTAGAAAAATGTTACCAATCGATTCAGAACATTGCATTACATAAGATCACACAATTATTTTATATTGGAATCAAAGTTTTTAACATTCTTTCATATCGTATATACGATTTTTCGCTCATATACGCGTATCGTCGAAAAACGAAATCTTGAAATCTCGTTCAATTTCATTGATTTTATATTCTATCGATGCAGAATAAAGAATATAGCAAGAATATAACGTTTTTACTATGTTTAAATACGCGTTTTCATATGATAATTGTCGAAAAACGTAATCGACATACGCGAATTTCGGTATATGCGAAGATAAAATCGTGAAATCTTTAATAAAACTTGTGCCACAGTTAGAAAAATGTTACCAATCGATTCAGAACATTGCATTTCATAAGATCAAACATCTATTTTATATTGGAAACAAAGTTTTTAACATTCTTTCATATCGTATATACGATTTTTCGCTCATATACGCGTATCGTCGAAAAACGAAAACTTGAAATCTCGTTCAATTTCATTGATTTTTTATTCTATCGATGCAGAATAAAGAATATAACAAGAATATAACGTTCTTACTATGTTTGATTACGCGTTTTCATATGATAATTGTCGAAAAACCTAATCGACATACACGAATTTCGGTATATGCAAAGATAAAATCGTGAAATCTTTAATAATACTTGTGCCACAGTTAGAAAATTGTTACCAATCGATTCAGAACATTGCATTTCATAAAATCAAACATCTATTTTATATTGGAATCAAAGTTTTTAACATTCTTTCATATCGTATATACGATTTTTCGCTCATATACGCGTATCGTCGAAAAACGAAAACTTGAAATCTCGTTCAATTTCATTGATTTTATATTCTATCGATGCAGAATAAAGAATATAGCAAGAAAATAACGTTTTTACTATGTTTAAATACGCGTTTTCATATGATAATTGTCGAAAAACGTAATCGACATACGCGAATTTCGGTATATGCGAAGATAAAATCGTGAAATCTTTAATAATACTTGTGCCACAGTTAGAAAAATGTTACCAATCGATTCAGAACATTGCATTTCATAAGACCAAACATCTATTTTATATTGGAATCAAAGTTTTTAACATACTTTCATATCGTATATACGATTTTTCGCTCATATACGCGTATCATCGAAAAACGAAAACTTGAAATCTCGTTCAATTTCATTGATTGTATATTCTATCGATGCAGAATAAAGAATATAGCAAGAATATAACGTTTTTACTATGTTTAAATACGCGTTTTCATATGATAATTGTCGAAAAACGTAATCGACATACGGGAATTTCGGTATATGCGAAGATAAAATCGTGAAATCTTTAATAATACTTGTGCCACAGTTAGAAAATTGTTACCAATCGATTCAGAACATTGCATTTCATAAGATCAAACATCTATTTTATATTGGAATCAAAGTTTTTAACATTCTTTCATATCGTATATACGATTTTTCGCTCATATACGCGTATCGTCGAAAAACGAAAACTTGAAATCTCGTTCAATTTCATTGATTTTATATTCTATCGATGCAGAATAAAGAATATACCAAGAATATAACGTTTTTACTATGTTTAAATACGCGTTTTTATATGATAATTGTCGAAAAACCTAATCGACATACGCGAATTTCGGTATATGCGAAGATAAAATCGTGAAATCTTTAATAAAACTTGTGCCACAGTTAGAAAAATGTTACCAATCGATTCAGAACATTGCATTTCATAAGATCAAACATCTATTTTATATTGGAAACAATGTTTTTAACATTCTTTCATATCGTATATACGATTTTTCGCTCATATACCCGTATCGTCGAAAAACGAAAAATTGACATCTCGTTCAATTTCATTGATTTTTTATTCTCTCGATGCAGAATAAAGAATATAACAAGAATATAACGTTCTTACTATGTTTGAATACGCGTTTTCATATGATAATTGCCGAAAAACGTAATCGACATACGCGAATTTCGGTATATGCGAAGATAAAATCGTGAAATCTTTAATAAAACTTGTGCCACAGTTAGAAAAATGTTACCAATCGATTCAGAACATTGCATTTCATAAGATCAAACATCTATTTTATATTGGAATCATAGTTTTTAACATACTTTCATATCGTATATACGATTTTTCGCTCATATACGCGTATCTTCGAAAAACGAAAACTTGAAATCTCGATCAATTTCATTGATTTTATATTCTATCGATGCAGAATAAAGAATATAACATGAATATAACGTTTTTACTATGTTTAAATACGCGTTTTCATATGATAATTGTCGAAAAACGTAATCGACATACGCGAATTTCGGTATATGCGAAGATAAAATCGTGAAATCTTTAATAATACTTGTGCCACAGTTAGAAAATAGTTACCAATCGATTCAGAACATTGCATTTCATAAGATCAAACATCTATTTTATATTGGAATCAAAGTTTTTAACATTCTTTCATATCGTATATACGATTTTTCGCTCATATACGCGTATCGTCGAAAAACGAAAACTTGAAATCTCGTTCAATTTCATTGATTTTATATTCTATCGATGCAGAATAAAGAATATACCAAGAATATAACTTTTTTACTATGTTTACATACGCGTTTTTATATGATAATTGTCGAAAAACCTAATCGACATACGCGATTTTCGGTATATGCGAAGATAAAATCGTGAAATCTTTAATAATACTTGTGCCACAGTTAGAAAAATGTTACCAATCGATTCAGAACATTGCATTACATAAGATCAAACAATTATTTTATATTGGAATCAAAGTTTTTAACATTCCTTCATATCGTATATACGATTTTTCGCTCATATACGCGTATCGTCGATAAACGAAATCTTGAAATCTCGTTCAATTTCATTGATATTATATTCTATCGATGCAGAATAAAGAATATAGCAAGAATATAACGTTTTTACTATGTTTAAATACGCGTTTTCATATGATAATTGTCGAAAAACATAATCGACATACGCGAATTTCGGTATATGCGAAGATAAAATTGTGAAATCTTTAATAATACTTGTGCTACAGTTAGAAAAATGTTACCGATCGATTCAGAACATTGCATTTCATAAAATCAAACATCTACATTATATTGGAATCAAAGTTTTTAACATTCTTTCATATCGTATATACGATTTTTCGCTCATATACGCGTATCGTCGAAAAACGAAAACTTGAAATCTCGATCAATTTCATTGATTTTATATTCTATCGATGCAGAATAAAGAATATAACATGAATATAACGTTTTTACTATGTTTAAATACGCGTTTTCATATGATAATTGTCGAAAAACCTAATCGACATACGGGAATTTCGGTATATGCGAAGATAAAATCGTGAAATCTTTAATAAAACTTGTGCCACAGTTAGAAAAATGTTACCAATCGATTCAGATCATTGCATTTCATAAGATCAAACATCTATTTTATATTGGAAACAATGTTTTTAACATTCTTTCATATCGTATATACGATTTTTCGCTCATATACGCGTATCGTCGAAAAACGAAAAATTGACATCTCGTTCAATTTCATTGATTTTTTATTCTCTCGATGCAGAATAAAGAATATAACAAGAATATAACGTTCTTACTATGTTTGAATACGCGTTTTCATATGATAATTGCCGAAAAACGTAATCGACATACGCGAATTTCGGTATATGCGAAGATAAAATCGTGAAATCTTTAATAAAACTTGTGCCACAGTTAGAAAAATGTTACCAATCGATTCAGAACATTGCATTTCATAAGATCAAACATCTATTTTATATTGGAATCATAGTTTTTAACATACTTTCATATCGTATATACGATTTTTCGCTCATATACGCGTATCGTCGAAAAACGAAATCTTGAAATCTCGTCCAATTTCATTGATTTTATATTCTATCGATGCAGAATAAAGAATATAGCAAGAATATAACGTTTTTACTATGTTTAAATACGCGTTTTCATATGATAATTGTCGAAAAACATAATCGACATACGCGAATTTCGGTATATGCGAAGATAAAATTGTGAAATCTTTAATAATACTTGTGCTACAGTTAGAAAAATGTTACCAATCGATTCAGAACATTGCATTTCATAAAATCAAACATCTACATTATATTGGAATCAAAGTTTTTAACATTCTTTCATATCGTATATACGATTTTTCGCTCATATACGCGTATCGTCGAAAAACGAAAACTTGAAATCTCGATCAATTTCATTGATTTTATATTCTATCGATGCAGAATAAAGAATATAACATGAATATAACGTTTTTACTATGTTTAAATACGCGTTTTCATATGATAATTGTCGAAAAACCTAATCGACATACGGGAATTTCGGTATATGCGAAGATAAAATCGTGAAATCTTTAATAAAACTTGTGCCACAGTTAGAAAAATGTTACCAATCGATTCAGATCATTGCATTTCATAAGATCAAACATCTATTTTATATTGGAAACAATGTTTTTAACATTCTTTCATATCGTATATACGATTTTTCGCTCATATACGCGTATCGTCGAAAAACGAAAAATTGACATCTCGTTCAATTTCATTGATTTTTTATTCTCTCGATGCAGAATAAAGAATATAACAAGAATATAACGTTCTTACTATGTTTGAATACGCGTTTTCATATGATAATTGCCGAAAAACGTAATCGACATACGCGAATTTCGGTATATGCGAAGATAAAATCGTGAAATCTTTAATAAAACTTGTGCCACAGTTAGAAAAATGTTACCAATCGATTCAGAACATTGCATTTCATAAGATCAAACATCTATTTTATATTGGAATCATAGTTTTTAACATACTTTCATATCGTATATACGATTTTTCGCTCATATACGCGTATCGTCGAAAAACGAAAACTTGAAATCTCGTTCAATTTCATTGATTTTATATTCTATCGATGCAGAATAAAGAATATAGCAAGAATATAACGTTTTTGCTATGTTTAAATACGCGTTTTCATATGATAATTGTCGAAAAACTTAATCGACATACGCGAATTTCGGTATATGCGAAGATAAAATCGTGAAATCTTTAATAATACTTGTGCCACAGTTAGAAAATTGTTACCAATCGATTCAGAACATTGCATTTCATAAGATCAAACATCTATTTTATAGTGGAATCAAAGTTTTTAACATTCTTTCATATCGTATATACGATTTTTCGCTCATATACGCGTATCGTCGAAAAACGAAAACTTGAAATCTCGTTCAATTTCATTGATTTTATATTCTATCGATGCAGAATAAAGAATATACCAAGAATATAACGTTTTTACTATGTTTAAATACGCGTTTTTATATGATAATTGTCGAAAAACCTAATCGACATACGCGAATTTCGGTATATGCGAAGATAAAATCGTGAAATCTTTAATAAAACTTGTGCCACAGTTAAAAAAATGTTACCAATCGATTCAGAACATTGCATTTCATAAGATCAAACATCTATTTTATATTGGAAACAATGTTTTTAACATTCTTTCATATCGTATATACGATTTTTCGCTCATATACGCGTATCGTCGAAAAACGAAAAATTGACATCTCGTTCAATTTCATTGATTTTTTATTCTCTCGATGCAGAATAAAGAATATAACAAGAATATAACGTTCTTACTATGTTTGAATACGCGTTTTCATATGATAATTGCCGAAAAACGTAATCGACATACGCGAATTTCGGTATATGCGAAGATAAAATCGTGAAATCTTTAATAAAACTTGTGCCACAGTTAGAAAAATGTTACCAATCGATTCAGAACATTGCATTTCATAAGATCAAACATCTATTTTATATTGGAATCATAGTTTTTAACATACTTTCATATCGTATATACGATTTTTCGCTCATATACGCGTATCGTCGAAAAACGAAAACTTGAAATCTCGTTCAATTTCATTGATTTTATATTCTATCGATGCAGAATAAAGAATATAGCAAGAATATAACGTTTTTGCTATGTTTAAATACGCGTTTTCATATGATAATTGTCGAAAAACTTAATCGACATACGCGAATTTCGGTATATGCGAAGATAAAATCGTGAAATCTTTAATAAAACTTGTGCCACAGTTAAAAAAATGTTACCAATCGATTCAGAACATTGCATTTCATAAGATCAAACATCTATTTTATATTGGAAACAATGTTTTTAACATTCTTTCATATCGTATATACGATTTTTCGCTCATATACGCGTATCGTCGAAAAACGAAAAATTGACATCTCGTTCAATTTCATTGATTTTTTATTCTCTCGATGCAGAATAAAGAATATAACAAGAATATAACGTTCTTACTATGTTTGAATACGCGTTTTCATATGATAATTGCCGAAAAACGTAATCGACATACGCGAATTTCGGTATATGCGAAGATAAAATCGTGAAATCTTTAATAAAACTTGTGCCACAGTTAGAAAAATGTTACCAATCGATTCAGAACATTGCATTTCATAAGATCAAACATCTATTTTATATTGGAATCATAGTTTTTAACATACTTTCATATCGTATATACGATTTTTCGCTCATATACGCGTATCGTCGAAAAACGAAAACTTGAAATCTCGTTCAATTTCATTGATTTTATATTCTATCGATGCAGAATAAAGAATATAGCAAGAATATAACGTTTTTGCTATGTTTAAATACGCGTTTTCATATGATAATTGTCGAAAAACTTAATCGACATACGCGAATTTCGGTATATGCGAAGATAAAATCGTGAAATCTTTAATAATACTTGTGCCACAGTTAGAAAAATGTTACCAATCGATTCAGAACATTGCATTTCATAAGATCAAACAATTATTTTATATTGGAATCAAAGTTTTTAACATTCTTTCATATCGTATATACGATTTTTCGCTCATATACGCGTATCGTCGAAAAACGAAAACTTGAATTCTCGTTCAATTTCATTGATTTTTTATTCTATCGATGCAGAATAAAGAATATAACAAGAATATAACGTTCTTACTATGTTTGAATACGCGTTTTCATATGATAATTGTCGAAAAACGTAATCGACATACGCGAATTTCGGTGTATGCGAAGATAAAATCGTGAAATCTTTAATAATACTTGTGCCACAGTTAGAAAAATGTTACCAATCGATTCAGAACATTGCATTTCATAAGATCAAACATCTATTTTAAATTGGAAACAATGTTTTTAACATTCTTTCATATCGTATATACGATTTTTCGCTCATATACGCGTATCGTCGAAAAACGAAAAATTGAAATCTCGTTCAATTTCATTGATTTTTTATTCTATCGATGCAGAATAAAGAATATAACAAGAATATAACGTTCTTACTATGTTTGAATTCGCGTTTTCAAATGATAATTGTCGAAAAACGTAATCGACATACGCGAATTTCGGTATATGCGAAGATAGAATCGTGAAATCCTTAATAATACTTGTGCCACAGTTAGAAAAATGTTACCAATCGATTCAGAACATTGCATTTCATAAGATCAAACATCTATTTTATATTGGAAACAATGTTTTTAACATTCTTTCATATCTTATATACGATTTTTCGCTCATATACGCGTATCGTCGAAAAACGAAAAATTGACATCTCGTTCAATTTCATTGATTTTTTATTCTCTCGATGCAGAATAAAGAATATAACAAGAATATAACGTTCTTACTATGTTTGAATACGCGTTTTCATATGATAATTGCCGAAAAACGTAATCGACATACGCGAATTTCGGTATATGCGAAGATAAAATCGTGAAATCTTTAATAATACTTGTGCCACAGTTAGAAAAATGTTACCAATCGATTCAGAACATTGCATTTCATAAGATCAAACAATTATTTTATATTGGAATCAAAGTTTTTAACATTCTTTCATATCGTATATACGATTTTTCGCTCATATACGCGTATCGTCGAAAAACGAAAACTTGAATTCTCGTTCAATTTCATTGATTTTTTATTCTATCGATGCAGAATAAAGAATATAACAAGAATATAACGTTCTTACTATGTTTGAATATGCGTTTTCATATGATAATTGTCGAAAAACGTAATCGACATACGCGAATTTCGGTGTATGCGAAGATAAAATCGTGAAATCTTTAATAATACTTGTGCCACAGTTAGAAAAATGTTACCAATCGATTCAGAACATTGCATTTCATAAGATCAAACATCTATTTTAAATTGGAAACAATGTTTTTAACATTCTTTCATATCGTATATACGATTTTTCGCTCATATACGCGTATCGTCGAAAAACGAAAAATTGAAATCTGGTTCAATTTCATTGATTTTTTATTCTATCGATGCAGAATAAAGAATATAACAAGAATATAACGTTCTTACTATGTTTGAATTCGCGTTTTCATATGATAATTGTCGAAAAACGTAATCGACATACGCGAATTTCGGTATATGCGAAGATAGAATCGTGAAATCCTTAATAATACTTGTGCCACAGTTAGAAAAATGTTACCAATCGATTCAGAACATTGCATTTCATAAGATCAAACATCTATTTTATATTGGAAACAATGTTTTTAACATTCTTTCAATTAGTATATACGATTTTTCGCTCATATACGCGTATCGTCGAAAAACGAAAACTTGAAATCTCGTTCAATTTCATTGATTTTATATTCTATCGATGCAAAATAAAGAATATTGCAAGAATATAACGTTTTTACTATGTTTAAATACGCCTTTTCATATGATAATTGTCGAAAAACGTAATCGACATACGCGAATTTCGGTATATGAGAAGATAAAATCGTGAAATCTTTAATAAAACTTGTGCCACAGTTAGAAAAATGTTACCAATCGATTCAGAACATGACATTTCATAAGATCAAACATCTATTTTATAATGGAAACATAGTTTTTAACATTCTTTCATATCGTACATACGATTTTTCGCTCATATACGCGTACCGTCGAAAAACGAAAACTTGAAATCTCGTTCAATTTCATTGATTTTATATTCTATCGATGCAGAATAAAGAATATAGCAAGAATATAACGTTTTTACTATGTTCAAATACGCGTTTTCATATGTTAATTGTCGAAAAACGTAATCGACATACGCGTATTTCGGTACATGCGAAGATAAAATCGTGAAATCTTTAATAATACTTGTGCCACAGTTAGAAAAATGTTACCAATCGATTCAGAACATTGCATTTCATAAGATCAAACATCTATTTTATATTGGAAACAATGTTTTTAACATTCTTTCATATCGTATATACGATTCTTCGCTCATATACGCGTATCGTCGAAAAACGAAAAATTGAAATCTCGTTCAATTTCATTGATTTTTTATTCTATTGATGCAGAATAAAGAATATAACAAGAATATAACGTTCTTACTATGTATGAATACGCGTTTTCATATGATAATTGTCGAAAAACCTAATCGACATACGCGAATTTCGGTATATGCGAAGATAAAATCGTGAAATCTTTAATAATACTTGTGCCACAGTTAGAAAAATGTTACCAATCGATTCAGAATATTGCATTACATAAGATCAAACATTTATTTTATATTGGAATCAATGTTTTTAACATTCTTTCATATCGTATATACGATTTTTCGCTCATATACGCGTATCGTCGAAAAACGAAAACTTGAAATCTTGTTCAATGTCATTGATTTTATATTCTATCGATGCAGAATAAAGAATATAGCAAGAATATAACGTTTTTACTATGTTTATATACGCGTTTTCATATGATAATTTTCGAAAAACGTAATCGACATACGTGAATTTCGGTATATGCGAAGATAAAATCGTGAAATCTTTAATAAAACTTGTGCCACAGTTAGAAAAATGTTACCAACCGGTTCAGAACATTTCATTTTATAAGATCAAACATCTATTTTATATTGGAAACAAAGTTTTTAACATTCTTTCATATCGTATATACGATTTTTCGCTCATATACGCGTATCGTCGAAAAACGAAAACTTGAAATCTCGTTCAATTTCATTGATTATTTATTCTATCGATGCAGAATAAAGAATATAACAAGAATATAACGTTCTTACTATGTTTGAATACGCGTTTTCATATGATAATTGTCGAAAAACGTAATCGACATACGCGAATTTCGGTATATGCGAAGATAAAATCGTGAAATCTTTAATAATACTTGTGCCACAGTTAGAAAAATGTTACCAATCGATTCAGAACATTGCATTTCATAAGACCAAACATCTATTTTATATTGGAATCAAAGTTTTTAACATTCTTTCATATCGTATATACGATTTTTCGCTCATATAAGCGTATCGTCGAAAAACGAAAACTTGAAATCTCGTTCAATTTCATTGATTTTATATTCTATCGATGCAGAATAAAGAACATAACAAGAATATAACGTTTTTACTATGTTTAAATACGCGTTTTTATATGATAATTGTCGAAAAACCTAATCGACATACGCGAATTTCGGTATATGCGAAGATAAAATCGTGAAATCTTTAATAAAACTTGTGCCACAGTTAGAAAAATGTTACCAATCGATTCAGAACATTGCATTTCATAAGATCAAACATCTATTTTATATTGGAATCAAAGTTTTTAACATTCTTTCATATCGTATATACGATTTTTCGCTCATATACGCGTATCGTCGAAAAACGAAAACTTGAATTCTCGTTCAATTTCATTGATTTTTTATTCTATCGATACAGAATAAAGAATATAACAAGAATATAACGTTCTTACTATGTTTGAAAATGCGTTTTCATATGATAATTGTCGAAAAACGTAATCGACATACGCGAATTTCGGTATATGCGCAGATAAAATCGTGAAATCTTTAATAATACTTGTGCCACAGTTAGAAAAATGTTACCAATCGATTCAGAACATTGCATTTCCTAAGATCAAACATCTATTTTATATTGGAATAAAAGTTTTTAACATTCTTTCATATCGTATATACGATTTTTCGCTCATATACGCGTATCGTCGAAAAACGAAAACTTGAAATCTCGTTCAATTTCATTGATTTTTTATTCTATCGATGCAGAATAAAGAATATAACAAGAATATAACGTTCTTACTATGTTTGAATACGCGTTTTCATATGATAATTGTCGAAAAACGTAATCGACATACGCGAATTTCGGTATATGCGAAGATAAAATCGTGAAATCTTTAATAATACTTGTGCCACAGTTAGAAAAATGTTACCAATCGATTCAGAACATTGCATTACATAAGATCAAACATTTATTTTATATTGGAATCAAAGTTTTTAACATTCTTTCATATCGTATATACGATTTTTCGCTCATATACGCGTATCGTCGAAAAACGAAAACTTGAAATCTCGTTCAATTTCATTGATTTTATATTCTATCGATGCAGAATAAAGAATATAGCAAGAATATAACGTTTTTACTATGTTTAAATACGCGTTTTCTTATGATAATTGTCGAAAAACGTAATCGACATACGCAAATTTCGGTATATGCGAAGATAAAATCGTGAAATCTTTAATAATACTTGTGCCAGAGTTAGAAAAATGTTACCAATCGATTCAGAACATTGCATCTCATAAGATCAAACATCTATTTTATATTGGAATCAAAGTTCTTAACATTCTTTCATATCGTATATACGATTTTTCGCTCATATACGCGTATCGTCGAAAAACGAAAACTTGAATTCTCGTTCAATTTCATTGATTTTTTATTCTATCGATGCAGAATAAAGAATATAACAAAAATATAACGTTCTTACTATGTTGGAATACGCGTTTTCATATGATAATTGTCGAAAAACGTAATCGACATACGCGAATTTCGGTATATGCGAAGACAAAATCGTGAAATCTTTAATAATACTTGTGCCACAGTTAGAAAAATGTTACCAATCGATTCAGAACATTGCATTTCCTAAGATCAAACATCTATTTTATATTGAAATAAAAGTTTTTAACATTCTTTCATATCGTATATACGATTTTTCGCTCATATACGCATATCGTCGAAAAACGAAAACTTGAAATCTCGTTCAATTTCATTGATTTTTTATTCTATCGATGCAGAATAAAGAATATAACAAGAATATAACGTTCTTACTATGTTTGAATACGCGTTTTCATATGATAATTGTCGAAAAACGTAATCGACATACGCGAATTTCGGTATATGCGAAGATAAAATCGTGAAATCTTTAATAAAACTTGTGCCACAGTTAGAAAAATGTTACCAATCGATTCAGAACATTGCATTACATAAGATCAAACATTTATTTTATATTGGAATCAAAGTTTTTAACATTCTTTCATATCGTATATACGATTTTTCGCTCATATACGCGTATCGTCGAAAAACGAAAACTTGAAATCACGTTCAATTTCATTGATTTTATATTCTATCGATGCAGAATAAAGAATATAGCAAGAATATAACGTTTTTACTATGTTTAAATACGCGTTTTCTTATGATAATTGTCGAAAAACGTAATCGACATACGCAAATTTCGGTATATGCGAAGATAAAATCGTGAAATCTTTAATAATACTTGTGCCAGAGTTAGAAAAATGTTACCAATCGATTCAGAACATTGCATCTCATAAGATCAAACATCTATTTTATATTGGAATCAAAGTTCTTAACATTCTTTCATATCGTATATACGATTTTTCGCTCATATACGCGTATCGTCGAAAAACGAAAACTTGAATTCTCGTTCAATTTCATTGATTTTTTATTCTATCGATGCAGAATAAAGAATATAACAAGAATATAACGTTCTTACTATGTTTGAATACGCGTTTTCATATGATAATTGTCGAAAAACGTAATCGACATACGCGAATTTCGGTATATGCGAAGATAAAATCGTGAAATCTTTAATAAAACTTGTGCCACAGTTAGAAAAATGTTACCAATCGATTCAGAACATTGCATTTCATAAGATCAAACATCTATTTATATTGGAAACAATGTTTTTAACATTCTTTCATATCGTATATACGATTTTTCGCTCATATACGCGTATCGTCGAAAAACGAAAAATTGACATCTCGTTCAATTTCATTGATTTTTTATTCTCTCGATGCAGAATAAAGAATATAACAAGAATATAACGTTCTTACTATGTTTGAATACGCGTTTTCATATGATAATTGCCGAAAAACGTAATCGACATACGCGAATTTCGGTATATGCGAAGATAAAATCGTGAAATCTTTAATAAAAATTGTGCCACAGTTAGAAAAATGTTACCCATCGATTCAGAACATTGCATTTCATAAGATCAAACATCTATTTTATATTGGAATCAAAGTTTTTAACATTCTTTCATATCGTATATACGATTTTTCGCTCATATACGCGTATCGTCGAAAAACGAAAACTTGAATTCTCGTTCAATTTCATTGATTTTTTATTCTATCGATACAGAATAAAGAATATAACAAGAATATAACGTTCTTACTATGTTTGAAAATGCGTTTTCATATGATAATTGTCGAAAAACGTAATCGACATACGCGAATTTCGGTATATGCGCAGATAAAATCGTGAAATCTTTAATAATACTTGTGCCACAGTTAGAAAAATGTTACCAATCGATTCAGAACATTGCATTTCCTAAGATCAAACATCTATTTTATATTGGAATAAAAGTTTTTAACATTCTTTCATATCGTATATACGATTTTTCGCTCATATACGCGTATCGTCGAAAAACGAAAACTTGAAATCTCGTTCAATTTCATTGATTTTTTATTCTATCGATGCAGAATAAAGAATATAACAAGAATATAACGTTCTTACTATGTTTGAATACGCGTTTTCATATGATAATTGTCGAAAAACGTAATCGACATACGCGAATTTCGGTATATGCGAAGATAAAATCGTGAAATCTTTAATAATACTTGTGCCACAGTTAGAAAAATGTTACCAATCGATTCAGAACATTGCATTACATAAGATCAAACATTTATTTTATATTGGAATTAAAGTTTTTAACATTCTTTCATATCGTATATACGATTTTTCGCTCATATACGCGTATCGTCGAAAAACGAAAACTTGAAATCACGTTCAATTTCATTGATTTTATATTCTATCGATGCAGAATAAAGAATATAGCAAGAATATAACGTTTTTACTATGTTTAAATACGCGTTTTCTTATGATAATTGTCGAAAAACGTAATCGACATACGCAAATTTCGGTATATGCGAAGATAAAATCGTGAAATCTTTAATAATACTTGTGCCAGAGTTAGAAAAATGTTACCAATCGATTCAGAACATTGCATCTCATAAGATCAAACATCTATTTTATATTGGAATCAAAGTTCTTAACATTCTTTCATATCGTATATACGATTTTTCGCTCATATACGCGTATCGTCGAAAAACGAAAACTTGAATTCTCGTTCAATTTCATTGATTTTTTATTCTATCGATGCAGAATAAAGAATATAACAAAAATATAACGTTCTTACTATGTTGGAATACGCGTTTTCATATGATAATTGTCGAAAAACGTAATCGACATACGCGAATTTCGGTATATGCGAAGACAAAATCGTGAAATCTTTAATAATACTTGTGCCACAGTTAGAAAAATGTTACCAATCGATTCAGAACATTGCATTTCCTAAGATCAAACATCTATTTTATATTGGAATAAAAGTTTTTAACATTCTTTCATATCGTATATACGATTTTTCGCTCATATACGCATATCGTCGAAAAACGAAAACTTGAAATCTCGTTCAATTTCATTGATTTTTTATTCTATCGATGCAGAATAAAGAATATAACAAGAATATAACGTTCTTACTATGTTTGAATACGCGTTTTCATATGATAATTGTCGAAAAACGTAATCGACATACGCGAATTTCGGTATATGCGAAGATAAAATCGTGAAATCTTTAATAATACTTGTGCCACAGTTAGAAAAATGTTACCAATCGATTCAGAACATTGCATTACATAAGATCAAACATTTATTTTATATTGGGATCAAAGTTTTTAACATTCTTTCATATCGTATATACGATTTTTCGCTCATATACGCGTATCGTCGAAAAACGAAAACTTGAAATCTCGTTCAATTTCATTGATTTTATATTCTATCGATGCAGAATAAAGAATATAGCAAGAATATAACGTTTTTACTATGTTTAAATACGCGTTTTCATATGATAATTGTCGAAAAACGTAATCGACATACGCGAATTTCGGTATATGCGAAGACAAAATCGTGAAATCTTTAATAATACTTGTGCCACGGTTAGAAAAATGTTACCAATCGATTCAGAACATTGCATTTCATAAGATCAAACAATTATTTTATATTGGAATCAAAGTTTTTAACATTCTTTCATATCGTATATACGATTTTTCGCTCATATACGCGTATCGTCGAAAAACGAAAACTTGAATTCTCGTTCAATTTCATTGATTTCTTATTCTATCGATGCAGAATAAAGAATATAACAAGAATAAAACGTTCTTACTATGTTTGAATATGCGTTTTCATATGATAATTGTCGAAAAACGTAATCGACATACGCGAATTTCGGTATATGCGCAGATAAAATCATGAAATCTTTAATAAAACTTGTGCCACAGTTAGAAAAATGTTACCAATCGATTCAGAACATTGCATTTCATAAGATCAAACATCTATTTTATATTGGAAACAAAGTTTTTAACATTCTTTCATATCGTATATACGATTTTTCGCTAATATACGCGTATCGTCGAAAAACGAAAACTTGAATTCTCGTTCAATTTCATTTAATTTTTTATTCTATCGATGCAGAATAAAGAATATAACAAGAATATAACGTTCTTACTATGTTTGAATACACGTTTTCATATGATAATTGTCGAAAAACGTAATCGACATACGCGAATTTCGGTGTATGCGAAGATAAAATCGTGAAATCTTTAATAATACTTGTGCCACAGTTAGAAAAATGTTACCAATCGATTCAGAACATTGCATTTCATAAGATCAAACATCTATTTTATATTGGAATCAAAGTTCTTAACATTCTTTCATATCGTATATACGATTTTTCGCTCATATACGCGTATCGTCGAAAAACGAAAACTTGAATTCTCGTTCAATTTCATTGATTTTTTATTCTATCGATGCAGAATAAAGAATATAACAAAAATATAACGTTCTTACTATGTTTGAATACGCGTTTTATTATGATAATTGTCGAAAAACGTAATCGACATACGCGAATTTCGGTATATGCGAAGACAAAATCGTGAAATCTTTAATAAAACTTGTGCCACAGTTCGAAAAATGTTACCAATCGATTCAGAACATTGCATTTCATAAGATCAAACAATTATTTTATATTGGAATCAAAGTTTTTAACATTCTTTCATATCGTATATACGATTTTTCGCTCATATACGCGTATCGTCGAAAAACGAAAACTTGAATTCTCGTTCAATTTCATTGATTTCTTATTCTATCGATGCAGAATAAAGAATATAACAAGAATATAACGTTCTTACTATGTTTGAATATGCGTTTTCATATGATAATTGTCGAAAAACGTAATCGACATACGCGAATTTCGGTATATGCGCAGATAAAATCATGAAATCTTTAATAAAACTTGTGCCACAGTTAGAAAAATGTTACCAATCGATTCAGAACATTGCATTTCATAAGATCAAACATCTATTTTATATTGGAAACAAAGTTTTTAACATTCTTTCATATCGTATATACGATTTTTCGCTAATATACGCGTATCGTCGAAAAACGAAAACTTGAATTCTCTTTCAATTTCATTTAATTTTTTATTCTATCGATGCAGAATAAAGAATATAACAAGAATATAACGTTCTTACTATGTTTGAATACGCGTTTTCATATGATAATTATCGAAAAACGTAATCGACATACGCGAATTTCGGTATATGCGAAGATAAAATCGTGAAATCTTTAATAATACTTGTGCCACAGTTAGAAAAATGTTACCAATCGATTCAGAACATTGCATTACATAAGATCAAACAATTATTTTATATTGGAATCAAAGTTTTTAACATTCTTTAATATCGTATATACGATTTTTCGCTCATATACGCGTATCGTCGAAAAACGAAAACTTGAAATCTCGTTCAATTTCATTGATTTTATATTCTATCGATGCAGAATAAAGAATATAGCAAGAATATAACGTTTTTACTATGTTTAAATACGCGTTTTCATATGATAATTGTCGAAAAACGTAATCGACATACGCGAATTTCGGTATATGCGAAGATAAAATCGTGAAATCGTTAATAATACTTGTGCCACAGTTAGAAAAATGTTACCAATCGATTCAGAACATTGCATTTCATAAGATCAAACATCTATTTTATATTGGAATCAAAGTTTTTAACATTCTTTCATATCGTATATACGATTTTTCGCTCATATACGCGTATCGTCGAATAACGAAAACTTGAAATCTCGTTCAATTTCATTGATTTTATATTCTATCGATGCAGAATAAAGAACATAACAAGAATATAACGTTTTTACTATGTTTAAATACGCGTTTTCATATGATAATTGACGAAAAACGTAATCGACATACGCGAATTTCGATATATGCGAAGATAAAATCGTGAAATCTTTAACAATACTTGTGCCACAGTTAGAAAAATGTTACCAATCGATTCAGAACATTGCATTTCATAAGATCAAACATCTATTTTATATTGGAATCAGAGATTTTAACATTCTTTCATATCGTATATACGATTTTTCGCTCATATACGCGTATCGTCGAAAAACGAGAAGTTGAAATCTCGTTCAATTTCATTGATTTTATATTCAATCGATGCAGAATAAAGAATATAACAAGAATATAACGTTTTTACTATGTTTAAACACTCGTTTTCATATGATAATTGTCGAAAAACGTAATCGACATACGCGAATTTCGGTATATGCGAAGATAAAATCGTGAAATCTTTAATAATACTTGTGCCACAGTTAGAAAAATGTTACCAATCGATTCAGAACATTGCATTTCATAAGATCAAACATCTATTTTATATTGGAATCAAAGTTTTTAACATTCTTTCATATCGTATATACGATTTTTCGCTCATATACGCGTATCGTCGAAAAACGAAAACTTGAAATCTCGTTCAATTTCATTGATTTTATATTCTATCGATGCAGAATAAAGAATATAACAAGAATATAACGTTCTTACTATGTTTGAATACGCGTTTTCATATGATAATTGTCGAAAAACGTAATCGACATACGCGAATTTCGGTATATGCGAAGATAAAATCGTGAAATCTTTAATAATACTTGTGCCACAGTTAGAAAAATGTTACCAATCGATTCAGAACATTGCATTACATAAGATCAAACATTTATTTTATATTGGAATCAAAGTTTTTAACATTCTTTCATATCGTATATACGATTTTTCGCTCATATACGCGTATCGTCGAAAAACGAAAACTTGAAATCTCGTTCAATTTCATTGATTTTATATTCTATCGATGCAGAATAAAGAATATAGCAAGAATATAACGTTTTTACTATGTTTAAATACGCGTTTTCATATGATAATTGTCGAAAAACGTAATCGACATACGCAAATTTCGGTATATGCGAAGATAAAATCGTGAAATCTTTAATAATACTTGTGCCAGAGTTAGAAAAATGTTACCAATCGATTCAGAACATTGCATCTCATAAGATCAAACATTTATTTTATATTGGAATCAAAGTTTTTAACATTCTTTCATATCGTATATACGATTTTTCGCTCATATACGCGTATCGTCGAAAAACGAAAACTTGAAATCTCGTCCAATTTCATTGATTTTATATTCTATCGATGGAGAATAAACAATATAACAGGAATATAACGTTTTTACTATGTTTAAATACGCGTTTTCATATGATAATTGTCGAAAAACGTAATCGACATACGCGAATTTCGGTATATGCGAAGATAAAATCGTGAAATCTTTAATAATACTTGTGCCACAGTTAGAAAAATGATACCAATCGATTCAGAACATTGCATTTCATAAGATCAAACATCTATTTTATATTGGAATCAAAGTTTTTAACATTCTTTCATA
Organism: Vespa crabro; assembly: GCF_910589235.1. Taxonomy (NCBI): domain Eukaryota; kingdom Metazoa; phylum Arthropoda; class Insecta; order Hymenoptera; family Vespidae; genus Vespa; species Vespa crabro. The sequence goes on along the minus strand of NC_060956.1, from coordinate 11,798,743 downwards.
TCGTATATACGATTTTTCGCTCATATACGCGTATCGTCGAAAAACGAAAACTTGAATTCTCGTTCAATTTCATTGATTTTTTATTCTATCGATGCAGAATAAAGAATATAACAAGAATATAACGTTCTTACTATGTTTGAAAATGCGTTTTCATATGATAATTGTCGAAAAACGTAATCGACATACGCGAATTTCGGTATATGCGCAGATAAAATCGTGAAATCTTTAATAATACTTGTGCCACAGTTAGAAAAATGTTACCAATCGATTCAGAACATTGCATTTCCTAAGATCAAACATCTATTTTATATTGGAATAAAAGTTTTTAACATTCTTTCATATCGTATATACGATTTTTCGCTCATATACGCGTATCGTCGAAAAACGAAAACTTGAATTCTCGTTCAATTTCATTGATCTTTTATTCTATCGATGCAGAATAAAGAATATAACAAGAATATAACGTTCTTACTATGTTTGAAAATGCGTTTTCATATGATAATTGTCGAAAAACGTAATCGACATACGCGAATTTCGGTATATGCGCAGATAAAATCGTGAAATCTTTAATAATACTTGTGCCACAGTTAGAAAAATGTTACCAATCGATTCAGAACATTGCATTTCCTAAGATCAAACATCTATTTTATATTGGAATAAAAGTTTTTAACATTCTTTCATATCGTATATACGATTTTTCGCTCATATACGCGTATCGTCGAAAAACGAAAACTTGAAATCTCGTTCAATTTCATTGATTTTTTATTCTATCGATGCAGAATAAAGAATATAACAAGAATATAACGTTCTTACTATGTTTGAATACGCGTTTTCATATGATAATTGTCGAAAAACGTAATCGACATACGCGAATTTCGGTATATGCGAAGATAAAATCGTGATATCTTTAATAATACTTGTGCCACTGTTAGAAAAATGTCACCAATCGATTCAGAACATTGCATTACATAAGATCAAACATTTATTTTATATTGGAATCAAAGTTTTTAACATTCTTTCATATCGTATATACGATTTTTCGCTCATATACGCGTATCGTCGAAAAACGAAAACTTGACATCTCGTTCAATTTCATTGATTTTATATTCTATCGATGCAGAATAAAGAATATAGCAAGAATATAACGTTTTTACTAAGTTTAAATACGCGTTTTCATATGATAATTGTCGAAAAACGTAATCGACATACGCAAATTTCGGTATATGCGAAGATAAAATCGTGAAATCTTTAATAATACTTGTGTCAGAGTTAGAAAAATGTTACCAATCGATTCAGAACATTGCATCTCATAAGATCAAACATCTATTTTATATTGGAATCAAAGTTCTTAACATTCTTTCATATCGAATATACGATTTTTCGCTCATATACGCGTATCGTCGAAAAACGAAAACTTGAATTCTCGTTCAATTTCATTGATTTTTTATTCTATCGATGCAGAATAAAGAATATAACAAAAATATAACGTTCTTACTATGTTTGAATACGCGTTTTCATATGATAATTGTCGAAAAACGTAATCGACATACGCGAATTTCGGTATATGCGAAGACAAAATCGTGAAATCTTTAATAATACTTGTGCCACAGTTAGAAAAATGTTACCAATCGATTCAGAACATTGCATTTCCTAAGATCAAACATCTATTTTATATTGGAATAAAAGTTTTTAACATTCTTTCATATCGTATATACGATTTTTCGCTCATATACGCGTATCGTCGAAAAACGAAAACTTGAAATCTCGTTCAATTTCATTGATTTTTTATTCTATCGATGCAGAATAAAGAATATAACAAGAATATAACGTTCTTACTATGTTTGAATACGCGTTTTCATATGATAATTGTCGAAAAACGTAATCGACATACGCGAATTTCGGTATATGCGAAGATAAAATCGTGAAATCTTTAATAATACTTGTGCCACAGTTAGAAAAATGTTACCAATCGATTCAGAACATTGCATTACATAAGATCAAACATTTATTTTATATTGGAATCAAAGTTTTTAACATTCTTTCATATCGTATATACGATTTTTCAGTCATATACGCGTATCGTCGAAAAACGAAAACTTGAAATCTCGTTCAATTTCATTGATTTTATATTCTATCGATGCAGAATAAAGAATATAGCAAGAATATAACGTTTTTACTATGTTTAAATACGCGTTTTCATATGATAATTGTCGAAAAACGTAATCGACATACGCAAATTTCGGTATATGCGAAGATAAAATCGTGAAATCTTTAATAATACTTGTGCCAGAGTTAGAAAAATGTTACCAATCGATTCAGAACATTGCATCTCATAAGATCAAACATCTATTTTATATTGGAATCAAAGTTCTTAACATTCTTTCATATCGAATATACGATTTTTCGCTCATATACGCGTATCGTCGAAAAACGAAAACTTGAATTCTCGTTCAATTTCATTGATTTTTTATTCTATCGATGCAGAATAAAGAATATAACAAAAATATAACGTTCTTACTATGTTTGAATACGCGTTTTCATATGATAATTGTCGAAAAACGTAATCGACATACGCGAATTTCGGTATATGCGAAGACAAAATCGTGAAATCTTTAATAATACTTGTGCCACAGTTAGAAAAATGTTACCAATCGATTCAGAACATTGCATTTCCTAAGATCAAACATCTATTTTATATTGGAATAAAAGTTTTTAACATTCTTTCATATCGTATATACGATTTTTCGCTCATATACGCGTATCGTCGAAAAACGAAAACTTGAAATCTCGTTCAATTTCATTGATTTTTTATTCTATCGATGCAGAATAAAGAATATAACAAGAATATAACGTTCTTACTATGTTTGAATACGCGTTTTCATATGATAATTGTCGAAAAACGTAATCGACATACGCGAATTTCGGTATATGCGAAGATAAAATCGTGAAATCTTTAATAATACTTGTGCCACAGTTAGAAAAATGTTACCAATCGATTCAGAACATTGCATTACATAAGATCAAACATTTATTTTATATTGGAATCAAAGTTGTTAACATTCTTTCATATCGTATATACGATTTTTCGCTCATATACGCGTATCGTCGAAAAACGAAAACTTGAAATCTCGTTCAATTTCATTGATTTTATATTCTATTGATGCAGAATAAAGAATATAGCAAGAATATAACGTTTTTACTATGTTTAAATACGCGTTTTCATATGATAATTGTCGAAAAACGTAATCGACATACGCAAATTTCGGTATATGCGAAGATAAAATCGTGAAATCTTTAATAATACTTGTGCCAGAGTTAGAAAAATGTTACCAATCGATTCAGAACATTGCATCTCATAAGATCAAACATCTATTTTATATTGGAATCAAAGTTCTTAACATTCTTTCATATCGTATATACGATTTTTCGCTCATATACGCGTATCGTCGAAAAACGAAAACTTGAAATCACGTTCAATTTCATTGATTTTATATTCTATCGATGGAGAATAAAGAATATAACAAGAATATAACGTTTTTACTATGTTTGTATAAGTGTTTTCATATGATAATTATCGAAAAACGTAATCGACATACGCGAATTTCGGTATATGCGAAGATAAAATCGTGAAATCTTTAATAATACTTGTGCCACAGTTAGAAAAATGTTACCAATCGATTCAGAACATTGCATTACATAAGATCAAACAATTATTTTATATTGGAATCAAAGTTTTTAACATTCTTTAATATCGTATATACGATTTTTCGCTCATATACGCGTATCGTCGAAAAACGAAAACTTGAAATCTCGTTCAATTTCATTGATTTTATATTCTATCGATGCAGAATAAAGAATATAGCAAGAATATAACGTTTTTACTATGTTTAAATACGCGTTTTCATATGATAATTGTCGAAAAACGTAATCGACATACGCGAATTTCGGTATATGCGAAGATAAAATCGTGAAATCGTTAATAATACTTGTGCCACAGTTAGAAAAATGTTACCAATCGATTCAGAACATTGCATTTCATAAGATCAAACATCTATTTTATATTGGAATCAAAGTTTTTAACATTCTTTCATATCGTATATACGATTTTTCGCTCATATACGCGTATCGTCGAAAAACGAAAACTTGAAATCTCGTTCAATTTCATTGATTTTATATTCTATCGATGCAGAATAAAGAATATAACAAGAATATAACGTTTTTTCTATGTTTAAATACGCGTTTTCATATGATAATTGTCGAAAAACGTAATCGACATACGCGAATTTCTATATATGCGAAGATAAAATCGTGAAATCTTTAATAATACTTGTGCCACAGTTAGAAAAATGTTACCAATCGATTCAGAACATTGCATTTCATAAGATCAAACATCTATTTTATATTGGAATCAAAGTTTTTAACATTCTTTCATATCGTATATACGATTTTTCGCTCATATACGCGTATCGTCGAAAAACGAAAACTTGAATTCTCGTTCAATTTCATTGATTTCTTATTCTATCGATGCAGAATAAAGAATATAACAAGAATATAACGTTCTTACTATGTTTGAATATGCGTTTTCATATGATAATTGTCGAAAAACGTAATCGACATACGCGAATTTCGGTATATGCGCAGATAAAATCATGAAATCTTTAATAATACTTGTGCCACAGTTAGAAAAATGTTACCAATCGATTCAGAACATTGCATTTCATAAGATCAAACATCTATTTTATATTGGAATCAAAGTTTTTAACATTCTTTCATATCGTATATACGATTCTTCGCTCATATACGCGTATCGTCGAAGAACGAAAACTTGAAATCTCGTTCAATTTCATTGATTTTATATTCTATCGATGCAGAATAAAGAACATAACAAGAATATAACGTTTTTACTATGTTTAAATACGCGTTTTCATATGATAATTGTCGAAAAACGTAATCGACATACGCGAATATCGATATATGCGAAGATAAAATCGTGAAATCTTTAATAATACTTGTGCCACAGTTAGAAAAATGTTACCAATCGATTCAGAACATTGCATTTCATAAGATCAAACATCTATTTTATATTGGAATCAAAGTTTTTAACATTCTTTCATATCGTATATACGATTTTTCGCTCATATACGCGTATCGTCGAAAAACGAAAACTTGAAATCTCGTTCAATTTCATTGATTTTATATTCTATCGATGCAGAATAAAGAATATAACAAGAATATAACGTTCTTACTATGTTTGAATATTCGTTTTCATATGATAATTGTCGAAAAACGTAATCGACATACGCGAATTTCGGTATATGCGAAGATAAAATCGTGAAATCTTTAATAATACTTGTGCCACAGTTAGAAAAATGTTACCAATCGATTCAGAACATTGCATTTCATAAGATCAAACATCTATTTTATATTGGAATCAAAGTTTTTAACATTCTTTCATATCGTATATACGATTCTTCGCTCATATACGCGTATCGTCGAAGAACGAAAACTTGAAATCTCGTTCAATTTCATTGATTTTATATTCTATCGATGCAGAATAAAGAACATAACAAGAATATAACGTTTTTACTATGTTTAAATACGCGTTTTCATATGATAATTGTCGAAAAACGTAATCGACATACGCGAATTTCGATATATGCGAAGATAAAATCGTGAAATCTTTAATAATACTTGTGCCACAGTTAGAAAAATGTTACCAATCGATTCAGAACATTGCATTTCATAAGATCAAACATCTATTTTATATTGGAATCAAAGTTTTTAACATTCTTTCATATCGTATATACGATTTTTCGCTCATATACGCGTATCGTCGAAAAACGAAAACTTGAAATCTCGTTCAATTTCATTGATTTTATATTCTATCGATGCAGAATAAAGAATATAACAAGAATATAACGTTTTTTCTATGTTTAAATACGCGTTTTCATATGATAATTGTCGAAAAACGTAATCGACATACGCGAATTTCTATATATGCGAAGATAAAATCGTGAAATCTTTAATAATACTTGTGCCACAGTTAGAAAAATGTTACCAATCGATTCAGAACATTGCATTTCATAAGATCAAACATCTATTTTATATTGGAATCAAAGTTTTTAACATTCTTTCATATCGTATATACGATTTTTCGCTCATATAGGCGTATCGTCGAAAAACGAAAACTTGAAATCTCGTTCAATTTCATTGATTTTAAATTCTATCGATGCAGAATAAAGAATATAACAAGAATATAACGTTTTTACTATGTTTAAATACGCGTTTTCATATGATAATTGTCGAAAAACATAATCGACATACGCGAATTTCGGTATATGCGAAGATAAAATCGTGAAATCTTTAATAATACTTGTGCCACAGTTAGAAAAATGTTACCAATCGATTCAGAACATTCCATTTCATAAGATCAAACATCTATTTTATATTGGAATCAAAGTTTTTAACATTCTTTCATATCGTAAATACGATTTTTCGCACATATACGCGTATCGTCGAAAAACGAAAACTTGAAATCTCGTCCAATTTCATTGATTTTATATTCTATCGATGCAGAATAAAGAATATAACAAGAATATAACGTTTTTACTATGTTTAAATTCGCGTTTTCATATGATAATTGTCGAAAAACGTAATCGACATACGCGAATTTCGGTATATGCGAAGATAAAATCGTGAAATCTTTATTAATACTTGTGCCACAGTTAGAAAAATGTTACCAATCGATTCAGAACATTGCATTTCATAAGATCAAACATCTATTTTATATTGGAATCAAATTTTTTAACATTCTTTCATATCGTATATACGATTTTTCGCTCATATACGCGTATCGTCGAAAAACGAAAACTTGAAATCTCGTTCAATTTCATTGATTTTATATTCTATCGATGCAGAATAAAGAATATAACAAGAATATAACGTTTTTTCTATGTTTAAATACGCGTTTTCATATGATAATTGTCGAAAAACGTAATCGACATACGCGAATTTCTATATATGCGAAGATAAAATCGTGAAATCTTTAATAATACTTGTGCCACAGTTAGAAAAATGTTACCAATCGATTCAGAACATTGCATTTCATAAGATCAAACATCTATTTTATATTGGAATCAAAGTTTTTAACATTCTTTCATATCGTATATACGATTTTTCGCTCATATAGGCGTATCGTCGAAAAACGAAAACTTGAAATCTCGTTCAATTTCATTGATTTTAAATTCTATCGATGCAGAATAAAGAATATAACAAGAATATAACGTTTTTACTATGTTTAAATTCGCGTTTTCATATGATAATTGTCGAAAAACGTAATCGACATACGCGAATTTCGGTATATGCGAAGATAAAATCGTGAAATCTTTATTAATACTTGTGCCACAGTTAGAAAAATGTTACCAATCGATTCAGAACATTGCATTTAATAAGATCAAACATCTATTTTATATTGGAATCAAATTTTTTAACATTCTTTCATATCGTATATACGATTTTTCGCTCATATACGCGTATCGTCGAAAAACGAAAACTTGAAATCTCGTTCAATTTCATTGATTTTATATTCTATCGATGCAGAATAAAGAATATAACAAGAATATAACGTTTTTACTATGTTTAAATACGCGTTATCATATGATAATTGTCGAAAAACGTAATCGACATACGCGAATTTCGGTATATGCGAAGATAAAATCGTGAAATCTTTAATAATACTCGTTCCACAGTTAGAAAAATGTTACCAATCGATTCAGAACATTGCATTTCATAAGATCAAACATCTATTTTATATTGGAATCAAAGTTTTTAACATTCTTTCATATCGTATATACGATTTTTCGCTCATATACGCGTAATGTCGAAAAACGAAGACTTGAAATCTCGTTCAATTTCATTGATTTTATATTCTATCGATGCAGAATAAAGAATATAACAAGAATATAACGTTTTTACTATGTTTAAATACGCGTTTTCATACGATAATTGTCGAAAAACGTTATTGACATACGCGTATTTCGGTATATGCGAAGATAAAATCGTGAAATCTTTAATAATACTTGTGCCACAGTTAGAAAAATGTTACCAATCGATTCAGAACATTGCATTTCAGTAGATCAAACCTCTATTTTATATTGGAATCAAAGTTTTTAATATTCTTTCATATCGTATATACGATTTTTCGCTCTTATACGCGTATCGTCGAATAACGAAAAGTTGAAATCTCGTTCAATTTCATTGATTTTATATTCTATCGATGCAGAATAAAGAATATAACAAGAATATAACGTTTTTACTATGTTTAAATACGCCTTTTCATATGATAATTGTGGAAAAACGTAATCGACATACTCGAATTTCGGTATATTCGAAGATAAAATCGTGAAATCTTTAACAATGCTAGTGCCACATTTAGAAAAATGTTACCAATCGATTCAGAACATTGCATTTCAGAAGATCAAACATCTATTTCATATTGGAATCAAAGTTTTTAATATTCTTTCATATCGTATATACGATTTTTCGCTCATATACGCGTATCGTCGAAAAACGAAAAGTTGAAATCTCGTTCAATTTCATTGATTTTATATTCTATCGATGCAGAATAAAGAGTATAACAAGAATATAACGTTTTTACTATGTTTAAATACGCGTTTTCATATGATAATTGTCGAAAAACGTAATCGACATACGCGAATTTCGGTATATGCGAAGATAAAATCGTGAAATCTTTAACAATACTAGTGCCACAGTTAGAAAAATGTTACCAATCGATTCAGAACATTGCATTTCATAAGATCAAACATCTATTTTATATTGGAATCAAAGTTTTTAACATTCTTTCATATCATATATACGATTTTTCGCTCATATACGCGTATCGTCGAAAAACGAAAACTTGAAATCTCGTTCAATTTCATTGATTTTATATTCTATCGATGCATAATAAAGAATATAACAAGAATATAACGTTTTTAATATGTTTAAATACGCGTTTTAATATGATAATTGTCGAAAAACCTAATCGACATACGCGAATTTCGGTATATGCGAAGATAAAATCGTGAAATCTTTAATAAAACTTCTGCCACAGTTAGAAAAATGTTACCAAACGATTCAGAACATTGCATTTCATAAGATCAAACATCTATTTTATATTGGAATCAAAGTTTTTAACATTCTTTCATATCGTATATACGATATTTCGCTCATATACGCGTATCGTCGAAAAACGAAAACTTGAAATCTCGTTCAATTTCATTGATTTTATATTCTATCGATGCAGAATAAAGAATATAACAAGAACATAACGTTTTTACTTTGTTAAGTATGCGTTTTCATATGATAATTTTCGAAAAACGTTATCGACATACGCGAATTTCGGTATATGCGAAAATAAAATCGTGAAATCTTTAACAATACTTGTGCCACAGTTAGAAAAATGTTACCAATCGATTCAGAACATTGCATTTCATAAGATCAAACATCTATTTTATATTGGAATCAAAGTTTTTAACATTCTTTCATATCGTATATACGATTTTTCGCTCATATACGCGTATCGTTGAAAAACGAAAACTTGAAATCTCGTTCAATTTCATTGAGTTTATATTCTATCGATGCAGAATAAAGAATATAACAAGAATATAACGTTTTTACTATGTTTAAATACGCGTTTTCATATGATAATTGTCGAAAAACGTAATCGACATACGCGAATTTCGGTATATGCGAAGATAAAATCGTGAAATCTTTAATAATACTTGTGCCACAGTTAGAAAAATGTTACCAATCGATTCAGAACATTGCATTTCAAAAGATCAAACATCTATTTTATATTGGTATCAAAGTTTTTAACATTCTTTCATATCGTATAAACGATTTTTCGCTCATATACGCGAATCGTCGAAAAACGAAAACTTGAAATCTCGTTCAATTTCATTGATTTTATATTCTATCGATGCAGAATAAAGAATATAACAAGAATATAACGTTTTTACTATGTTTAAATACGCGTTTTCATATGATAATTGTCGAAAAACGTAATCGACATACGCGAATTTCGGTATATGCGAAGATAATATCGTGAAATCTTTAATAATACTTGTGCCACAGTTAGAAAAATGTTACCAATCGATTCAGAACATTGCATTTCATAAGATCAAACATCTATTTTATATTGGAATCAAAGTTTTTAACATTCTTTTTATATCGTATATACGATTTTTCGCTCATATACGCGTATCGTCGAAGAACGAAAACTTGAAATCTCGTCCAATTTCATTGATTTTATATTCTATCGATGCAGAATAAAGAATATAACAAGAATATAACGTTTTTACTATGTTTAAATACGCGTTTTCATATGATAATTGTCGAAAAACGTAATCGACATACGCGAATTTCGGTATATGCGAAGATAAAATCGTGAAATCTTTATTAATACTTGTGCCACAGTTAGAAAAATGTTACCAATCGATTCAGAACATTGCATTTCATAAGATCAAACATCTATTTTATATTGGAATCAAATTTTTTAACATTCTTTCATATCGTATGTACGATTTTTCGCTCATATACGCGTATCGTCGAAAAACGAAAACTTGAAATCTCGTTCAATTTCATTGATTTTATATTCTATCGATGCAGAATAAAGAATATAACAAGAATATAACGTTTTTACTATGTTTAAATACGCGTTATCATATGATAATTTTCGAAAAACGTAATCGACATACGCGAATTTCGGTATATGCGAAGATAAAATCGTGAAATCTTTAATAATACTCGTTCCACAGTTAGAAAAATGTTACCAATCGATTCAGAACATTGCATTTCATAAGATCAAAAATCTATTTTATATTGGAATCAAAGTTTTTAACATTCTTTCATATCGTATATACGATATTTCGCTCATATACGCGTATCGTCGAAAAACGAAAACTTGAAATCTCGTTCAATTTCATTGATTTTATATTCTATAGATGCAGAATAAAGAATATAACAAGAATATAAAGTTTTTACTATGTTTAAATACGCGTTTTCATATGATAATTGTCGAAAAACGTAATCGACATACGCGAATTTCGGTATATGCGAAGATAAAATCGTGAAATCTTTAATAATACTTGTGCCACAGTTAGAAAAATGTTACCAATCGATTCAGAACATTGCATTTCAGTAGATCAAACCTCTATTTTATATTGGAATCAAAGTTTTTAATATTCTTTCATATCGTATATACGATTTTTCGCTCTTATACGCGTATCGTCGAAAAACGAAAAGTTGAAATCTCGTTCAATTTCATTGATTTTATATTCTATCGATGCAGAATAAAGAATATAACAAGAATATAACGTTTTTACTATGTTTAAATACGCCTTTTCATATGATAATTGTGGAAAAACGTAATCGACATACTCGAATTTCGGTATATTCGAAGATAAAATCGTGAAATCTTTAACAATGCTAGTGCCACAGTTAGAAAAATGTTACCAATCGATTCAGAACATTGCATTTCAGAAGATCAAACATCTATTTTATATTGGAATCAAAGTTTTTAATATTCTTTCATATCGTATATACGATTTTTCGCTCATATACGCGTATCGTCGAAAAACGAAAAGTTGAAATCTCGTTCAATTTCATTGATTTTATATTCTATCGATGCAGAATAAAGAGTATAACAAGAATATAACGTTTTTACTATGTTTAAATACGCGTTTTCATATGATAATTGTCGAAAAACGTAATCGACATACGCGAATTTCGGTATATGCGAAGATAAAATCGTGAAATCTTTAACAATACTAGTGCCACAGTTAGAAAAATGTTACCAATCGATTCAGAACATTGCATTTCATAAGATCAAACATCTATTTTATATTGGAATCAAAGTTTTTAACATTCTTTCATATCGTATATACGATTTTTCGCTCATATACGCGTATCGTCGAAAAACGAAAACTTGAAATCTCGTTCAATTTCATTGATTTTATATTCTATCGATGCATAATAAAGAATATAACAAGAATATAACGTTTTTACTATGTTTAAATACGCGTTTTAATATGATAATTGTCGAAAAACCTAATCGAAATACGCGAATTTCGGTATATGCGAAGATAAAATCGTGAAATCTTTAATAAAACTTCTGCCACAGTTAGAAAAATGTTACCAAACGATTCAGAACATTGCATTTCATAAGATCAAACATCTATTTTATATTGGAATCAAAGTTTTTAACATTCTTTCATATCGTATATACGATATTTCGCTCATATACGCGTATCGTCGAAAAACGAAAACTTGAAATCTCGTTCAATTTCATTGATTTTATATTCTATCGATGCAGAATAAAGAATATAACAAGAACATAACGTTTTTACTTTGTTAAATATGCGTTTTCATATGATAATTTTCGAAAAACGTTATCGACATACGCGAATTTCGGTATATGCGAAAATAAAATCGTGAAATCTTTAACAATACTTGTGCCACAGTTAGAAAAATGTTACCAATCGATTCAGAACATTGCATTTCATAAGATCAAACATCTATTTTATATTGGAATCAAAGTTTTTAACATTCTTTCATATCGTATATACGATTTTTCGCTCATATACGCGTATCGTTGAAAAACGAAAACTTGAAATCTCGTTCAATTTCATTGAGTTTATATTCTATCGATGCAGAATAAAGAATATAACAAGAATATAACGTTTTTACTATGTTTAAATACGCGTTTTCATATGATAATTGTCGAAAAACGTAATCGACATACGCGAATTTCGGTATATGCGAAGATAAAATCGTGAAATCTTTAATAATACTTGTGCCACAGTTAGAAAAATGTTACCAATCGATTCAGAACATTGCATTTCAAAAGATCAAACATCTATTTTATATTGGTATCAAAGTTTTTAACATTCTTTCATATCGTAAAAAACGATTTTTCGCTCATATACGCGAATCGTCGAAAAACGAAAACTTGAAATCTCGTTCAATTTCATTGATTTTATATTCTATCGATGCAGAATAAAGAATATAACAAGAATATAACGTTTTTACTATGTTTAAATACGCGTTTTCATATGATAATTGTCGAAAAACGTAATCGACATACGCGAATTTCGGTATATGCGAAGATAAAATCGTGAAATCTTTAATAATACTTGTGCCACAGTTAGAAAAATGTTACCAATCGATTCAGAACATTGCATTTCATAAGATCAAACATCTATTTTATATTGGAATCAAAGTTTTTAACATTCTTTCATATCGTATATACGATTTTTCGCTCATATACGCGTATCGTCGAAGAACGAAAACTTGAAATCTCGTCCAATTTCATTGATTTTATATTCTATCGATGCAGAATAAAGAATATAACAAGAATATAACGTTTTTACTATGTTTAAATACGCGTTTTCATATGATAATTGTCGAAAAACGTAATCGACATACGCGAATTTCGGTATATGCGAAGATAAAATCGTGAAATCTTTAATAATACTTGTGCCACAGTTAGAAAAATGTTACCAATCGATTCAGAACATTGCATTTCATAAGATCAAACATCTATTTTATATTGGAATCAAAGTTTTTAACATTCTTTAATATCGTATATACGATTTTTCGCTCATATACGCGTATCGTCGAAAAACGAAAACTTGAAATCTCGTTCAATTTCATTGATTTTATATTCTATAGATGCAGAATAAAGAATATAACAAGAATATAAAGTTTTTAATATGTTTAAATACGCGTTTTCATATGATAATTGTCGAAAAACGTAATCGACATACGCGAATTTCGGTATATGCGAAGATAAAATCGTGAAATCTTTAATAATACTTGTGCCACAGTTAGAAAAATGTTACCAATCGATTCAGAACATTGCATTTCATAAGATCAAACATCTATTTTATATTGGAATCAAAGTTTTTAACATTCTTTAATATCGTATATACGATTTTTCGCTCATATACGCGTATCGTCGAAAAACGAAAACTTGAAATCTCGTTCAATTTCATTGATTTTATATTCTATAGATGCAGAATAAAGAATATAACAAGAATATAAAGTTTTTAATATGTTTAAATACGCGTTTTCATATGATAATTGTCGAAAAACGTAATCGACATACGCGAATTTCGGTATATGCGAAGATAAAATCGTGAAATCTTTAATAATACTTGTGCCACAGTTAGAAAAATGTTACCAATCGATTCAGAACATTGCATTTCATAAGATCAAACATCTATTTTATATTGGAATCAAAGTTTTTAACATTCTTTCATATCGTATATACGATTTTTCGCTCATATACGCGAATCGTCGAAAAACGAAAAGTTGAAATCTCGTTCAATTTCATTGATTTTATATTCTATCGATGCAGAATAAAGAATATAACAAGAATATAACATTTTTACTATGTTTAAATACGCGTTTTCATATGATAATTGTCGAAAAACGTAATCGACATACGCGAATTTCGGTATATGCGAAGATAAAATCGTGAAATCTTTAATAATACTTGTGCCACAGTTAGAAAAATGTTACCAATCGATTCAGAACATTGCATTTCATAAGATCAAACATCTATTTTATATTGGAATCAAAGTTTTTAACATTCTTTCAAATCGTATATACGATTTTTCGCTCATATACGCGTATCATCGAAGAACGAGAACTTGAAATCTCGTTCAATTTCATTGATTTTATATTCTATCGATGCAGAATATAACAAGAATATAACAAGAATATAACGTTTTTACTATGTTTAAATACGCGTTTTCATATGATAATTGTCGAAAAACGTAATCGACATACGCGAATTTCGTTATATGCGAAGATATAATCGTGAAATCTTTAATAATACTTGTGCCACAGTTAGAAAAATGTTACCAATCGATTCAGAACATTGCATTTCATAAGATCAAACATCTATTTTAAATTGGAATCAAAGTTTTTAACATTCTTTCACATCGTATATACGATTTTTCGCTCATATACGCGTATCGTCGAAAAACGAAAACTTGAAATCTCGTTCAATTTCATTGATTTTATATTCTATCGATGCAGAATAAAGAATATAACAAGAATATAACGTTTTTACTATGTTTAAATACGCGTTTTCATATGATAATTGTCGAAAAACGTAATCGACATACGCGAATTTCGGTATATGCGAAGATAAAATCGTGAAATATTTTACAATACTAGTGCCACAGTTAGAAAAATGTTACCAATCGATTCAGAACATTGCATTTCATAAGATCAAACATCTATTTTATATTGGAATCAAAGTTTTTAACTTTCTCTCATATCGTATATACGATTTTTCGCTCATATACGCGTATCGTCGAAAAACGAAAACTTGAAATCTCGTTCAATTTCATTGATTTTATATTCTATCGATGCATAATAAAGAATATAACAAGTATATAACGTTTTTACTATGTTTAAATACGCGTTTTAATATGATAATTGTCGAAAAACCTAATCGACATACGCGAATTTCGGTATATGCGAAGATAAAATCGTGAAATCTTTAATAAAACTTCTGCCACAGTTAGAAAAATGTTACCAATCGATTCAGAACATTGCATTTCATAAGATCAAACATCTATTTTATATTGGAATCAAAGTTTTTAACATTCTTTCATATCGTATATACGATATTTCGCTCATATACGCGTATCGTCGAAAAACGAAAACTTGAAATCTCGTTCAATTTCATTGATTTTATATTCTATCGATGCAGAATAAAGAATATAACAAGAACATAACGTTTTTACTTTGTTAAATATGCGTTTTCATATGATAATTTTCGAAAAACGTTATCGACATACGCGAATTTCGGTATATGCGAAAATAAAATCGTGAAATCTTTAACAATACTTGTGCCACAGTTAGAAAAATGTTACCAATCGATTCAGAACATTGCATTTCATAAGATCAAACATCTATTTTATATTGGAATCAAAGTTTTTAACATTCTTTCATATCGTATATACGATTTTTCGCTCATATACGCGTATCGTCGAAAAACGAAAACTTGAAATCTCGTTCAATTTCATTGAGTTTATATTCTATCGATGCAGAATAAAGAATATAACAAGAATATAACGTTTTTACTATGTTTAAATACGCGTTTTCATATCATAATTGTCGAAAAACGTAATCGACATACGCGAATTTCGGTATATGCGAAGATAAAATCGTGAAATCTTTAATAATACTTGTGCCACAGTTAGAAAAATGTTACCAATCGATTCAGAACATTGCATTTCATAAGATCAAACATCTATTTTATATTGGTATCAAAGTTTTTAACATTCTTTCATATCGTATAAACGATTTTTCGCTCATATACGCGAATCGTCGAAAAACGAAAACTTGAAATCTCGTTCAATTTCATTGATTTTATATTCTATCGATGCAGAATAAAGAATATAACAAGAATATAACGTTTTTACTATGTTTAAATACGCGTTTTCATATGATAATTGTCGAAAAACATAATCGACATACGCGAATTTCGGTATATGCGATGATAAAATAGTGAAATCTTTAATAATACTTGTGCCACAGTTAGAAAAATGTTACCAATCGATTCAGAACATTGCATTTCATAAGATCAAACATCTATTTTATATTGGAAACAAAGTTTTTAACATTCTTTCATATCGTATATACGATTTTTCGCTACTATACGCGTATCGTCGAAAAACGAAAACTTGAAATCTCGTTCAATTTCATTGATTTTATATTCTATCGATGCAGAATAAAGAATATAACAAGAATATAACGTTTATACTATGTTTAAATACGCGTTTTCATATGATAATTGTCGAAAAACTTAATCGACATACGCGAATTTCGGTATATGCGAAGATAAAATCGTGAATTCTTTAATAATACTTGTGCCACAGTTAGAAAAATGTTACCACTCGATTCAGTACATTGCAGTTCATAAGATCAAACATCTATTTTATATTGGAATCAAAGTTTTTAACATTCTTTCATATCGTATATACGATTTTTGGCTCATATACGCGTATCGTCGAAAAACGAAAACTTGAAATCTCGTTCAATTTCATTGCTTTTATATTCTATCGATGCAGAATAAAGAATGTAACAAGAATATAACGTTTTTACTATGTTTAAATACGCGTTTTCATATGATAATTGTCGAAAAACCTAATCGACATACGCGAATTTCGGTATATGCGAAGATAAAATCGTGAAATCTTTAATAAAACTTGTGCCACAGTTAGAAAAATGTTACCAATCGATTCAGAACATTGCATTTCATAAGATCAAACATCTATTTTATATTGGAATCAAAGTTTTTAACATTCTTTCATATCATATATACGATTTTTCGCTCATATACGCGTATCGTCGAAAAACGAAAACTTGAAATCTCGTTCATTTTCATTGATTTTATATTCTGTCGATGCAGAATAAAGAATATAACAAGAATATAACGTTTTTACTATGTTTAAATACGCGTTTTCATATGATAATTGTCGAAAAACGTAATCGACATACGCGATTTTCGGTATATGCGAAGATAAAATCGTGAAATCTTTAATAATACTTGTGCCACAGTTAGAAAAATGTTACCAATCGATTCAGAACATTGCATTTCATAAGATCAAACATCTATTTTATATTGGAATCAAAGTTTTTAACATTCTTTCATATCGTATATACGATTTTTCGCTCATATACGCGAATCGTCGAAAAACGAAAAGTTGAAATCTCATTCAATTTCATTGATTTTATATTCTATCGATGCAGAATAAAGAATATAACAAGAATATAACGTTTTTACTATGTTTAAATACGCGTTTTCATATGATAATTGTCGAAAAACGTAATCGACATACGCGAATTTCGGTATATGCGAAGATAAAATCGTGAAATCTTTAATAATACTTGTGCCACAGTTAGAAAAATGTTACCAATCGATTCAGAACATTGCATTTCATAAGATCAAACATCTATTTTGTATTTGAATCAAAGATTTTAACATTCTTTCATATCGTATATACGATTTTTCGCTCATATACGCGTATCGTCGAAAAACGAGAACTTGAAATCTCGTTCAATTTCATTGATTTTATATTCTATCGATGCAGAATAAAGAATATAACAAGAATATAACGTTTTTACTATGTTTAAATACGCGTTTTCATATGATAATTGTCGAAAAACGTAATCGACATACGCGAATTTCGGTATATGCTAAGATAAAATCGTGAAATCTTTAATAATACTTGTGCCACAGTCAGAAAAATGTTACCAATCGATTCAGAACATTGCATTTCATTAGATCAAACATCTATTTTATATTGGAATCAAAGTTTTTAACATTCTTTCATATCGTATATACGATTTTTCGCTCATATACGCGTATCGTCGAAAAACGAAAACTTGAAATCTCGTTCAATTTCATTGATTTTATATTCTATCGATGAAGAATAAAGAATATAACAAGAATATAACGTTTTTACTATGTTTAAATACGCGTTTTCATATGATAATTGTCGAAAAACGTAATCGACATACGCGAATTTCGGTATATGCGAAGATAAAAACGTGAAATCTTTAATAATACTTGTGCCACAGTTAGAAAAATGTTACCAATCGATTCAGAACATTGCATTTCATAAGATCAAACATCTATTTTATATTGGAAACAAAGTTTTTAACATTCTTTCATATCGTATATACGATTTTTCGCTAATATACGCGTATCGTCGAAAAACGAAAACTTGAAATCTCGTTCAATTTCATTGATTTTATATTCTATCGATGCAGAATAAAGAATATAACAAGAATATAACGTTTTTACTATGTTTAAATACGCGTTTTCATATGATAATTGTCGAAAAACTTAATCGACATACGCGAATTTCGGTATATGCGAAGATAAAATCGTGAATTCTTTAATAATACTTGTGCCACAGTTAGAAAAATGTTACCACTCGATTCAGTACATTGCAGTTCATAAGATCAAACATCTATTTTATATTGGAATCAAAGTTTTTAACATTCTTTCATATCGTATATACGATTTTTGGCTCATATACGCGTATCGTCGAAAAACGAAAACTTGAAATCTCGTTCAATTTCATTGATTTTATATTCCATCGATGCAGAATAAAGAATGTAACAAGAATATAACGTTTTTACTATGTTTAAATACGCGTTTTCATATGATAATTGTCGAAAAACCTAATCGACATACGCGAATTTCGGTATATGCGAAGATAAAATCGTGAAATCTTTAATAAAACTTGTGCCACAGTTAGAAAAATGTTACCAATCGATTCAGAACATTGCATTTCATAAGATCAAACATCTATTTTATATTGGAATCACAGTTTTTAACATTCTTTCATATCATATATACGATTTTTCGCTCATATACGCGTATCGTCGAAAAACGAAAACTTGAAATCTCGTTCAATTTCATTGTTTTTATATTCTGTCGATGCAGAATAAAGAATATAACAAGAATATAACGTTTTTACTATGTTTAAATACGTGTTTTCATATGATAATTGTCGAAAAACGAAATCGACATACGCGAATTTCGGTATATGCGAAGATAAAATCGTGAAATCTTTAATAATACTTGTGCCACAGTTAGAAAAATGTTACCAATCGATTCAGAACATTGCATTTCATAAGATCAAACATCTATTTTATATTGGAAACAAAGTTTTTAACATTCTTTCATATCGTATATACGATTTTTCGCTAATATACGCGTATCGTCGAAAAACGAAAACTTGAAATCTCGTTCAATTTCATTGATTTTATATTCTATCGATGCAGAATAAAGAATATAACAAGAATATAACGTTTTTACTATGTTTAAATACGCGTTTTCATATGATAATTGTCGAAAAACTTAATCGACATACGCGAATTTCGGTATATGCGAAGATAAAATCGTGAATTCTTTAATAATACTTGTGCCACAGTTAGAAAAATGTTACCACTCGATTCAGTACATTGCAGTTCATAAGATCAAACATCTATTTTATATTGGAATCAAAGTTTTTAACATTCTTTCATATCGTAT
Source organism: Vespa crabro (assembly GCF_910589235.1). NCBI lineage: Eukaryota > Metazoa > Arthropoda > Insecta > Hymenoptera > Vespidae > Vespa > Vespa crabro. The sequence goes on along the minus strand of NC_060956.1, from coordinate 11,778,615 downwards.
ATACGATTTTTCGCTCATATACGCGTATCGTCGAAAAACGAAAACTTGAAATCTCGTTCAATTTCATTGATTTTATATTCCATCGATGCAGAATAAAGAATGTAACAAGAATATAACGTTTTTACTATGTTTAAATACGCGTTTTCATATGATAATTGTCGAAAAACCTAATCGACATACGCGAATTTCGGTATATGCGAAGATAAAATCGTGAAATCTTTAATAAAACTTGTGCCACAGTTAGAAAAATGTTACCAATCGATTCAGAACATTGCATTTCATAAGATCAAACATCTATTTTATATTGGAATCACAGTTTTTAACATTCTTTCATATCATATATACGATTTTTCGCTCATATACGCGTATCGTCGAAAAACGAAAACTTGAAATCTCGTTCAATTTCATTGTTTTTATATTCTGTCGATGCAGAATAAAGAATATAACAAGAATATAACGTTTTTACTATGTTTAAATACGTGTTTTCATATGATAATTGTCGAAAAACGAAATCGACATACGCGAATTTCGGTATATGCGAAGATAAAATCGTGAAATCTTTAATAATACTTGTGCCACAGTTAGAAAAATGTTACCAATCGATTCAGAACATTGCATATCATAAGATCATACATTTATTTTATATTGGAATCAAAGTTTTTAACATTCTTTCATATCGTATATACGATTTTTCGCTCATATACGCGTATCGTCGAAAAAACGAAAACTTGAATTCTCGTTCAATTTCATTGATTTTTTATACTATCAATGCAGAATAAAGAATATAACAAGAATATAACGTTCTTACTATGTTTGAATATGCGTTTTCATATGATAATTGTCGAAAAACGTAATCGACATACGCGAATTTCGGTATATGCGAAGATAAAATCGTGAAATCTTTAATAATACTTGTGCCACAGTTAGAAAAATGTTACCAATCGATTCAGAACATTGCATTTCATAAGATCAAACATCTATTTTATATTGGAATCAAAGTTTTTAACATTCTTTCATATCGTATATACGATTTTTCGCTCATATACGCGAATCGTCGAAAAACGAAAAGTTGAAATCTCATTCAATTTCATTGATTTTATATTCTATCGATGCAGAATAAAGAATATAACAAGAATATAACGTTTTTACTATGTTTAAATACGCGTTTTCATATGATAATTGTCGAAAAACGTAATCGACATACGCGAATTTCGGTATATGCGAAGATAAAATCGTGAAATCTTTAATAATACTTGTGCCACAGTTAGAAAAATGTTACCAATCGATTCAGAACATTGCATTTCATAAGATCAAACATCTATTTTGTATTTGAATCAAAGATTTTAACATTCTTTCATATCGTATATACGATTTTTCGCTCATATACGCGTATCGTCGAAAAACGAGAACTTGAAATCTCGTTCAATTTCATTGATTTTATATTCTGTCGATGCAGAATAAAGAATATAACAAGAATATAACGTTTTTACTATGTTTAAATACGCGTTTTCATATGATAATTGTCGAAAAACGTAATCGACATACGCGAATTTCGGTATATGCTAAGATAAAATCGTGAAATCTTTAATAATACTTGTGCCACAGTCAGAAAAATGTTACCAATCGATTCAGATCATTGCATTTCATTAGATCAAACATCTATTTTATATTGGAATCAAAGTTTTTAACATTCTTTCATATCGTATATACGATTTTTCGCTCATATACGCGTATCGTCGAAAAACGAAAACTTGAAATCTCGTTCAATTTCATTGATTTTATATTCTATCGATGCAGAATAAAGAATATAACAAGAATATAACGTTTTTACTATGTTTAAATACGCGTTTTCATATGATAATTGTCGAAAAACGTAATCGACATACGCGAATTTCGGTATATGCGAAGATAAAAACGTGAAATCTTTAATAATACTTGTGCCACAGTTAGAAAAATGTTACCAATCGATTCAGAACATTGCATTTCATAAGATCAAACATCTATTTTATATTGGAATCAAAGTTTTTAACATTCTTTCATATCGTATATACGATTTTTCGCTCATATACGCGTATCGTCGAAAAACGAAAACTTGAAATCTCGTTCAATTTCATTGATTTTATATTCTGTCGATGCAGAATAAAGAATATAACAAGAATATAACGTTCTTACTATGTTTGAATACGCGTTTTCATATGATAATTGTCGAAAAACGTCATCAACATACGCGAATTTCGGTATATGCGAAGTTAAAATCGTGAAATCTTTAATAATACTTGTGCCACAGTTAGAAAAATGTTACCAATCGATTCAGAACATTGCATTTCATAAGATCAAACATCTATTTTATATTGGAATCAAAGTTTTTAACATTCTTTAATATCGTATATACGATTTTTCGCTAATATACGCGTATCGTCGAAAAACGAAAACTTGAAATCTCGTTCAATTTCATTGATTTTATATTCTATCGATGCAGAATAAAGAATATAACAAGAATATAACGTTTTTACTATGTTTAAATACGCGTTTTCATATGATAATTGTCGAAAAACATAATCGACATAAGCGAATTTCGGTATATGCGATGATAAAATAGTGAAATCTTTAATAATACTTGTGCCACAGTTAGAAAAATGTTACCAATCGATTCAGAACATTGCATTTCATAAGATCAAACATCTATTTTATATTGGAAACAAAGTTTTTAACATTCTTTCATATCGTATATACGATTTTTCGCTCATATACGCGTATCGTCGAAAAACGAAAACTTGAAATCTCGTTCAATTTCATTGATTTTTTATACTATCAATGCAGAATAAAGAATATAACAAGAATATAACGTTCTTACTATGTTTGAATATGCGTTTTCATATGATAATTGTCGAAAAACGTAATCGACATACGCGATTTTCGGTATATGCGAAGATAAAATCGTGAAATCTTTAATAATACTTGTGCCACAGTTAGAAAAATGTTACCAATCGATTCAGAACATTGCATTTCATAAGATCAAACATCTATTTTATATTGGAATCAAAGTTTTTAACATTCTTTCATATCGTATATACGATTTTTCGCTCATATACGCGAATCGTCGAAAAACGAAAAGTTGAAATCTCATTCAATTTCATTGATTTTATATTCTATCGATGCAGAATAAAGAATATAACAAGAATATAACGTTTTTACTATGTTTAAATACGCGTTTTCATATGATAATTGTCGAAAAACGTAATCGACATACGCGAATTTCGGTATATGCGAAGATAAAATCGTGAAATCTTTAATAATACTTGTGCCACAGTTAGAAAAATGTTACCAATCGATTCAGAACATTGCATTTCATAAGATCAAACATCTATTTTATATTTGAATCAAATTTTTTAACATTCTTTCATATCGTATATACGATTTTTCGCTCATATACGCGTATCGTCGAAAAACGAGAACTTGAAATCTCGTTCAATTTCATTGATTTTATATTCTATCGATGCAGAATAAAGAATATAACAAGAATATAACGTTTTTACTATGTTTAAATACGCGTTTTCATATGATAATTGTCGAAAAACGTAATCGACATACGCGAATTTCGGTATATGCGAAGATAAAATCGTGAAATCTTTAATAATACTTGTGCCACAGTTAGAAAAATGTTACCAATCGATTCAGAACATTGCATTTCATAAGATCAAACATCTATTTTATATTGGAATCAAAGTTTTTAACATTCTTTAATATCGTATATACGATTTTTCGCTCATATACGCGTATCGTCGAAAAACGAAAACTTGAAATCTCGTTCAATTTCATTGATTTTATATTCTATAGATGCAGAATAAAGAATATAACAAGAATATAAAGTTTTTAATATGTTTAAATACGCGTTTTCATATGATAATTGTCGAAAAACGTAATCGACATACGCGAATTTCGGTATATGCGAAGATAAAATCGTGAAATCTTTAATAATACTTGTGCCACAGTTAGAAAAATGTTACCAATCGATTCAGAACATTGCATTTCATAAGATCAAACATCTATTTTATATTGGAATCAAAGTTTTTAACATTCTTTCATATCGTATATACGATTTTTCGCTCATATACGCGAATCGTCGAAAAACGAAAAGTTGAAATCTCGTTCAATTTCATTGATTTTATATTCTATCGATGCAGAATAAAGAATATAACAAGAATATAACGTTTTTACTATGTTTAAATACGCGTTTTCATATGATAATTGTCGAAAAACGTAATCGACATACGCGAAGTTCGGTATATGCTAAGATAAAATCGTGAAATCTTTAATAATACTTGTGCAACAGTTAGAAAAATGTTACCAATCGATTCAGAACATTGCATTTCATAAGATCAAACATCTATTTTATATTGGAATCAAAGTTTTTAATATTCTTTCATATCGTATATACGATTTTTCGCTCATATACGCGTATCGTCGATAAACGAAAACTTGAAATCTCGTTCAATTTCATTGATTTTATATTCTATAGATGCAGAATAAAGAATATAACAAGAATATAAAGTTTTTACTATGTTTAAATACGCGTTTTCATATGATAATTGTCGAAAAACGTAATCGACATACGCGAATTTCGGTATATGCGAAGATAAAATCGTGAAATCTTTAATAATACTTGTGCCACAGTTAGAAAAATGTTACCAATCGATTCAGAACATTGCATTTCATAAGATCAAACATCTATTTTATATTGGAATCAAAGTTTTTAACATTCTTTAATATCGTATATACGATTTTTCGCTCATATACGCGTATCGTCGAAAAACGAAAACTTGAAATCTCGTTCAATTTCATTGATTTTATATTCTATAGATGCAGAATAAAGAATATAACAAGAATATAAAGTTTTTAATATGTTTAAATACGCGTTTTCATATGATAATTGTCGAAAAACGTAATCGACATACGCGAATTTCGGTATATGCGAAGATAAAATCGTGAAATCTTTAATAATACTTGTGCCACAGTTAGAAAAATGTTACCAATCGATTCAGAACATTGCATTTCATAAGATCAAACATCTATTTTATATTGGAATCAAAGTTTTTAACATTCTTTAATATCGTATATACGATTTTTCGCTCATATACGCGTATCGTCGAAAAACGAAAACTTGAAATCTCGTTCAATTTCATTGATTTTATATTCTATAGATGCAGAATAAAGAATATAACAAGAATATAAAGTTTTTAATATGTTTAAATACGCGTTTTCATATGATAATTGTCGAAAAACGTAATCGACATACGCGAATTTCGGTATATGCGAAGATAAAATCGTGAAATCTTTAATAATACTTGTGCCACAGTTAGAAAAATGTTACCAATCGATTCAGAACATTGCATTTCATAAGATCAAACATCTATTTTATATTGGAATCAAAGTTTTTAACATTCTTTCATATCGTATATACGATTTTTCGCTCATATACGCGAATCGTCGAAAAACGAAAAGTTGAAATCTCGTTCAATTTCATTGATTTTATATTCTATCGATGCAGAATAAAGAATATAACAAGAATATAACATTTTTACTATGTTTAAATACGCGTTTTCATATGATAATTGTCGAAAAACGTAATCGACATACGCGAATTTCGGTATATGCGAAGATAAAATCGTGAAATCTTTAATAATACTTGTGCCACAGTTAGAAAAATGTTACCAATCGATTCAGAACATTGCATTTCATAACATCAAACATCTATTTTATATTGGAATCAAAGTTTTTAACATTCTTTCAAATCGTATATACGATTTTTCGCTCATATACGCGTATCATCGAAGAACGAGAACTTGAAATCTCGTTCAATTTCATTGATTTTATATTCTATCGATGCAGAATATAACAAGAATATAACAAGAATATAACGTTTTTACTATGTTTAAATACGCGTTTTCATATGATAAATGTCGAAAAACGTAATCGACATACGCGAATTTCGTTATATGCGAAGATATAATCGTGAAATCTTTAATAATACTTGTGCCACAGTTAGAAAAATGTTACCAATCGATTCAGAACATTGCATTTCATAAGATCAAACATCTATTTTAAATTGGAATCAAAGTTTTTAACATTCTTTCACATCGTATATACGATTTTTCGCTCATATACGCGTATCGTCGAAAAACGAAAACTTGAAATCTCGTTCAATTTCATTGATTTTATATTCTATCGATGCAGAATAAAGAATATAACAAGAATATAACGTTTTTTCTATGTTTAAATACGCGTTTTCATATGATAATTGACGAAAAACGTAATCGACATACGCGAATTTCGGTATATGCTAAGATAAAATCGTGAAATCTTTAATAATACTTGTGCCACAGTTAGAAAAATGTTACCAATCGATTCAGAACATTGCATTTCATAAGATCAAACATCTATTTTATATTGGAATCAAAGTTTTTAACATTCTTTCATATCGTATATACGATTTTTCGCTCATATACGCGAATCGTCGAAAAACGAAAAGTTGAAATCTCGTTCAATTTCATTGATTTTATATTCTATCGATGCAGAATAAAGAATATAACAAGAATATAACGTTTTTACTATGTTTAAATACGCGTTTTCATATGATAATTGTCGAAAAACGTAATCGACATACGCGAAGTTCGGTATATGCTAAGATAAAATCGTGAAATCTTTAATAATACTTGTGCAACAGTTAGAAAAATGTTACCAATCGATTCAGAACATTGCATTTCATAAGATCAAACATCTATTTTATATTGGAATCAAAGTTTTTAATATTCTTTCATATCGTATATACGATTTTTCGCTCATATACGCGTATCGTCGAAAAACGAAAACTTGAAATCTCGTTCAATTTCATTGATTTCATATTCCATCGATGCAGAATAAAGAATATAACAGGAACATAACGTTTTTACTTTGTTTAAATACGCGTTTTCATATGATAATTGTCGAAAAACGTAATCGACATACGCGAATTTCGTTATATGCGAAGATATAATCGTGAAATCTTTAATAATACTTGTGCCACAGTTAGAAAAATGTTACCAATCGATTCAGAACATTGCATTTCATAAGATCAAACATCTATTTTATATTGGAATCAAAGTTTTTAACATTCTTTAATATCGTATATACGATTTTTCGCTCATATACGCGTATCGTCGAAAAACGAAAACTTGAAATCTCGTTCAATTTCATTGATTTTATATTCTATAGATGCAGAATAAAGAATATAACAAGAATATAAAGTTTTTACTATGTTTAAATACGCGTTTTCATATGATAATTGTCGAAAAACGTAATCGACATACGCGAATTTCGGTATATGCGAAGATAAAATCGTGAAATCTTTAATAATACTTGTGCCACAGTTAGAAAAATGTTACCAATCGATTCAGAACATTGCATTTCATAAGATCAAACATCTATTTTATATTGGAATCAAAGTTTTTAACATTCTTTAATATCGTATATACGATTTTTCGCTCATATACGCGTATCGTCGAAAAACGAAAACTTGAAATCTCGTTCAATTTCATTGATTTTATATTCTATAGATGCAGAATAAAGAATATAACAAGAATATAAAGTTTTTAATATGTTTAAATACGCGTTTTCATATGATAATTGTCGAAAAACGTAATCGACATACGCGAATTTCGGTATATGCGAAGATAAAATCGTGAAATCTTTAATAATACTTGTGCCACAGTTAGAAAAATGTTACCAATCGATTCAGAACATTGCATTTCATAAGATCAAACATCTATTTTATATTGGAATCAAAGTTTTTAACATTCTTTCATATCGTATATACGATTTTTCGCTCATATACGCGAATCGTCGAAAAACGAAAAGTTGAAATCTCGTTCAATTTCATTGATTTTATATTCTATCGATGCAGAATAAAGAATATAACAAGAATATAACATTTTTACTATGTTTAAATACGCGTTTTCATATGATAATTGTCGAAAAACGTAATCGACATACGCGAATTTCGGTATATGCGAAGATAAAATCGTGAAATCTTTAATAATACTTGTGCCACAGTTAGAAAAATGTTACCAATCGATTCAGAACATTGCATTTCATAAGATCAAACATCTATTTTATATTGGAATCAAAGTTTTTAACATTCTTTCAATTCGTATATACGATTTTTCGCTCATATACGCGTATCATCGAAGAACGAGAACTTGAAATCTCGTTCAATTTCATTGATTTTATATTCTATCGATGCAGAATAAAGAATATAACAAGAATATAACGTTTTTACTATGTTTAAATACGCGTTCTCATATGATAATTGTCGAAAAACATAATCGACATACGCGAATTTCGGTATATGCGATGATAAAATCGTGAAATCTTTAATAATACTTGTGCCACAGTTAGAAAAATGTTACCAATCGATTCAGAACATTGCATTTCATAAGATCAAACATCTATTATATATTGGAAACAAAGTTTTTAACATTCTTTCATATCGTATATACGATTTTTCGCTCATATACGCGTATCGTCGAAAAACGAAAACTTGAAATCTCGTTCAATTTCATTGATTTTATATTCTATCAATGCAGAGTAAAGAATATAACAAGAATATAACGTTTTTACTATGTTTAAATACGCGTTTTCATATGATAATTGTCGAAAAACGTAATCGACATACGCGAATTTCGGTATATGCGAAGATAAAATCGGGAAATCTTTAATAATACTTGTGCCACAGTTAGAAAAATGTTACCAATCGATTCAGAACATTGCATTTCATAAGATCAAACATCTATTTTATATTGGAATCAAAGTATTTAACATTCTTTCATATCGTATATACGATTTTTCGCTCATATACGCGTATCGTCGAAAAACGAAAACTTGAAATCTCGTTCAATTTCATTGATTTTATATTCTATCGATGCAGAATATAGAATATAACAAGAATATAACGTTTTTTCTATGATTAAATACGCGTTTTCATATGATAATTGTCGAAAAACGTAATCGACATACGCGAATTTCGGTATATGCGAAGATAAAATCGTGAAATCTTTATTAATACTTGTGCCACAGTTAGAAAAATGTTACCAATCGATTCAGAACATTGCATTTCATAAGATCAAACATCTATTTTATATTGGAATCAAAGTTTTTAATATTCTTTCATATCGTATATACGATTTTTCGCTCATATACGCGTATCGTCGAAAAACGAAAAGTTGAAATCTCGTTCAATTTCATTGATTTTATATTCTATCGATGCAGAATAAAGAGTATAACAAGAATATAACGTTTTTACTATGTTTAAATACGCGTTTTCATATGATAATTGTCGAAAAACGTAATCGACATACGCGAATTTCGGTATATGCGAAGATAAAATCGTGAAATCTTTAACAATACTAGTGCCACAGTTAGAAAAATGTTACCAATCGATTCAGAACATTGCATTTCATAAGATCAAACATCTATTTTATATTGGAATCAAAGTTTTTAACATTCTTTCATATCGTATATACGATTTTTCGCTCATATACGCGTATCGTCGAAAAACGAAAACTTGAAATCTCGTTCAATTTCATTGATTTTATATTCTATCGATGCATAATAAAGAATATAACAAGAATATAACGTTTTTACTATGTTTAAATACGCGTTTTAATATGATAATTGTCGAAAAACCTAATCGACATACGCGAATTTCGGTATATGCGAAGATAAAATCGTGAAATCTTTAATAAAACTTCTGCCACAGTTAGAAAAATGTTACCAAACGATTCAGAACATTGCATTTCATAAGATCAAACATCTATTTTATATTGGAATCAAAGTTTTTAACATTCTTTCATATCGTATATACGATATTTCGCTCATATACGCGTATCGTCGAAAAACGAAAACTTGAAATCTCGTTCAATTTCATTGATTTTATATTCTATCGATGCAGAATAAAGAATATAACAAGAACATAACGTTTTTACTTTGTTAAATATGCGTTTTCATATGATAATTTTCGAAAAACGTTATCGACATACGCGAATTTCGGTATATGCGAAGATAAAAACGTGAAATCTTTAATAATACTTGTGCCACAGTTAGATAAATGTTACCAATCGATTCAGAACATTGCATTTCATAAGATCAAACATCTATTTTATATTGGAATCAAAGTTTTTAACATTCTTTCATATCGTATATACGATTTTTCGCTCATATACGCGTATCGTCGAAAAACGAAAACTTGAAATCTCGTTCAATTTCATTGATTTTATATTCTATCGATGCATAATAAAGAATATAACAAGAATATAACGTTTTTACTATGTTTAAATACGCGTTTTAATATGATAATTGTCGAAAAACCTAATCGACATACGCGAATTTCGGTATATGCGAAGATAAAATCGTGAAATCTTTAATAAAACTTCTGCCACAGTTAGAAAAATGTTACCAAACGATTCAGAACATTGCATTTCATAAGATCAAACATCTATTTTATATTGGAATCAAAGTTTTTAACATTCTTTCATATCGTATATACGATATTTCGCTCATATACGCGTATCGTCGAAAAACGAAAACTCGAAATCTCGTTCAATTTCATTGATTTTATATTCTATCGATGCAGAATAAAGAATATAACAAGAACATAACGTTTTTACTTTGTTAAATATGCGTTTTCATATGATAATTTTCGAAAAACTTTATCGACATACGCGAATTTCGGTATATGCGAAAATAAAATCGTGAAATCTTTAACATTACTTGTGCCACAGTTAGAAAAATGTTACCAATCGATTCAGAACATTGCATTTCATAAGATCAAACATCTATTTTATATTGGAATCAAAGTTTTTAACATTCTTTCATATCGTATATACGATTTTTCGCTCATATACGCGTATCGTTGAAAAACGAAAACTTGAAATCTCGTTCAATTTCATTGAGTTTATATTCTATCGATGCAGAATAAAGAATATAACAAGAATATAACGTTTTTACTATGTTTAAATACGCGTTTTCATATGATAATTGTCGAAAAACGTAATCGACATACGCGAATTTCGGTATATGCGAAGATAAAATCGTGAAATCTTTAATAATACTTGTGCCACAGTTAGAAAAATGTTACCAATCGATTCAGAACATTGCATTTCAAAAGATCAAACATCTATTTTATATTGGTATCAAAGTTTTTAACATTCTTTCATATCGTATAAACGATTTTTCGCTCATATACGCGAATCGTCGAAAAACGAAAACTTGAAATCTCGTTCAATTTCATTGATTTTATATTCTATCGATGCAGAATAAAGAATATAACAAAATATAACGTTTTTACTATGTTTAAATACGCGTTTTCATATGATAATTGTCGAAAAACGTAATCGACATACGCGAATTTCGGTATATGCGAAGATAAAATCGTGAAATCTTTAACAATACTAGTGCCACAGTTAGAAAAATGTTACCAATCGATTCAGAACATTGCATTTCATAAGATCAAACATCTATTTTATATTGGAATCAAAGTTTTTAACATTCTTTCATATCGTATATACGATTTTTCGCTCATATACGCGTATCGTCGAAAAACGAAAACTTGAAATCTCGTTCAATTTCATTGATTTTATATTCTATCGATGCATAATAAAGAATATAACAAGAATATAACGTTTTTACTATGTTTAAATACGCGTTTTAATATGATAATTGTCGAAAAACCTAATCGACATACGCGAATTTCGGTATATGCGAAGATAAAATCGTGAAATCTTTAATAAAACTTCTGCCACAGTTAGAAAAATGTTACCAAACGATTCAGAACATTGCATTTCATAAGATCAAACATCTATTTTATATTGGAATCAAAGTTTTTAACATTCTTTCATATCGTATATACGATATTTCGCTCATATACGCGTATCGTCGAAAAACGAAAACTTGAAATCTCGTTCAATTTCATTGATTTTATATTCTATCGATGCAGAATAAAGAATATAACAAGAACATAACGTTTTTACTTTGTTAAATATGCGTTTTCATATGATAATTGTCGAAAAACGTAATCGACATACGCGAATTTCGGTATATGCGAAGATAAAATCGTGAAATCTTTAATAATACTTGTGCCACAGTTAGAAAAATGTTACCAATCGATTCAGAACATTGCATTTCAAAAGATCAAACATCTATTTTATATTGGTATCAAAGTTTTTAACATTCTTTCATATCGTATAAACGATTTTTCGCTCATATACGCGAATCGTCGAAAAACGAAAACTTGAAATCTCGTTCAATTTCATTGATTTTATATTCTATCGATGCAGAATAAAGAATATAACAAGAATATAACGTTTTTACTATGTTTAAATACGCGTTTTCATATGATAATTGTCGAAAAACGTAATCGACATACGCGAATTTCGGTATATGCGAAGATAAAATCGTGAAATCTTTAATAATACTTGTGCCACAGTTAGAAAAATGTTACCAATCGATTCAGAACATTGCATTTCATAAGATCAAACATCAATATTATATTGGAATCAAAGTTTTTAACATTCTTTCATATCGTATATACGATTTTTCGCTCATATACGCGTATCGTCGAAGAACGAAAACTTGAAATCTCGTCCAATTTCATTGATTTTATATTCTATCGATGCAGAATAAAGAATATAACAAGAATATAACGTTTTTACTATGTTTAAATACGCGTTTTCATATGATAATTGTCGAAAAACGTAATCGACATACGCGAATTTCGGTATATGCGAAGATAAAATCGTGAAATCTTTATTAATACTTGTGCCACAGTTAGAAAAATGTTACCAATCGATTCAGAACATTGCATTTCATAAGATCAAACATCTATTTTATATTGGAATCAAATTTTTTAACATTCTTTCATATCGTATGTACGATTTTTCGCTCATATACGCGTATCGTCGAAAAACGAAAACTTGAAATCTCGTTCAATTTCATTGATTTTATATTCTATCGATGCAGAATAAAGAATATAACAAGAATATAACGTTTTTACTATGTTTAAATACGCGTTATCATATGATAATTTTCGAAAAACGTAATCGACATACGCGAATTTCGGTATATGCGAAGATAAAATCGTGAAATCTTTAATAATACTCGTTCCACAGTTAGAAAAATGTTACCAATCGATTCAGAACATTGCATTTCATAAGATCAAACATCTATTTTATATTGGAATCAAAGTTTTTAACATTCTTTCATATCGTATATACGATATTTCGCTCATATACGCGTATCGTCGAAAAACGAAAACTTGAAATCTCGTTCAATTTCATTGATTTTATATTCTATAGATGCAGAATAAAGTATATAACAAGAATATAAAGTTTTTACTATGTTTAAATACGCGTTTTCATATGATAATTGTCGAAAAACGTAATCGACATACGCGAATTTCGGTATATGCGAAGATAAAATCGTGAAATCTTTAATAATACTTGTGCCACAGTTAGAAAAATGTTACCAATCGATTCAGAACATTGCATTTCATAAGATCAAACATCTATTTTATATTGTAATCAAAGTTTTTAACATTCTTTAATATCGTATATACGATTTTTCGCTCATATACGCGTATCGTCGAAAAACGAAAACTTGAAATCTCGTTCAATTTCATTGATTTTATATTCTATAGATGCAGAATAAAGAATATAACAAGAATATAAAGTTTTTAATATGTTTAAATACGCGTTTTCATATGATAATTGTCGAAAAACGTAATCGACATACGCGAATTTCGGTATATGCGAAGATAAAATCGTGAAATCTTTAATAATACTTGTGCCACAGTTAGAAAAATGTTACCAATCGATTCAGAACATTGCATTTCATAAGATCAAACATCTATTTTATATTGGAATCAAAGTTTTTAACATTCTTTAATATCGTATATACGATTTTTCGCTCATATACGCGTATCGTCGAAAAACGAAAACTTGAAATCTCGTTCAATTTCATTGATTTTATATTCTATCGATGCAGAATAAAGAATATAACAAGAATATAACGTTTTTTCTATGTTTAAATACGCGTTTTCATATGATAATTGACGAAAAACGTAATCGACATACGCGAATTTCGGTATATGCTAAGATAAAATCGTGAAATCTTTAATAATACTTGTGCCACAGTTAGAAAAATTTTACCAATCGATTCAGAACATTGCATTTCATAAGATCAAACATCTATTTTATATTGGAATCAAAGTTTTTAACATTCTTTCATATCGTATATACGATTTTTCGCTCATATACGCGAATCGTCGAAAAACGAAAAGTTGAAATCTCGTTCAATTTCATTGATTTCATATTCCATCGATGCAGAATAAAGAATATAACAAGAACATAACGTTTTTACTTTGTTTAAATACGCGTTTTCATATGATAATTGTCGAAAAACGTAATCGACATACGCGAATTTCGTTATATGCGAAGATATAATCGTGAAATCTTTAATAATACTTGTGCCACAGTTAGAAAAATGTTACCAATCGATTCAGAACATTGCATTTCATAAGATCAAACATCTATTTTATATTGGAATCAAAGTTTTTAACATTCTTTCATATCGTATATACGATTTTTCGCTCATATACGCGAATCGTCGAAAAACGAAAAGTTGAAATCTCGTTCAATTTCATTGATTTTATATTCTATCGATGCAGAATAAAGAATATAACAAGAATATAACGTTTTTACTATGTTTAAATACGCGTTTTCATATGATAATTGTCGAAAAACGTAATCGACATACGCGAATTTCGGTATGTGCGAAGATAAAATCGTGAAATCTTTAATAATACATGTGCCACAGTTAGAAAAATGTTACCAATCGATTCAGAACATTGCATTTCATAAGATCAAACATCTATTTTATATTTGAATCAAAGTTTTTAACATTCTTTCATATCGTATATACGATTTTTCGCTCATATACGCGTATCGTCGAAAAACGAGAACTTGAAATCTCGTTCAATTTCATTGATTTTATATTCTATCGATGCAGAATAAAGAATATAACAAGAATATAACGTTTTTACTATGTTTAAATACGCGTTTTCATATGATAATTGTCGAAAAACGTAATCGACATACGCGAATTTCGGTATATGCTAAGATAAAATCGTGAAATCTTTAATAATACTTGTGCCACAGTTAGAAAAATGTTACCAATCGATTCAGAACATTGCATTTCATAAGATCAAACATCTATTTTATATTGGAATCAAAGTTTTTAATATTCTTTCATATCGTATATACGATTTTTCGCTCATATTCGCGTATCGTCGAAAAACGAAAACTTGAAATCTCGTTCAATTTCATTGATTTTATATTCCATCGAAGCAGAATAAAGAATATAACAAGAACATAACGTTTTTACTTTGTTTAAATACGCGTTTTCATATGATAATTGTCGAAAAACGTAATCGACATACGCGAATTTCGTTATATGCGAAGATATAATCGTGAAATCTTTAATAATACTTGTGCCACAGTTAGAAAAATGTTACCAATCGATTCAGAACATTGCATTTCATAAGATCAAACATCTATTTTAAATTGGAATCAAAGTTTTTAACATTCTTTCACATCGTATATACGATTTTTCGCTCATATACGCGTATCGTCGAAAAACGAAAACTTGAAATCTCGTTCAATTTCATTGATTTTATATTCTATCGATGCAGAATAAAGAATATAACAAGAATATAATGTTTTTACTATGTTTAAATACGCGTTTTCATATAATAATTGTCGAAAAACGTAATCGACATACGCGAATTTCGGTATATGCGAAGATAAAAACGTGAAATCTTTAATAATACTTGTGCCACAGTTAGAAAAATGTTACCAATCGATTCAGAACATTGCATTTCATAAGATCAAATATCTATTTTATATTGGAATCAAAGTTTTTAACATTCTTTCATATCGTATATACGATTTTTCGCTCATATACGCGTATCGTCGAAAAACGAAAACTTGAAATCTCGTTCAATTTCATTGATTTTATATTCTATCGATGCAGAATAAAGAATATAACAAGAATATAACGTTTTTACTATGTTTAAATACGCGTTTTCATATGATAATTTTCGAAAAACGTATTCGACATACGCGAATTTCGGTATATGCGAAGATAAAATCGTGAAATCTTTAATAATACTTGTGCCACAGTTAGAAAAATGTTACCAATCGATTCAGAACATTGCATTTCATAAGATCAAACATCTATTTTATATTGGAATCAAAGTTTTTAATATTATTTCATATCGTATATACGATTTTTCGCTCATATACGCGTATCGTCGAAAAACGAAAACTTGAAATCTCGTTCAATTTCATTGATTTTATATTCTATCGATGCAGAATAAAGAATATAACAAGAATATAACGTTTTTTCTATGTTTAAATACGCGTTTTCATATGATAATTGACGAAAAACGTAATCGACATACGCGAATTTCGGTATATGCTAAGATAAAATCGTGAAATCTTTAATAATACTTGTGCCACAGTTAGAAAAATGTTACCAATCGATTCAGAACATTGCATTTCATAAGATCAAACATCTATTTTATATTGGAATCAAAGTTTTTAACATTCTTTCATATCGTATATACGATTTTTCGCTCATATACGCGAATCGTCGAAAAACGAAAAGTTGAAATCTCGTTCAATTTCATTGATTTTATATTCTATCGATGCAGAATAAAGAATATAACAAGAATATAACGTTTTTACTATGTTTAAATACGCGTTTTCATATGATAATTGTCGAAAAATTAATCGACATACGCGAATTTCGGTATATGCGAAGATAAAATCGTGAAATCTTTAATAATACTTGTGCCACAGTTAGAAAAATGTTACCAATCGATTCAGAACATTGCATTTCATAAGATCAAACATCTATTTTATATTTGAATCAAAGTTTTTAACATTCTTTCATATCGTATATACGATTTTTCGCTCATATACGCGTATCGTCGAAAAACGAGAACTTGAAATCTCGTTCAATTTCATTGATTTTATATTCTATCGATGCAGAATAAAGAATATAACAAGAATATAACGTTTTTACTATGTTTAAATACGCGTTTTCATATGATAATTGACGAAAAACGTAATCGACATACGCGAATTTCGGTATATGCTAAGATAAAATCGTGAAATCTTTAATAATACTTGTGCCACAGTTAGAAAAATGTTACCAATCGATTCAGAACATTGCATTTCATAAGATCAAACATCTATTTTATATTGGAATCAAAGTTTTTAACATTCTTTCATATCGTATATACGATTTTTCGCTCATATACGCGAATCGTCGAAAAACGAAAAGTTGAAATCTCGTTCAATTTCATTGATTTTATATTCTATCGATGCAGAATAAAGAATATAACAAGAATATAACGTTTTTACTATGTTTAAATACGCGTTTTCATATGATAATTGTCGAAAAATTAATCGACATACGCGAATTTCGGTATATGCGAAGATAAAATCGTGAAATCTTTAATAATACTTGTGCCACAGTTAGAAAAATGTTACCAATCGATTCAGAACATTGCATTTCATAAGATCAAACATCTATTTTATATTTGAATCAAAGTTTTTAACATTCTTTCATATCGTATATACGATTTTTCGCTCATATACGCGTATCGTCGAAAAACGAGAACTTGAAATCTCGTTCAATTTCATTGATTTTATATTCTATCGATGCAGAATAAAGAATATAACAAGAATATAACGTTTTTACTATGTTTAAATACGCGTTTTCATATGATAATTGTCGAAAAACGTAATCGACATACGCGAATTTCGGTATATGCTAAGATAAAATCGTGAAATCTTTAATAATACTTGTGCCACAGTCAGAAAAATGTTACCAATCGATTCAGAACATTGCATTTCATTAGATCAAACATCTATTTTATATTGGAATCAAAGTTTTTAACATTCTTTCATATCGTATATACGATTTATCGCTCATATACGCGTATCGTCGAAAAACGAAAACTTGAAATCTCGTTCAATTTCATTGATTTTATATTCTATCGATGCAGAATAAAGAATATAACAAGAATATAACGTTTTTACTATGTTTAAATACGCGTTTTCATATGATAATTGTCGAAAAACGTAATCGACATACGCGAAGTTCGGTATATGCTAAGATAAAATCGTGAAATCTTTAATAATACTTGTGCAACAGTTAGAAAAATGTTACCAATCGATTCAGAACATTGCATTTCATAAGATCAAACATCTATTTTATATTGGAATCAAAGTTTTTAATATTCTTTCATATCGTATATACGATTTTTCGCTCATATACGCGTATCGTCGAAAAACGAAAACTTGAAATCTCGTTCAATTTCATTGATTTTATATTCTATAGATGCAGAATAAAGAATATAACAAGAATATAAAGTTTTTACTATGTTTAAATACGCGTTTTCATATGATAATTGTCGAAAAACGTAATCGACATACGCGAATTTCGGTATATGCGAAGATAAAATCGTGAAATCTTTAATAATACTTGTGCCACAGTTAGAAAAATGTTACCAATCGATTCAGAACATTGCATTTCATAAGATCAAACATCTATTTTATATTGGAATCAAAGTTTTTAACATTCTTTAATATCGTATATACGATTTTTCGCTCATATACGCGTATCGTCGAAAAACGAAAACTTGAAATCTCGTTCAATTTCATTGATTTTATATTCTATAGATGCAGAATAAAGAATATAACAAGAATATAAAGTTTTTAATATGTTTAAATACGCGTTTTCATATGATAATTGTCGAAAAACGTAATCGACATACGCGAATTTCGGTATATGCGAAGATAAAATCGTGAAATCTTTAATAATACTTGTGCCACAGTTAGAAAAATGTTACCAATCGATTCAGAACATTGCATTTCATAAGATCAAACATCTATTTTATATTGGAATCAAAGTTTTTAACATTCTTTCATATCGTATATACGATTTTTCGCTCATATACGCGAATCGTCGAAAAACGAAAAGTTGAAATCTCGTTCAATTTCATTGATTTTATATTCTATCGATGCAGAATAAAGAATATAACAAGAATATAACATTTTTACTATGTTTAAATACGCGTTTTCATATGATAATTGTCGAAAAACGTAATCGACATACGCGAATTTCGGTATATGCGAAGATAAAATCGTGAAATCTTTAATAATACTTGTGCCACAGTTAGAAAAATGTTACCAATCGATTCAGAACATTGCATTTCATAAGATCAAACATCTATTTTATATTTGAATCAAAGTTTTTAACATTCTTTCATATCGTATATACGATTTTTCGCTCATATACGCGTATCGTCGAAAAACGAGAACTTGAAATCTCGTTCAATTTCATTGATTTTATATTCTATCGATGCAGAATAAAGAATATAACAAGAATATAACGTTTTTACTATGTTTAAATACGCGTTTTCATATGATAATTGTCGAAAAACGTAATCGACATACGCGAATTTCGGTATATGCTAAGATAAAATCGTGAAATCTTTAATAATACTTGTGCCACAGTCACAAAAATGTTACCAATCGATTCAGAACATTGCATTTCATTAGATCAAACATCTATTTTATATTGGAATCAAAGTTTTTAACATTCTTTCATATCGTATATACGATTTTTCGCTCATATACGCGTATCGTCGAAAAACGAAAACTTGAAATCTCGTTCAATTTCATTGATTTTATATTCTATCGATGCAGAATAAAGAATATAACAAGAATATAACGTTTTTACTATGTTTAAATACGCGTTTTCATATGATAATTGTCGAAAAACGTAATCGACATACGCGAATTTCGGTATATGCTAAGATAAAATCGTGAAATCTTTAATAATACTTGTGCCACAGTTAGAAAAATGTTACCAATCGATTCAGAACATTGCATTTCATAAGATCAAACATCTATTTTATATTGGAATCAAAGTTTTTAATATTCTTTCATATCGTATATACGATTTTTCGCTCATATACGCGTATCGTCGAAAAACGAAAACTTGAAATCTCGTTCAATTTCATTGATTTCATATTCCATCGATGCAGAATAAAGAATATAACAAGAACATAACGTTTTTACTTTGTTTAAATACGCGTTTTCATATGATAATTGTCGAAAAACGTAATCGACATACGCGAATTTCGTTATATGCGAAGATATAATCGTGAAATCTTTAATAATACTTGTGCCACAGTTAGAAAAATGTTACCAATCGATTCAGAACATTGCATTTCATAAGATCAAACATCTATTTTATATTGGAATCAAAGTTTTTAACATTCTTTAATATCGTATATACGATTTTTCGCTCATATACGCGTATCGTCGAAAAACGAAAACTTGAAATCTCGTTCAATTTCATTGATTTTATATTCTATCGATGCAGAATAAAGAATATAACAAGAATATAACGTTTTTACTATGTTTAAATACGCGTTTTCATATGATAATTGTCGAAAATCGTAATCGACATACGCGAATTTCGGTATATGCTAAGATAAAATCGTGAAATCTTTAATAATACTTGTGCCACAGTTAGAAAAATGTTACCAATCGATTCAGAACATTGCATTTCATAAGATCAAACATCTATTTTATATTGGAATCAAAGTTTTTAATATTCTTTCATATCGTATATACGATTTTTCGCTCATATACGCGAATCGTCGAAAAACGAAAAGTTGAAATCTCGTTCAATTTCATTGATTTTATATTCTATCGATGCAGAATAAAGAATATAACAAGAATATAACATTTTTACTATGTTTAAATACGCGTTTTCATATGATAATTGTCGAAAAACGTAATCGACATACGCGAATTTCGGTATATGCTAAGATAAAATCGTGAAATCTTTAATAATACTTGTGCCACAGTTAGAAAAATGTTACCAATCGATTCAGAACATTGCATTTCATAAGATCAAACATCTATTTTACATTGGAATCAAAGTTTTTAATATTCTTTCATATCGTATATACGATTTTTCGCTCATATACGCGTATCGTCGAAAAACGAAAACTTGAAATCTCGTTCAATTTCATTGATTTTATATTCCATCGATGCAGAATAAAGAATATAACAAGAACATAACGTTTTTACTTTGTTTAAATACGCGTTTTCATATGATAATTGTCGAAAAACGTAATCGACATACGCGAATTTCGTTATATGAGAAGATATAATCGTGAAATCTTTAATAATACTTGTGCCACAGTTAGAAAAATGTTACCAATCGATTCAGAACATTGCATTTCATAAGATCAAACATCTATTTTATATTGGAATCAAAGTTTTTAACATTCTTTCATATCGTATATACGATTTTTCGCTCATATACGCGAATCGTCGAAAAACGAAAAGTTGAAATCTCGTTCAATTTCATTGATTTTATATTCTATCGATGCAGAATAAAGAATATAACAAGAATATAACGTTTTTACTATGTTTCAATACGCGTTTTCATATGATAATTGTCGAAAAACGTAATCGACATACGCGAATTTCGGTATATGCGAAGATAAAATCGTGAAATCTTTAATAATACTTGTGCCACAGTTAGAAAAATGTTACCAATCGATTCAGAACATTGCATTTCATAAGATCAAACATCTATTTTATATTTGAATCAAAGTTTTTAACATTCTTTCATATCGTATATACGATTTTTCGCTCATATACGCGTATCGTCGAAAAACGAGAACTTGAAATCTCGTTCAATTTCATTGATTTTATATTCTATCGATGCAGAATAAAGAATATAACAAGAATATAACGTTTTTACTATGTTTAAATACGCGTTTTCATATGATAATTGTCGAAAAACGTAATCGACATACGCGAATTTCGGTATATGCTAAGATAAAATCGTGAAATCTTTAATAATACTTGTGCCACAGTCAGAAAAATGTTACCAATCGATTCAGAACATTGCATTTCATAAGATCAAACATCTATTTTATATTGGAATCAAAGTTTTTAACATTCTTTCATATCGTATATACGATTTTTCGCTCATATACGCGAATCGTCGAAAAACGAAAAGTTGAAATCTCGTTCAATTTCATTGATTTTATATTCTATCGATGCAGAATAAAGAATATAACAAGAATATAACGTTTTTACTATGTTTAAATACGCGTTTTCATATGATAATTGTCGAAAAACGTAATCGACATACGCGAATTTCGGTATATGCGAAGATAAAATCGTGAAATCTTTAATAATACTTGTGCCACAGTTAGAAAAATGTTACCAATCGATTCAGAACATTGCATTTCATAAGATCAAACATCTATTTTATATTTGAATCAAAGTTTTTAACATTCTTTCATATCGTATATACGATTTTTCGCTCATATACGCGTATCGTCGAAAAACGAGAACTTGAAATCTCGTTCAATTTCATTGATTTTATATTCTATCGATGCAGAATAAAGAATATAACAAGAATATAACGTTTTTACTATGTTTAAATACGCGTTTTCATATGATAATTGTCGAAAAACGTAATCGACATACGCGAATTTCGGTATATGCTAAGATAAAATCGTGAAATCTTTAATAATACTTGTGCCACAGTCAGAAAAATGTTACCAATCGATTCAGAACATTGCATTTCATTAGATCAAACATCTATTTTATATTGGAATCAAAGTTTTTAACATTCTTTCATATCGTATATACGATTTTTCGCTCATATACGCGTATCGTCGAAAAACGAAAACTTGAAATCTCGTTCAAGTTCATTGATTTTATATTCTATCGATGCAGAATAAAGAATATAACAAGAATATAACGTTTTTACTATGTTTAAATACGCGTTTTCATATGATAATTGTCGAAAAACATAATCGACATACGCGAATTTCGGTATATGCGATGATAAAATCGTGAAATCTTTAATAATACTTGTGCCACAGTTAGAAAAATGTTACCAATCGATTCAGGACATTGCATTTCATAAGATCAAACATCTATTTTATATTGGAAACAAAGTTTTTAACATTCTTTCATATCGTATATACGATTTTTCGCTCATATACGCGTAACGTCGAAAAACGAGAACTTGAAATCTCGTTCAATTTCATTGATTTTATATTCTATCGATGCAGAGTAAAGAATATAACAAGAATATAACGTTTTTACTATGTTTAAATACGCGTTTTCATATGATAATTGTCGAAAAACGTAATCGACATACGCGAATTTCGGTATATGCTAAGATAAAATCGTGAAATCTTTAATAATACTTGTGCCACAGTCAGAAAAATGTTACCAATCGATTCAGAACATTGCATTTCATTAGATCAAACATCTATTTTATATTGGAATCAAAGTTTTTAACATTCTTTCATATCGTATATACGATTTTTCGCTCATATACGCGTATCGTCGAAAAACGAAAACTTGAAATCTCGTTCAATTTCATTGATTTTATATTCTATCGATGCAGAATAAAGAATATAACAAGAATATAACGTTTTTACTAAGTTTAAATACGCGTTTTCATATGATAATTATAGAAAAACGTAATCGACATACTCGAATTTCGGTATATGCGAAGATAAAATCGTGAAATCTTTAATAATACTTGTGCCACAGTTAGAAAAATGTTACCAATCGATTCAGAACATTGCATTTCATAAGAACAAACATCTATTTTATATTGGAATCAAAGTTTTTAACATTCCTTCATATCGTATATACGATTTTTCGCTCATATACGCGTATCGTCGAAAAACGAAAACTTGAAATCTCTTTCAATTTCATTGATTTTATATTCTATCGATGCAGAATAAAGAATATAACAAGAATATAACGTTTTTTCTATGTTTTAATACGCGTTTTCATATGATAATTGTCGAAAAACGTAATCGACATACGCGAATTTCGGTATATGCGAAGATAAAATCGTGAAATCTTTAATAATACTTGTGCCACAGTTAGAAAAATGTTACCAATCGATTCAGAACATTGCATTTCATAAGATCAAACATCTATTTTATATTGGAATCAAAGTTTTTAACATTCTTTCATATCGTATATACGATTTTTCGCTCATATATGCGTATCGTCGAAAAACGAGAATTTGAAATCTCGTTCAATTTCTTTGATTTTATATTCTATCAATGCAGAATAAAGAAAATAACAAGAATATAACGTTTTTACTATGTTTAAATACGCGTTTTCATATGATAATTGTCGAAAAACGTAATCGACATTCGCGAATTTCGGTATATGCGAAGATAAAATCGTGAAATCTTTAATAATACTTGTGCCACAATTAGAAAAATGTTACCAATCGATTCAGAACATTGCATTTCATAAGATCAAACATCTATTTTATATTGGAATCAAAGTTTTTAACATTCTATCATATCGTATATACGATTTTTCGCTCATATACGCGTATCGTCGAAAAACGAAAACTTGAAATCTCTTTCAATTTCATTGATTCTATATTCTATCGATGCAGAATAAAGAATATAACAAGAATATAACGTTTTTTACTATGTTTAAATACGCGTTTTCATATGATAATTGTCGAAAAACCTAATCGACATACGCGAATTTCGGTATATGCGAAGATAAAATCGTGAAATCTTTAATAATACTTGTGCCACAGTTAGAAAATTGTTACCAATCGATTCAGAACATTGCATTTCATAAGATCAAACATCTATTTTCTATTGGAATCAAAGTTTTTAACATTCTTTCATATCGTATATACGATTTTTCGCTCATATACGCGTATCGTCGAAAAACGAAAACTTGAAATCTCGTTCAAATTCATTGATTTTATATTCTATCGATGCAGAATAAAGAATATAACAAGAGTATAACGTTTTTACTATGTTTAAATACGCGTTTTCATATGATAATTGTCGAAAAACGTAATCGACATAAGCGAATTTCGGTATATGCGAAGATAAAATCGTGAAATCTTTAATAAAACTTGTGCCACAGTTAGAAAAATGTTACCAATAGATTCAGAACATTGCATTTCATAAGATCAAACATCTATTTTATATTGGAATCAAAGTTTTTAACACTCTTTCATATCGTATATACGATTTTTCGCTCATATACGCGTATCGTCGAAAAACGAAAACTTGAAATCTCGTTCAATTTCATTGATTTTATATTCTATCGATGCAGAATAAAGAATATAACAAGAATATAACGTTTTTTCTATGTGTAAATACGCGTTTTCATATGATAATTGTCGAAAAACGTAATCGACATACGCGAATTTCGGTATATGCGAAGATAAAATCGTGAAATCTTTAATAAAACTTGTGCCACAGTTAGAAAAATGTTACCAATCGATTCAGAACATTGCATTTCATAAGATCAAACATCAATTTTATATTGGAATCAAAGTTTTTAACACTCTTTCATATCGTATATACGATTTTTCGCTCATATACGCGTATCGTCGAAAAACGAAAACTTGAAATCTCGTTCAATTTCATTGATTTTATATTCTATCGATGCAGAATAAAGAATATAACAAGAATATAACGTTTTTACTATGTTTAAATACGCGTTTTCATATGATAATTGTCGAAAAACGTAATCGACATACGCGAATTTCGGTATATGCGAAGATAAAATCGTGAAATCTTTAATAATACTTGTGCCACAGTTAGAAAAATGTTACAAATCGATTCAGAACATTGCATTTCATAAGATCAAACATCTATTTTCTATTGGAATCAAAGTTTTTAACATTCTTTCATATATTATATACGATTTTTCGCTCGTATACGCGTATCGTCGAAAAACGAAAACTTGAAATCTCGTTCAATTTCATTGATTTTATATTCTATCGATGCAGAAAAAAGAATATAACAAGAATATAACGTTTTTACTATGTTTAAATACGCGTTTTCATATGATAATTGTCGAAAAACGTAATCGACATACGCGAATTTCGGTATATGCGAAGATAAAATCGTGAAATCTTTAATAATACTTGTGCCACAGTTAGAAAAATGTTACCAATCGATTCAGAACATTGCATTTCATAAGATCAAACATCTATTTTATATTGGAATCAAAGTTTTTAACATTCTATCTTATCGTATATACGATTTTTCGCTCATATACGCGTATCGTCGAAAAACGAAAACTTGAAATCTCGTTCAATTTCATTGATTCTATATTCTATCGATGCAGAATAAAGAATATAACAAGAATATAACGTTTTTACTATGTTTAAAAACGCGTTTTCATATGATAATTGTCGAAAAACGTAATCGACATACGCGAATTTCGGTATATGCGAAGATAAAATCGTGAAATCTTTAATAATACTTGTGCCACAGTTAGAAAAATGTTACCAATCGATTCAGAACATTGCATTTCATAAGATCAAACATCTATTTTATATTGGAATCAAAGTTTTTAACATTCTTTCATATCGTATATACGATTTTTCGCTCATATACGCGTATCGTCGAAAAACGAAAACTTGAAATCTCGTTCAAATTCATTGATTTTATATTCTATCGATGCAGAATAAAGAATATAACAAGAGTATAACGTTTTTACTATGTTTAAATACGCGTTTTCATATGATAATTGTCGAAAAACGTAATCGACATAAGCGAATTTCGGTATATGCGAAGATAAAATCGTGAAATCTTTAATAAAACTTGTGCCACAGTTAGAAAAATGTTACCAATCGATTCAGAACATTGCATTTCATAAGATCAAACATCTATTTTATATTGGAATCAAAGTTTTTAACACTCTTTCATATCGTATATACGATTTTTCGCTCATATACGCGTATCGTCGAAAAACGAAAACTTGAAATCTCGTTCAATTTCATTGATTTTATATTCTATCGATGCAGAATAAAGAATATAACAAGAATATAACGTTTTTTCTATGTGTAAATACGCGTTTTCATATGATAATTGTCGAAAAACGTAATCGACATACGCGAATTTCGGTATATGCGAAGATAAAATCGTGAAATCTTTAATAAAACTTGTGCCACAGTTAGAAAAATGTTACCAATCGATTCAGAACATTGCATTTCATAAGATCAAACATCAATTTTATATTGGAATCAAAGTTTTTAACACTCTTTCATATCGTATATACGATTTTTCGCTCATATACGCGTATCGTCGAAAAACGAAAACTTGAAATCTCGTTAAATTTCATTGATTTTATATTCTATCGATGCAGAATAAAGAATATAACAAGAATATAACGTTTTTACTATGTTTAAATACGCGTTTTCATATGATAATTGTCGAAAAACGTAATCGACATACGCGAATTTCGGTATATGCGAAGATAAAATCGTGAAATCTTTAATAATACTTGTGCCACAGTTAGAAAAATGTTACCAATCGATTCCGAACATTGCATTTCATAAGATCAAACATCTATTTTATATTGGAATCAAAGTTTTTAACATTCTTTCATATCGTATATACGATTTTTCGCTCATATACGCGTATCGTCGAAAAACGAAAACATGAAATATCGTTCAATTTCATTGATTTTATATTCTATCGATGCAGAATAAAGAATATAACAAGAATATAACGTTTTTACTAAGTTTAAATACGCGTTTTGATATGATAATTATAGAAAAACGTAATCGACATACTCGAATTTCGGTATATGCGAAGATAAAATCGTGAAATCTTTAATAATACTTGTGCCACAGTTAGAAAAATGTTACCAATCGATTCAGAACATTGCATTTCATAAGAACAAACATCTATTTTATATTGGAATCAAAGTTTTTAACATTCCTTCATATCGTATATACGATTTTTCGCTCATATACGCGTATCGTCGAAAAACGAAAACTTGAAATCTCTTTCAATTTCATTGATTTTATATTCTATCGATGCAGAATAAAGAATATAACAAGAATATAACGTTTTTTCTATGTTTTAATACGCGTTTTCATATGATAATTGTCGAAAAACGTAATCGACATACGCGAATTTCGGTATATGCGAAGATAAAATCGTGAAATCTTTAATAATACTTGTGCCACAGTTAGAAAAATGTTACCAATCGATTCAGAACATTGCATTTCATAAGATCAAACATCTATTTTATATTGGAATCAAAGTTTTTAACATTCTTTCATATCGTATATACGATTTTTCGCTCATATATGCGTATCGTCGAAAAACGATAATTTGAAATCTCGTTCAATTTCATTGATTTTATATTCTATCAATGCAGAATAAAGAAAATAACAAGAATATAACGTTTTTACTATGTTTAAATACGCGTTTTCATATGATAATTGTCGAAAAACGTAATCGACATACGCGAATTTCGGTATATGCGAAGATAAAATCGTGAAATCTTTAATAATACTTGTGCCACAGTTAGAAAAATGTTACCAATCGATTCAGAACATTGCATTTCATAAGATCAAACATCTATTTTATATTGGAATCAAAGTTTTTAACATTCTATCATATCGTATATACGATTTTTCGCTCATATACGCGTATCGTCGAAAAACGAAAACTTGAAATCTCGTTCAATTTCATTGATTCTATATTCTATCGATGCAGAATAAAGAATATAACAAGAATATAACGTTTTTACTATGTTTAAATACGCGTTTTCATATGATAATTGTCGAAAAACGTAATCGACATACGCGAATTTCGGTATATGCGAAGATAAAATCGTGAAATCTTTAATAATACTTATGCCACAGTTAGAAAATTGTTACCAATCGATTCAGAACATTGCATTTCATAAGAACAAACATCTATTTTATATTGGAATCAAAGTTTTTAACATTCCTTCATATCGTATATACGATTTTTCGCTCATATACGCGTATCGTCGAAAAACGAAAACTTGAAATCTCGTTCAAATTCATTGATTTTATATTCTATCGATGCAGAATAAAGAATATAACAAGAATATAACGTTTTTTCTATGTTTAAATACGCGTTTTCATATGATAATTGTCGAAAAACGTAATCGACATACTCGAATTTCGGTATATGCGAAGATAAAATCGTGAAATCTTTAATAATACTTGTGCCACAGTTAGAAAAATGTTACCAATCGATTCAGAACATTGCATTTCATAAGATCAAACATCTATTTTATATTGGAATCAAAGTTTTTAACATTCTTTCATATAGTATATACGATTTTTCGCTCGTATACGCGTATCGTCGAAAAACGAAAACTTGAAATCTCGTTCAATTTCATTGATTTTATATTCTATCGATGCAGAATAAAGAATATAACAAGAATATAACGTTTTTACTATGTTTAAATACGCGTTTTCATATGATAATTGTCGAAAAACGTAATCGACATACGCGAATTTCGGTATATGCGAAGATAAAATCGTGAAATCTTTAATAATACTTGTGCCACAGTTAGAAAAATGTTACAAATCGATTCAGAACATTGCATTTCATAAGATCAAACATCTATTTTCTATTGGAATCAAAGTTTTTAACATTCTTTCATATATTATATACGATTTTTCGCTCGTATACGCGTATCGTCGAAAAACGAAAACTTGAAATCTCGTTCAATTTCATTGATTTTATATTCTATCGATGCAGAAAAAAGAATATAACAAGAATATAACGTTTTTACTATGTTTAAATACGCGTTTTCATATGATAATTGTCAAAAAACGTAATCGACATACGCGAATTTCGGTATATGCGAAGATAAAATCGTGAAATCTTTAATAATACTTGTGCCACAGTTAGAAAAATGTTACCAATCGATTCAGAACATTGCATTTCATAAGATCAAACATCTATTTTATATTGGAATCAAAGTTTTTAACATTCTATCATATCGTATATACGATTTTTCGCTCATATACGCGTATCGTCGAAAAACGAAAACTTGAAATCTCGTTCAATTTCATTGATTCTATATTCTATCGATGCAGAATAAAGAATATAACAAGACTATAACGTTTTTACTATGTTTAAATACGCGTTTTCATATGATAATTGTCGAAAAACGTAATCGACATACGCGAATTTCGGTATATGCGAAGATAAAATCGTGAAATCTTTAATAATACTTGTGCCACAGTTAGAAAAATGTTACCAATCGATTCAGAACATTGCATTTCATAAGATCAAACATCTATTTTATATTGGAATCAAAGTTTTTAACATTCTTTCATATCGTATATACGATTTTTCGCTCATATATGCGTATCGTCGAAAAACGATAATTTGAAATCTCGTTCAATTTCATTGATTTTATATTCTATCAATGCAGAATAAAGAAAATAACAAGAATATAACGTTTTTACTATGTTTAAATACGCGTTTTCATATGATAATTGTCGAAAAACGTAATCGACATACGCGAATTTCGGTATATGCGAAGATAAAATCGTGAAATCTTTAATAATACTTGTGCCACAGTTAGAAAAATGTTACCAATCGATTCAGAACATTGCATTTCATAAGATCAAACATCTATTTTATATTGGAATCAAAGTTTTTAACATTCTATCATATCGTATATACGATTTTTCGCTCATATACGCGTATCGTCGAAAAACGAAAACTTGAAATCTCGTTCAATTTCATTGATTCTATATTCTATCGATGCAGAATAAAGAATATAACAAGAATATAACGTTTTTACTATGTTTAAATACGCGTTTTCATATGATAATTGTCGAAAAACGTAATCGACATACGCGAATTTCGGTATATGCGAAGATAAAATCGTGAAATCTTTAATAATACTTATGCCACAGTTAGAAAATTGTTACCAATCGATTCAGAACATTGCATTTCATAAGATCAAACATCTATTTTCTATTGGAATCAAAGTTTTTAACATTCTTTCATATCGTATATACGATTTTTCGCTCATATACGCGTATCGTCGAAAAACGAAAACTTGAAATCTCGTTCAAATTCATTGATTTTATATTCTATCGATGCAGAATAAAGAATATAACAAGAGTATAACGTTTTTACTATGTTTAAATACGCGTTTTCATATGATAATTGTCGAAAAACGTAATCGACATAAGCGAATTTCGGTATATGCGAAGATAAAATCGTGAAATCTTTAATAAAACTTGTGCCACAGTTAGAAAAATGTTACCAATCGATTCAGAACATTGCATTTCATAAGATCAAACATCTATTTTATATTGGAATCAAAGTTTTTAACACTCTTTCATATCGTATATACGATTTTTCGCTCATATACGCGTATCGTCGAAAAACGAAAACTTGAAATCTCGTTCAATTTCATTGATTTTATATTCTATCGATGCAGAATAAAGAATATAACAAGAATATAACGTTTTTTCTATGTGTAAATACGCGTTTTCATATGATAATTGTCGAAAAACGTAATCGACATACGCGAATTTCGGTATATGCGAAGATAAAATCGTGAAATCTTTAATAAAACTTGTGCCACAGTTAGAAAAATGTTACCAATCGATTCAGATCATTGCATTTCATAAGATCAAACATCAATTTTATATTGGAATCAAAGTTTTTAACACTCTTTCATACCTTTATACGATTTTTCGCTCATATACGCGTATCGTCGAAAAACGAAAACTTGAAATCTCGTTAAATTTCATTGATTTTATATTCTATCGATGCAGAATAAAGAATATAACAAGAATATAACGTTTTTACTATGTTTAAATACGCGTTTTCATATGATAATTGTCGAAAAACGTAATCGACATACGCGAATTTCGGTATATGCGAAGATAAAATCGTGAAATCTTTAATAATACTTGTGCCACAGTTAGAAAAATGTTACCAATCGATTCAGAACATTGCATTTCATAAGAACAAACATCTATTTTATATTGGAATCAAAGTTTTTAACATTCCTTCATATCGTATATACGATTTTTCGCTCATATACGCGTATCGTCGAAAAACGAAAACTTGAAATCTCGTTCAAATTCATTGATTTTATATTCTATCGATGCAGAATAAAGAATATAACAAGAATATAACGTTTTTTCTATGTTTAAATACGCGTTTTCATATGATAATTGTCGAAAAACGTAATCGACATACGCGAATTTCGGTATATGCGAAGATAAAATCGTGAAATCTTTAATAATACTTGTGCCACAGTTAGAAAAATGTTACCAATCGATTCAGAACATTGCATTTCATAAGATCAAACATCTATTTTATATTGGAATCAAAGTTTTTAACATTCTTTCATATAGTATATACGATTTTTCGCTCGTATACGCGTATCGTCGAAAAACGAAAACTTGAAATCTCGTTCAATTTCATTGATTTTATATTCTATCGATGCAGAATAAAGAATATAACAAGAATATAACGTTTTTACTATGTTTAAATACGCGTTTTCATATGATAATTGTCGAAAAACGTAATCGACATACGCGAATTTCGGTATATGCGAAGATAAAATCGTGAAATCTTTAATAATACTTGTGCCACAGTTAGAAAAATGTTACAAATCGATTCAGAACATTGCATTTCATAAGATCAAACATCTATTTTCTATTGGAATCAAAGTTTTTAACATCCTTTCATATATTATATACGATTTTTCGCTCGTATACGCGTATCGTCGAAAAACGAAAACTTGAAATCTCGTTCAATTTCATTGATTTTATATTCTATCGATGCAGAAAAAAGAATATAACAAGAATATAACGTTTTTACTATGTTTAAATACGCGTTTTCATATGATAATTGTCAAAAAACGTAATCGACATACGCGAATTTCGGTATATGCGAAGATAAAATCGTGAAATCTTTAATAATACTTGTGCCACAGTTAGAAAAATGTTACCAATCGATTCAGAACATTGCATTTCATAAGATCAAACATCTATTTTATATTGGAATCAAAGTTTTTAACATTCTATCATATCGTATATACGATTTTTCGCTCATATACGCGTATCGTCGAAAAACGAAAACTTGAAATCTCGTTCAATTTCATTGATTCTATATTCTATCGATGCAGAATAAAGAATATAACAAGACTATAACGTTTTTACTATGTTTAAATACGCGTTTTCATATGATAATTGTCGAAAAACGTAATCGACATACGCGAATTTCGGTATATGCGAAGATAAAATCGTGAAATCTTTAATAATACTTGTGCCACAGTTAGAAAAATGTTACCAATCGATTCAGAACATTGCATTTCATAAGATCAAACATCTATTTTATATTGGAATCAAAGTTTTTAACATTCTTTCATATCGTATATACGATTTTTCGCTCATATACGCGTATCGTCGAAAAACGAAAACTTGAAATCTCGTTCAAATTCATTGATTTTATATTCTATCGATGCAGAATAAAGAATATAACAAGAGTATAACGTTTTTACTATGTTTAAATACGCGTTTTCATATGAAAATTGTCGAAAAACGTAATCGACATAAGCGAATTTCGGTATATGCGAAGATAAAATCGTGAAATCTTTAATAAAACTTGTGCCACAGTTAGAAAAATGTTACCAATCGATTCAGAACATTGCATTTCATAAGATCAAACATCTATTTTATATTGGAATCAAAGTTTTTAACACTCTTTCATATCGTATATACGATTTTTCGCTCATATACGCGTATCGTCGAAAAACGAAAACTTGAAATCTCGTTCAATTTCATTGATTTTATATTCTATCGATGCAGAATAAAGAATATAACAAGAATATAACGTTTTTACTATGTTTAAATACACGTTTTCATATGATAATTGTCGAAAAACGTAATCGACATACGCGAATTTCGGTATATGCGAAGATAAAATCGTGAAATCTTTAATAATACTTGTGCCACAGTTAGAAAAATGTTACCAATCGATTCAGAACATTGCATTTCATAAGATCAAACATCTATTTTATATTGGAATCAAAGTTTTTAACATTCTTTCATATCGTATATACGATTTTTCGCTCATATACGCGTATCGTCGAAAAACGAAAACATGAAATCTCGTTCAATTTCATTGATTTTATATTCTATCGATGCAGAATAAAGAATATAACAAGAATATAACGTTTTTACTAAGTTTAAATACGCGTTTTCATATGATAATTGTAGAAAAACGTAATCGACATTCGCGAATTTCGGTATATGCGAAGATAAAATCGTGAAATCTTTAATAATACTTGTGCCACAGTTAGAAAAATGTTACCAATCGATTCAGAACATTGCATTTCATAAGAACAAACATCTATTTTATATTGGAATCAAAGTTTTTAACATTCCTTCATATCGTATATACGATTTTTCGCTCATATACGCGTATCGTCGAAAAACGAAAACTTGAAATCTCGTTCAAATTCATTGATTTTATATTCTATCGATGCAGAATAAAGAATATAACAAGAATATAACGTTTTTTCTATGTTTAAATACGCGTTTTCATATGATAATTGTCGAAAAACGTAATCGACATACGCGAATTTCGGTATATGCGAAGATAAAATCGTGAAATCTTTAATAAAACTTGTGCCACAGTTAGAAAAATGTTACCAATCGATTCAGAACATTGCATTT
Source organism: Vespa crabro (assembly GCF_910589235.1). Lineage (NCBI taxonomy): Eukaryota > Metazoa > Arthropoda > Insecta > Hymenoptera > Vespidae > Vespa > Vespa crabro. The sequence goes on along the minus strand of NC_060956.1, from coordinate 11,743,896 downwards.
CATAAGATCAAACATCAATTTTATATTGGAATCAAAGTTTTTAACACTCTTTCATATCGTATATACGATTTTTCGCTCATATACGCGTATCGTCGAAAAACGAAAACTTGAAATCTCGTTAAATTTCATTGATTTTATATTCTATCGATGCAGAATAAAGAATATAACAAGAATATAACTTTTTTACTATGTTTAAATTCGCGTTTTCATATGATAATTGTCGAAAAACGTAATCGACATACGCGAATTTCGGTATATGCGAAGATAAAATCGTGAAATCTTTAATAATACTTGTGCCACAGTTAGAAAAATGTTACCAATCGATTCAGAACATTGCATTTCATAAGATCAAACATCTATTTTATATTGGAATCAAAGTTTTTAACATTCTTTCATATCGTATATACGATTTTTCGCACATATACGCGTATCGTCGAAACACGAAAACTTGAAATCTCGTTCAAATTCATTGATTTTATATTCTATCGATGCAGAATAAAGAATATAACAAGAGTATAACGTTTTTACTATGTTTAAATACGCGTTTTCATATGATAATTGTCGAAAAACGTAATCGACATAAGCGAATTTCGGTATATGCGAAGATAAAATCGTGAAATCTTTAATAAAACTTGTGCCACAGTTAGAAAAATGTTACCAATCGATTCAGAACATTGCATTTCATAAGATCAAACATCTATTTTATATTGGAATCAAAGTTTTTAACACTCTTTCATATCGTATATACGATTTTTCGCTCATATACGCGTATCGTCGAAAAACGAAAACTTGAAATCTCGTTCAATTTCATTGATTTTATATTCTATCGATGCAGAATAAAGAATATAACAAGAATATAACGTTTTTACTATGTTTAAATACACGTTTTCATATGATAATTGTCGAAAAACGTAATCGACATACGCGAATTTCGGTATATGCGAAGATAAAATCGTGAAATCTTTAATAATACTTGTGCCACAGTTAGAAAAATGTTACCAATCGATTCAGAACATTGCATTTCATAAGATCAAACATCTATTTTATATTGGAATCAAAGTTTTTAACATTCTTTCATATCGTATATACGATTTTTCGCTCATATACGCGTATCGTCGAAAAACGAAAACATGAAATCTCGTTCAATTTCATTGATTTTATATTCTATCGATGCAGAATAAAGAATATAACAAGAATATAACGTTTTTACTATGTTTAAATACGCGTTTTCATATGATAATTGTCGAAAAACGTAATCGACATACGCGAATTTCGGTATATGCGAAGATAAAATCGTGAAATCTTTAATAATACTTGTGCCACAGTTAGAAAAATGTTACCAATCGATTCAGAACATTGCATTTCATAAGATCAAACATCTATTTTATATTGGAATCAAAGTTTTTAACATTCTATCATATCGTATATACGATTTTTCGCTCATATACGCGTATCGTCGAAAAACGAAAACTTGAAATCTCGTTCAATTTCATTGATTCTATATTCTATCGATGCAGAATAAAGAATATAACAAGAATATAACGTTTTTACTATGTTTAAATACGCGTTTTCATATGATAATTGTCGAAAAACGTAATCGACATACGCGAATTTCGGTATATGCGAAGATAAAATCGTGAAATCTTTAATAATACTTGTGCCACAGTTAGAAAAATGTTACCAATCGATTCAGAACATTGCATTTCATAAGATCAAACATCTATTTTATATTGGAATCAAAGTTTTTAACATTCTTTCATATCGTATATACGATTTTTCGCTCATATACGCGTATTGTCGAAAAACGAAAACTTGAAATCTCGTTCAAATTCATTGATTTTATATTCTATCGATGCAGAATAAAGAATATAACAAGAGTATAACGTTTTTACTATGTTTAAATACGCGTTTTCATATGATAATTGTCGAAAAACGTAATGGACATAAGCGAATTTCGGTATATGCGAAGATAAAATCGTGAAATCTTTAATAAAACTTGTGCCACAGTTAGAAAAATGTTACCAATCGATTCAGAACATTGCATTTCATAAGATCAAACATCTATTTTATATTGGAATCAAAGATTTTAACACTCTTTCATATCGTATATACGATTTTTCGCTCATATACGCGTATCGTCGAAAAACGAAAACTTGAAATCTCGTTCAATTTCATTGATTTTATATTCTATCGATGCAGAATAAAGAATATAACAAGAATATAACGTTTTTACTATGTTTAAATACACGTTTTCATATGATAATCGTCGAAAAACGTAATCGACATACGCGAATTTCGGTATATGCGAAGATAAAATCGTGAAATCTTTAATAATACTTGTGCCACAGTTAGAAAAATGTTACCAATCGATTCAGAACATTGCATTTCATAAGATCAAACATCTATTTTATATTGGAATCAAAGTTTTTAACATTCTTTCATATCGTATATACGATTTTTCGCTCATATACGCGTATCGTCGAAAAACGAAAACATGAAATCTCGTTCAATTTCATTGATTTTATATTCTATCGATGCAGAATAAAGAATATAACAAGAATATAACGTTTTTACTAAGTTTAAATACGCGTTTTCATATGATAATTGTAGAAAAACGTAATCGACATACGCGAATTTCGGTATATGCGAAGATAAAATCGTGAAATCTTTAATAATACTTGTGCCACAGTTAGAAAAATGTTACCAATCGATTCAGAACATTGCATTTCATAAGAACAAACATCTATTTTATATTGGAATCAAAGTTTTTAACATTCCTTCATATCGTATATACGATTCTTCGCTCATATACGCGTATCGTCGAAAAACGAAAACTTGAAATCTCGTTCAAATTCATTGATTTTATATTCTATCGATGCAGAATAAAGAATATAACAAGAGTATAACGTTTTTACTATGTTTAAATACGCGTTTTCATATGATAATTGTCGAAAAACGTAATCGACATAAGCGAATTTCGGTATATGCGAAGATAAAATCGTGAAATCTTTAATAAAACTTGTGCCACAGTTAGAAAAATGTTACCAATCGATTCAGAACATTGCATTTCATAAGATCAAACATCTATTTTATATTGGAATCAAAGTTTTTAACACTCTTTCATATCGTATATACGATTTTTCGCTCATATACGCGTATCGTCGAAAAACGAAAACTTGAAATCTCGTTCAATTTCATTGATTTTATATTCTATCGATGCAGAATAAAGAATATAACAAGAATATAACGTTTTTACTATGTTTAAATACACGTTTTCATATGATAATTGTCGAAAAACGTAATCGACATACGCGAATTTCGGTATATGCGAAGATAAAATCGTGAAATCTTTAATAATACTTGTGCCACAGTTAGAAAAATGTTACCAATCGATTCAGAACATTGCATTTCATAAGATCAAACATCTATTTTATATTGGAATCAAAGTTTTTAACAATCTTTCATATCGTATATACGATTTTTCGCTCATATACGCGTATCGTCGAAAAACGAAAACATGAAATCTCGTTCAATTTCATTGATTTTATATTCTATCGATGCAGAATAAAGAATATAACAAGAATATAACGTTTTTACTAAGTTTAAATACGCGTTTTCATATGATAATTGTAGAAAAACGTAATCGACATACGCGAATTTCGGTATATGCGAAGATAAAATCGTGAAATCTTTAATAATACTTGTGCCACAGTTAGAAAAATGTTACCAATCGATTCAGAACATTGCATTTCATAAGAACAAACATCTATTTTATATTGGAATCAAAGTTTTTAACATTCCTTCATATCGTATATACGATTTTTCGCTCATATACGCGTATCGTCGAAAAACGAAAACTTGAAATCTCGTTCAAATTCATTGATTTTATATTCTATCGATGCAGAATAAAGAATATAACAAGAATATAACGTTTTTTCTATGTTTAAATACGCGTTTTCATATGATAATTGTCGAAAAACGTAATCGACATACGCGAATTTCGGTATATGCGAAGATAAAATCGTGAAATCTTTAATAAAACTTGTGCCACAGTTAGAAAAATGTTACCAATCGATTCAGAACATTGCATTTCATAAGATCAAACATCAATTTTATATTGGAATCAAAGTTTTTAACATTCTTTCATATCGTATATACGATTTTTCGCTCATATACGCGTATCGTCGAAAAACGAAAACTTGAAATCTCGTTAAATTTCATTGATTTTATATTCTATCGATGCAGAATAAAGAATATAACAAGAATATAACTTTTTTACTATGTTTAAATTCGCGTTTTCATATGATAATTGTCGAAAAACGTAATCGACATACGCGAATTTCGGTATATGCGAAGATAAAATCGTGAAATCTTTAATAATACTTGTGCCACAGTTAGAAAAATGTTACAAATCGATTCAGAACATTGCATTTCATAAGATCAAACATCAATTTTATATTGGAATCAAAGTTTTTAACACTCTTTCATATCGTATATACGATTTTTCGCTCATATACGCGTATCGTCGAAAAACGAAAACTTGAAATCTCGTTAAATTTCATTGATTTTATATTCTATCGATGCAGAATAAAGAATATAACAAGAATATAACTTTTTTACTATGTTTAAATTCGCGTTTTCATTTGATAATTGTCGAAAAACGTAATCGACATACGCGAATTTCGGTATATGCGAAGATAAAATCGTGAAATCTTTAATAATACTTGTGCCACAGTTAGAAAAATGTTACAAATCGAATCAGAACATTGCATTTCATAAGATCAAACATCTATTTTCTATTGGAATCAAAGTTTTTAACATTCTTTCATATAGTATATACGATTTTTCGCTCGTATACGCGTATCGTCGAAAAACGAAAACTTGAAATCTCGTTCAATTTCATTGATTTTATATTCTATCGATGCAGAATAAAGAATATAACAAGAATATAACGTTTTTACTATGTTTAAATACGCGTTTTCATATGATAATTGTCGAAAAACGTAATCGACATACGCGAATTTCGGTATATGCGAAGATAAAATCGTGAAATCTTTAATAATACTTGTGCCACAGTTAGAAAAATGTTACCAATCGATTCAGAACATTGCATTTCATAAGATCAAACATCTATTTTATATTGGAATCAAAGTGTTTAACATTCTTTCATATCGTATATACGATTTTTCGCTCATATACGCGTATCGTCGAAAAACGAAAACTTGAAATCTCGTTCAAATTCATTGATTTTATATTCCATCGATGCAGAATAAAGAATATAACAAGAGTATAACGTTTTTACTATGTTTAAATACGCGTTTTCATATGATAATTGTCGAAAAACGTAATCGACATAAGCGAATTTCGGTATATGCGAAGATAAAATCGTGAAATCTTTAATAAAACTTGTGCCACAGTTAGAAAAATGTTACCAATCGATTCAGAACATTGCATTTCATAAGATCAAACATCTATTTTATATTGGAATCAAAGTTTTTAACACTCTTTCATATCGTATATACGATTTTTCGCTCATATACGCGTATCGTCGAAAAACGAAAACTTGAAATCTCGTTCAATTTCATTGATTTTATATTCTATCGATGCAGAATAAAGAATATAACAAGAATATAACGTTTTTACTATGTTTAAATACGCGTTTTCATATGATAATTGTCGAAAAACGTAAACGACATACGCGGATTTCGGTATATGCGAAGATAAAATCGTGAAATCTTTAATAATACTTGTGCCACAGTTAGAAAAATGTTACCAATCGATTCAGAACATTGCATTTCATAAGATCAAACATCTATTTTGTATTGGAATCAAAGTTTTTAACATTCTTTAATATCGTATATACGATTTTTCGCTCATATACGCGTATCGTCGAAAAACGAAAACATGAAATCTCGTTCAATTTCATTGATTTTATATTCTATCGATGCAGAATAAAGAATATAACAAGAATATAACGTTTTTACTATGTTTAAATACACGTTTTCATATGATAATTGTCGAAAAACGTAATCGACATACGCGAATTTCGGTATATGCGAAGATAAAATCGTGAAATCTTTAATAATACTTGTGCCACAGTTAGAAAAATGTTACCAATCGATTCAGAACATTGCATTTCATAAGATCAAACATCTATTTTATATTGGAATCAAAGTTTTTAACATTCTTTCATATCGTATATACGATTTTTCGCTCATATACGCGTATCGTCGAAAAACGAAAACATGAAATCTCGTTCAATTTCATTGATTTTATATTCTATCGATGCAGAATAAAGAATATAACAAGAATATAACGATTTTACTAAGTTTAAATACGCGTTTTCATATGATAATTGTAGAAAAACGTAATCGACATACGCGAATTTCGGTATATGCGAAGATAAAATCGTGAAATCTTTAATAATACTTGTGCCACAGTTAGAAAAATGTTACCAATCGATTCAGAACATTGCATTTCATAAGAACAAACATCTATTTTATATTGGAATCAAAGTTTTTAACATTCCTTCATATCGTATATACGATTTTTCGCTCATATACGCCTATCGTCGAAAAACGAAAACTTGAAATCTCGTTCAAATTCATTGATTTTATATTCTATCGATGCAGAATAAAGAATATAACAAGAATATAACGTTTTTTCTATGTTTAAATACGCGTTTTCATATGATAATTGTCGAAAAACGTAATCGACATACGCGAATTTCGGTATGTGCGAAGATAAAATCGTGAAATCTTTAATAAAACTTGTGCCACAGTTAGAAAAATGTTACCAATCGATTCAGAACATTGCATTTCATAAGATCAAACATCAATTTTATATTGGAATCAAAGTTTTTAACACTCTTTCATATCGTATATACGATTTTTCGCTCATATACGCGTATCGTCGAAAAACGAAAACTTGAAATCTCGTTAAATTTCATTGATTTTATATTCTATCGATGCAGAATAAAGAATATAACAAGAATATAACTTTTTTACTATGTTTAAATTCGCGTTTTCATATGATAATTGTCGAAAAACGTAATCGACATACGCGAATTTCGGTATATGCGAAGATAAAATCGTGAAATCTTTAATAATACTTGTGCCACAGTTAGAAAAATGTTACAAATCGATTCAGAACATTGCATTTCATAAGATCAAACATCAATTTTATATTGGAATCAAAGTTTTTAACACTCTTTCATATCGTATATACGATTTTTCGCTCATATACGCGTATCGTCGAAAAACGAAAACTTGAAATCTCGTTAAATTTCATTGATTTTATATTCTATCGATGCAGAATAAAGAATATAACAAGAATATAACTTTTTTACTATGTTTAAATTCGCGTTTTCATATGATAATTGTCGAAAAACGTAATCGACATACGCGAATTTCGGTATATGCGAAGATAAAATCGTGAAATCTTTAATAATACTTGTGCCACAGTTAGAAAAATGTTACAAATCGATTCAGAACATTGCATTTCATAAGATCAAACATCTATTTTCTATTGGAATCAAAGTTTTTAACATTCTTTCATATCGTATATACGATTTTTCGCTCATATACGCGTATCGTCGAAAAACGAAAACTTGAAATCTCGTTCAATTTCATTGATTTTATATTCTATCGATGCAGAATAAAGAATATAACAAGAATATAACTTTTTTACTATGTTTAAATTCGCGTTTTCATATGATAATTGTCGAAAAACGTAATCGACATACGCGAATTTCGGTATATGCGAAGATAAAATCGTGAAATCTTTAATAATACTTGTGCCACAGTTAGAAAAATGTTACAAATCGATTCAGAACATTGCATTTCATAAGATCAAACATCTATTTTCTATTGGAATCAAAGTTTTTAACATTCTTTCATATCGTATATACGATTTTTCGCTCGTATACGCGTATCGTCGAAAAACGAAAACTTGAAATCTCGTTCAATTTCATTGATTTTATATTCTATCGATGCAGAATAAAGAATATAACAAGAATATAACGTTTTTACTATGTTTAAATACGCGTTTTCATATGATAATTGTCGAAAAACGTAATCGACATACGCGAATTTCGGTATATGCGAAGATAAAATCGTGAAATCTTTAATAATACTTGTGCCACAGTTAGAAAAATGTTACCAATCGATTCAGAACATTGCATTTCATAAGATCAAACATCTATTTTATATTGGAATCAAAGTTTTTAACATTCTTTCATATCGTATATACGATTTTTCGCTCATATACGCGTATCGTCGAAAAACGAAAACATGAAATCTCGTTCAATTTCATTGATTTTATATTCTATCGATGCAGAATAAAGAATATAACAAGAATATAACGTTTTTACTAAGTTTAAATACGCGTTTTCATATGATAATTGTAGAAAAACGTAATCGACATACGCGAATTTCGGTATATGCGAAGATAAAATCGTGAAATCTTTAATAATACTTGTGCCACAGTTAGAAAAATGTTACCAATCGATTCAGAACATTGCATTTCATAAGAACAAACATCTATTTTATATTGGAATCAAAGTTTTTAACATTCCTTCATATCGTATATACGATTTTTCGCTCATATACGCGTATCGTCGAAAAACGAAAACTTGAAATCTCGTTCAAATTCATTGATTTTATATTCTATCGATGCAGAATAAAGAATATAACAAGAATATAACGTTTTTTCTATGTTTAAATACGCGTTTTCATATGATAATTGTCGAAAAACGTAATCGACATACGCGAATTTCGGTATATGCGAAGATAAAATCGTGAAATCTTTAATAAAACTTGTGCCACAGTTAGAAAAATGTTACCAATCGATTCAGAACATTGCATTTCATAAGATCAAACATCAATTTAATATTGGAATCAAAGTTTTTAACACTCTTTCATATCGTATATACGATTTTTCGCTCATATACGCGTATCGTCGAAAAACGAAAACTTGAAATCTCGTTAAATTTCATTGATTTTATATTTTATCGATGCAGAATAAAGAATATAACAAGAATATAACGTTTTTACTATGTTTAAATACGCGTTTTCATATGATAATTGTCGAAAAACGTAATCGACATACGCGAATTTCGGTATATGCGAAGATAAAATCGTGAAATCTTTAATAATACTTGTGCCACAGTTAGAAAAATGTTACAAATCGATTCAGAACATTGCATTTCATAAGATCAAACATCTATTTTCTATTGGAATCAAAGTTTTTAACATTCTTTCATATCGTATATACGATTTTTCGCTCGTATACGCGTATCGTCGAAAAACGAAAACTTGAAATCTCGTTCAATTTCATTGATTTTATATTCTATCGATGCAGAATAAAGAATATAACAAGAATATAACGTTTTTACTATGATTAAATATGCGTTTTCATATGATAATTGTCGAAAAACGTAATCGACATACGCGAATTTCGGTATATGCGAAGATAAAATCATGAAATCTTTAATGATACTTGTGCCACAGTTAGAAAAATGTTACCAATCGATTCAGAACATTGCATTTCATAAGATCAAACATCTATTTTATATTGGAATCAAAGTTTTTAACATTCTTTAATATCGTATATACGATTTTTCGGTCATATACGCGTATCGTCGAAAAACGAAAACTTGAAATCTCGTTCAATTTCATTGATTTTATATTCTATCGATGCAGAATAAAGAATATAACAAGAACATAACGTTTTTACTTTGTTTAAATACGCGTTTTCATATGATAATTGTCGAAAAACGTAATCGACATACGCGAATTTCGGTATATGCGAAGATAAAATCGTGAAATCTTTAATAATACTTGTGCCACAGTTAGAAAAATGTTACCAATCGATTCAGAACATTGCATTTCATAAGATCAAACATCTATTTTATATTGGAATCAAAGTTTTTAACATTCTTTCATATCGTATATACGATTTTTCGCTCATATACGCGTATCGTCGAAAAACGAGAATTTGAAATCTCGTTCAATTTCATTGATTTTATATTCTGTCGATGCAGAATAAAGAATATAACAAGAATATAACGTTTTTACTATTTTTAAATACGCGTTTTCATAAGATAATTGTCGAAAAACGTAATCGACATACGCGAATTTCGGTATATGCGAAGATAAAATCGGGAAATCTTTAATAATACTTGTGCCACAGTTAGAAAAATGTTACCAATCGATTCAGAACATTGCATTTCATAAGATCAAACATCTATTTTATATTGGAATCAAAGTTTTTAACATTCTTTCATATCGTATATACGATTTTTCGCTCATATACGCGTATCGTCGAAAAACGAAAACTTGAAATCTCGTTGAATTTCATTGATTTTAAATTCTATCGATGCAGAATAAAGAATATAACAAGAATATAACGTTTTTACTATGTTTAAATACGCGTTTTCATATGATAATTGTCGAAAAACGTAATCGACATACGCGAATTTCGGTATATGCGAAGATAAAATCGTGAAATCTTTAATAATACTTGTGCCACAGTTAGAAAAATGTTACCAATCGATTAAGAACATTGCATTTCATAAGATCAAACATCTATTTTATATTGGAATCAAAGTTTTTAACATTCTTTCATATCGTATATACGATTTTTCGCTCATATACGCGTATCGTCGAAAAACGAAAACTTGAAATCTCGTTCAATTTCATTGATTTTATATTCTATCGATGCAGAATAAAGAATATAACAAGAATATAACGTTTTTACTATGTTTAAATACGCGTTTTCATATGATAATTGTAGAAAAACGTAATCGACATACGCGAATTTCGGTATATGCGAAGATAAAATCGTGAAATCTTTAATAATACTTGTGCCACAGTTAGAAAAATGTTACCAATCGATTCAGAACATTGCATTTCATAAGATCAAACATCTATTTTATATTGGAATCAAAGTTTTTAACATTCTTTCATATCGTATATACGATTTTTCGCTCATATACGCGTATCGTCGAAAAACGAAAACTTGAAATCTCGTTCAATTTCATTGATTTTATATTCTATCGATGCAGAATAAAGAATATAACAAGAATATAACGTTTTTACTAAGTTTAAATACGCGTTTTCATATTATAATTGTCGAAAAACTTAATCGACATACGCGAATTTCGGTATATGCGAAGATAAAATCGTGAAATCTTTAATAATACTTGTGCCACAGTTAGAAAAATGTTACCTATCGATTCAGAACATTGCATTTCATAAGATCAAACATCTATTTTATATTGGAATCAAAGTTTTTAACATTCTTTCATATCGTATATACGATTTTTCGCTCATATACGCGTATCGTCGAAAAACGAGAATTTGAAATCTCGTTCAATTTCTTTGATTTTATATTCTATCGATGCAGAATAAAGAATATAACAAGAATATAACGTTTTTACTATGTTTAAATACGCGTTTTCATATGATAATTGTCGAAAAACGTAATCGACATACGCGAATTTCGGTATATGCGAAGATAAAATCGTGAAATCTTTAATAATACTTGTGCCACAGATAGAAAAATGTTACCAATCGATTCAGAACATTGCATTACATAAGATCAAACAATTATTTTATATTGGAATCATATTTTTTAACATTCTTTCATATCGTATATACGATTTTTCGCTCATATACGCGTATCGTCGAAAAACGAAAACTTGAAATCTCGTTCAATTTCATTGATTTTATATTCTATCGATGCAGAATAAAGAATATAACAAGAATATAACGTTTTTACTATTTTTAAATACGCGTTTTCATATGATAATTGTCGAAAAACGTATTCGACATACGCGAATTTCGGTATATGCGAAGATAAAATCGGGAAATCTTTAATAATACTTGTGCCACAGTTAGAAAAATGTTACCAATCGATTCAGAACATTGCATTTCATAAGATCAAACATCTATTTTATATTGGAATCAAAGTTTTTAACATTCTTTCATATCGTATATACGATTTTTCGCTCATATACGCGTATCGTCGAAAAACGAAAACTTGAAATCTCGTTCAATTTCATTGATTTTATATTCTATCGATGCAGAATAAAGAATATAACAAGAATATAACGTTTTTACTATGTTTAAATACGCGTTTTCATATGATAATTGTCGAAAAACGTAATCGACATACGCGAATTTCGGTATATGCGAAGATAAAATCGTGAAATCTTTAATAATACTTGTGCCACAGTTAGAAAAATGTTACCAATCGATTCAGAACATTGCATTTCATAAGATCAAACATCTATTTTATATTGGAATCAAAGTTTTTAACATTCTTTCATATCGTATATACGATTTTTCGCTCATATACGCGTATCGTCGAAAAACGAAAACTTGAAATCTCGTTCAATTTCATTGATTTTATATTCTATCGATGCAGAATAAAGAATATAACAAGAATATAACGTTTTTACTATGTTTAAATACGCGTTTTCATATGATAATTGTCGAAAAACGTAATGGACATACGCGAATTTCGGTATATGCGAAGATAAAATCGTGAAATCTTTAATAATACTTGTGCCACAGTTAGAAAAATGTTACCCATCGATTCAGAACATTGCATTTCATAAGATCAAACATCTATTTTATATTGGAATCAAAGTTTTTAACATTCTTTCATATCGTATATACGATTTTTCGCTCATATACGCGAATCGTCGAAAAACGAAAAGTTGAAATCTCGTTCAATTTCATTGATTTTATATTCTATCGATGCAGAATAAAGAATATAACAAGAATATAACGTTTTTACTATGTTTAAATACGCGTTTTCATATGATAATTGTCGAAAAACGTAATCGACATACGCGAATTTCGGTATATGCGAAGATAAAATCGTGAAATCTTTAATAATACTTGTGCCACAGTTAGAAAAATGTTACCAATCGATTCAGAACATTGCATTTCATAAGATCAAACATCTATTTTATATTTGAATCAAAGTTTTTAACATTCTTTCATATCGTATATACGATTTTTCGCTCATATACGCGTATCGTCGAAAAACGAGAACTTGAAATCTCGTTCAATTTCATTGATTTTATATTCTATCGATGCAGAATAAAGAATATAACAAGAATATAACGTTTTTACTATGTTTAAATACGCGTTTTCATATGATAATTGTCGAAAAACGTAATCGACATACGCGAATTTCGGTATATGCTAAGATAAAATCGTGAAATCTTTAATAATACTTGTGCCACAGTCAGAAAAATGTTACCAATCGATTCAGAACATTGCATTTCATTAGATCAAACATCTATTTTATATTGGAATCAAAGTTTTTAACATTCTTTCATATCGTATATACGATTTTTCGCTCATATACGCGTATCGTCGAAAAACGAAAACTTGAAATCTCGTTCAATTTCATTGATTTTATATTCTATCGATGCAGAATAAAGAATATAACAAGAATATAACGTATTTACTATGTTTAAATACGCGTTTTCATATGATAATTGTCGAAAAACATAATCGACATACGCGAATTTCGGTATATGCGATGATAAAATCATGAAATCTTTAATAATACTTGTGCCACAGTTAGAAAAATGTTACCAATCGATTCAGAACATTGCATTTCATAAGATCAAACATCTATTTTATATTGGAAACAAAGTTTTTAACATTCTTTCATATCGTATATACGATTTTTCGCTCATATACGCGTATCGTCGAAAAACGAAAACTTGAAATCTCGTTCAATTTCATTGATTTTATATTCTATCAATGCAGAGTAAAGAATATAACAAGAATATAACGTTTTTACTATGTTTAAATACGCGTTTTCATATGATAATTGTCGAAAAACGTATTCGACATACGCGAATTTCGGTATATGCGAAGATAAAATCGGGAAATCTTTAATAATAATTGTGCCACAGTTAGAAAAATGTTACCAATCGATTCAGAACATTGCATTTCATAAGATCAAACATCTATTTTATATTGGAATCAAAGTTTTTAACATTCTTTCATATCGTATATACGATTTTTCGCTCATATACGCGTATCGTCGAAAAACGAAAACTTGAAATCTCGTTCAATTTCATTGATTTTATATTCTATCGATGCAGAATAAAGAATATAACAAGAATATAACGTTTTTACTATGTTTAAATACGCGTTTTCATATGATAATTGTCGAAAAACGTAATCGACATACGCGAATTTCGGTATATGCGAAGATAAAATCGTGAAATCTTTAATAATACTTGTGCCACAGTTAGAAAAATGTTACCAATCGATTCAGAACATTGCATTTCATAAGATCAAACATCTATTTTATATTGGAATCAAAGTTTTTAACATTCTTTCATATCGTATATACGATTTTTCGCTCATATACGCGTATCGTCGAAAAACGAAAACTTGAAATCTCGTTCAATTTCATTGATTTTATATTCTATCGATGCAGAATAAAGAATATAACAAGAATATAACGTTTTTACTATGTTTAAATACGCGTTTTCATATGATAATTGTCGAAAAACGTAATCGACATACGCGAATTTCGGTATATGCGAAGATAAAATCGTGAAATCTTTAATAATACTTGTGCCACAGTTAGAAAAATGATACCAATCGATTCAGAACATTGCATTTCATAAGATCAAACATCTATTTTATATTGGAATCAAAGTTTTTAACATTCTTTCATATCGTATATACGATTTTTCGCTCATATACGCGTATCGTCGAAAAACGAAAACTTGAAATCTCGTTCAATTTCATTGATTTTATATTCTATCGATGCAGAATAAAGAATATAACAAGAATATAACGTTTTTACTATGTTTAAATACGCGTTTTCATATGATAATTGTCGAAAAACGTAATGGACATACGCGAATTTCGGTATATGCGAAGATAAAATCGTGAAATCTTTAATAATACTTGTGCCACAGTTAGAAAAATGTTACCCATCGATTCAGAACATTGCATTTCATAAGATCAAACATCTATTTTATATTGGAATCAAAGTTTTTAACATTCTTTCATATCGTATATACGATTTTTCGCTCATATACGCGAATCGTCGAAAAACGAAAAGTTGAAATCTCGTTCAATTTCATTGATTTTATATTCTATCGATGCAGAATAAAGAATATAACAAGAATATAACGTTTTTACTATGTTTAAATACGCGTTTTCATATGATAATTGTCGAAAAACGTAATCGACATACGCGAATTTCGGTATATGCGAAGATAAAATCGTGAAATCTTTAATAATACTTGTGCCACAGTTAGAAAAATGTTACCAATCGATTCAGAACATTGCATTTCATAAGATCAAACATCTATTTTATATTTGAATCAAAGTTTTTAACATTCTTTCATATCGTATATACGATTTTTCGCTCATATACGCGTATCGTCGAAAAACGAGAACTTGAAATCTCGTTCAATTTCATTGATTTTATATTCTATCGATGCAGAATAAAGAATATAACAAGAATATAACGTTTTTACTATGTTTAAATACGCGTTTTCATATGATAATTATCGAAAAACGTAATCGACATACGCGAATTTCGGTATATGCTAAGATAAAATCGTGAAATCTTTAATAATACTTGTGCCACAGTCAGAAAAATGTTACCAATCGATTCAGAACATTGCATTTCATTAGATCAAACATCTATTTTATATTGGAATCAAAGTTTTTAACATTCTTTCATATCGTATATACGATTTTTCGCTCATATACGCGTATCGTCGAAAAACGAAAACTTGAAATCTCGTTCAATTTCATTGATTTTATATTCTATCGATGCAGAATAAAGAATATAACAAGAATATAACGTATTTACTATGTTTAAATACGCGTTTTCATATGATAATTGTCGAAAAACGTAATCGACATACGCGAATTTCGGTATATGCGAAGATAAAATCGTGAAATCTTTAATAATACTTGTGCCACAGTTAGAAAAATGTTACCAATCGATTCAGAACATTGCATTTCATAAGATCAAATATCTATTTTATATTGGAATCAAAGTTTTTAACATTCTTTCATATCGTATATACGATTTTTCGCTCATATACGCGTATCGTCGAAAAACGAAAACTTGAAATCTCGTTCAATTTCATTGATTTTATATTCTATCGATGCAGAATAAAGAATATAACAAGAATATAACGTTTTTACTATGTTTAAATACGCGTTTTCATATGATAATTGTCGAAAAACGTAATGGACATACGCGAATTTCGGTATATGCGAAGATAAAATCGTGAAATCTTTAATAATACTTGTGCCACAGTTAGAAAAATGTTACCCATCGATTCAGAACATTGCATTTCATAAGATCAAACATCTATTTTATATTGGAATCAAAGTTTTTAACATTCTTTCATATCGTATATACGATTTTTCGCTCATATACGCGAATCGTCGAAAAACGAAAAGTTGAAATCTCGTTCAATTTCATTGATTTTATATTCTATCGATGCAGAATAAAGAATATAACAAGAATATAACGTTTTTACTATGTTTAAATACGCGTTTTCATATGATAATTGTCGAAAAACGTAATCGACATACGCGAATTTCGGTATATGCGAAGATAAAATCGTGAAATCTTTAATAATACTTGTGCCACAGTTAGAAAAATGTTACCAATCGATTCAGAACATTGCATTTCATAAGATCAAACATCTATTTTATATTTGAATCAAAGTTTTTAACATTCTTTCATATCGTATATACGATTTTTCGCTCATATACGCGTATCGTCGAAAAACGAAAACTTGAAATCTCGTTCAATTTCATTGATTTTATATTCTATCAATGCAGAATAAAGAATATAACAAGAATATAACGTTTTTACTATGTTTAAATACGCGTTTTCATATGATAATTGTCGAAAAACGTATTCGACATACGCGAATTTCGGTATATGCCAAGATAAAATCGGGAAATCTTTAATAATACTTGTGCCACAGTTAGAAAAATGTTACCAATCGATTCAGAACATTGCATTTCATAAGATCAAACATCTATTTTATATTGGAATCAAAGTTTTTAACATTCTTTCATATCGTATATACGATTTTTCGCTCATATACGCGTATCGTCGAAAAACGAAAACTTGAAATCTCGTTCAATTTCATTGATTTTATATTCTATCGATGCAGAATAAAGAATATAACAAGAATATAACGTTTTTACTATGTTTAAATACGCGTTTTCATATGATAATTGTCGAAAAACGTAATCGACATACGCGAATTTCGGTATATGCGAAGATAAAATCGTAAAATCTTTAATAATACTTGTGCCACAGTTAGAAAAATGTTACCAATCGATTCAGAACATTGCATTTCATAAGATCAAACATCTATTTTATATTGGAATCAAAGTTTTTAACATTCTTTCATATCGTATATACGATTTTTCGCTCATATACGCGTATCGTCGAAAAACGAAAACTTGAAATCTCGTTCAATTTCATTGATTTTATATTCTATCGATGCAGAATAAAGAATATAACAAGAATATAACGTTTTTACTATGTTTAAATACGCGTTTTCATATGATAATTGTCGAAAAACGTAATCGACATACGCGAATTTCGGTATATGCGAAGATAAAATCGTGAAATCTTTAATAATACTTGTGCCACAGTTAGAAAAATGTTACCAATCGATTCAGAACATTGCATTTCATAAGATCAAACATCTATTTTATATTTGAATCAAAGTTTTTAACATTCTTTCATATCGTATATACGATTTTTCGCTCATATACGCGTATCGTCGAAAAACGAGAACTTGAAATCTCGTTCAATTTCATTGATTTTATATTCTATCGATGCAGAATAAAGAATATAACAAGAATATAACGTTTTTACTATGTTTAAATACGCGTTTTCATATGATAATTGTCGAAAAACGTAATCGACATACGCGAATTTCGGTATATGCTAAGATAAAATCGTGAAATCTTTAATAATACTTGTGCCACAGTCAGAAAAATGTTACCAATCGATTCAGAACATTGCATTTCATTAGATCAAACATCTATTTTATATTGGAATCAAAGTTTTTAACATTCTTTCATATCGTATATACGATTTTTCGCTCATATACGCGTATCGTCGAAAAACGAAAACTTGAAATCTCGTTCAATTTCATTGATTTTATATTCTATCGATGCAGAATAAAGAATATAACAAGAATATAACGTTTTTACTATGTTTAAATACGCGTTTTCATATGATAATTGTCGAAAA
The DNA here is from genome assembly GCF_910589235.1 of Vespa crabro. Classification (NCBI taxonomy): domain Eukaryota; kingdom Metazoa; phylum Arthropoda; class Insecta; order Hymenoptera; family Vespidae; genus Vespa; species Vespa crabro. The sequence continues at coordinate 11,725,596 of NC_060956.1, read as the reverse complement.
ACATAATCGACATACGCGAATTTCGGTATATGCGATGATAAAATCATGAAATCATTAATAATACTTGTGCCACAGTTAGAAAAATGTTACCAATCGATTCAGAACATTGCATTTCATAAGATCAAACATCTATTTTATATTTGAAACAAAGTTTTTAACATTCTTTCATATCGTATATACGATTTTTCGCTCATATACGCGTATCGTCGAAAAACGAAAACTTGAAATCTCGTTCAATTTCATTGATTTTATATTCTATCGATGCAGAATAAAGAATATAACAAGAATATAACGTATTTACTATGTTTAAATACGCGTTTTCATATGATAATTGTCGAAAAACGTAATCGACATACGCGAATTTCGGTATATGCGAAGATAAAATCGTGAAATCTTTAATAATACTTGTGCCACAGTTAGAAAAATGTTACCAATCGATTCAGAACATTGCATTTCATAAGATCAAATATCTATTTTATATTGGAATCAAAGTTTTTAACATTCTTTCATATCGTATATACGATTTTTCGCTCATATACGCGTATCGTCGAAAAACGAAAACTTGAAATCTCGTTCAATTTCATTGATTTTATATTCTATCGATGCAGAATAAAGAATATAACAAGAATATAACGTTTTTACTATGTTTAAATACGCGTTTTCATATGATAATTGTCGAAAAACGTAATGGACATACGCGAATTTCGGTATATGCGAAGATAAAATCGTGAAATCTTTAATAATACTTGTGCCACAGTTAGAAAAATGTTACCCATCGATTCAGAACATTGCATTTCATAAGATCAAACATCTATTTTATATTGGAATCAAAGTTTTTAACATTCTTTCATATCGTATATACGATTTTTCGCTCATATACGCGAATCGTCGAAAAACGAAAAGTTGAAATCTCGTTCAATTTCATTGATTTTATATTCTATCGATGCAGAATAAAGAATATAACAAGAATATAACGTTTTTACTATGTTTAAATACGCGTTTTCATATGATAATTGTCGAAAAACGTAATCGACATACGCGAATTTCGGTATATGCGAAGATAAAATCGTGAAATCTTTAATAATACTTGTGCCACAGTTAGAAAAATGTTACCAATCGATTCAGAACATTGCATTTCATAAGATCAAACATCTATTTTATATTTGAATCAAAGTTTTTAACATTCTTTCATATCGTATATACGATTTTTCGCTCATATACGCGTATCGTCGAAAAACGAAAACTTGAAATCTCGTTCAATTTCATTGATTTTATATTCTATCAATGCAGAGTAAAGAATATAACAAGAATATAACGTTTTTACTATGTTTAAATACGCGTTTTCATATGATAATTGTCGAAAAACGTATTCGACATACGCGAATTTCGGTATATGCCAAGATAAAATCGGGAAATCTTTAATAATACTTGTGCCACAGTTAGAAAAATGTTACCAATCGATTCAGAACATTGCATTTCATAAGATCAAACATCTATTTTATATTGGAATCAAAGTTTTTAACATTCTTTCATATCGTATATACGATTTTTCGCTCATATACGCGTATCGTCGAAAAACGAAAACTTGAAATCTCGTTCAATTTCATTGATTTTATATTCTATCGATGCAGAATAAAGAATATAACAAGAATATAACGTTTTTACTATGTTTAAATACGCGTTTTCATATGATAATTGTCGAAAAACGTAATCGACATACGCGAATTTCGGTATATGCGAAGATAAAATCGTGAAATCTTTAATAATACTTGTGCCACAGTTAGAAAAATGTTACCAATCGATTCAGAACATTGCATTTCATAAGATCAAACATCTATTTTATATTGGAATCAAAGTTTTTAACATTCTTTCATATCGTATATACGATTTTTCGCTCATATACGCGTATCGTCGAAAAACGAAAACTTGAAATCTCGTTCAATTTCATTGATTTTATATTCTATCGATGCAGAATAAAGAATATAACAAGAATATAACGTTTTTACTATGTTTAAATACGCGTTTTCATATGATAATTGTCGAAAAACGTAATCGACATACGCGAATTTCGGTATATGCGAAGATAAAATCGTGAAATCTTTAATAATACTTGTGCCACAGTTAGAAAAATGTTACCAATCGATTCAGAACATTGCATTTCATAAGATCAAACATCTATTTTATATTTGAATCAAAGTTTTTAACATTCTTTCATATCGTATATACGATTTTTCGCTCATATACGCGTATCGTCGAAAAACGAGAACTTGAAATCTCGTTCAATTTCATTGATTTTATATTCTATCGATGCAGAATAAAGAATATAACAAGAATATAACGTTTTTACTATGTTTAAATACGCGTTTTCATATGATAATTGTCGAAAAACGTAATCGACATACGCGAATTTCGGTATATGCTAAGATAAAATCGTGAAATCTTTAATAATACTTGTGCCACAGTCAGAAAAATGTTACCAATCGATTCAGAACATTGCATTTCATTAGATCAAACATCTATTTTATATTGGAATCAAAGTTTTTAACATTCTTTCATATCGTATATACGATTTTTCGCTCATATACGCGTATCGTCGAAAAACGAAAACTTGAAATCTCGTTCAATTTCATTGATTTTATATTCTATCGATGCAGAATAAAGAATATAACAAGAATATAACGTTTTTACTATGTTTAAATACGCGTTTTCATATGATAATTGTCGAAAAACATAATCGACATACGCGAATTTCGGTATATGCGATGATAAAATCATGAAATCATTAATAATACTTGTGCCACAGTTAGAAAAATGTTACCAATCGATTCAGAACATTGCATTTCATAAGATCAAACATCTATTTTATATTTGAAACAAAGTTTTTAACATTCTTTCATATCGTATATACGATTTTTCGCTCATATACGCGTGTCGTCGAAAAACGAGAACTTGAAATCTCGTTCAATTTCATTGATTTTATATTCTATCAATGCAGAGTAAAGAATATAACAAGAATATAACGTTTTTACTATGTTTAAATACGCGTTTTCATATGATAATTGTCGAAAAACGTAATCGACATACGCGAATTTCGGTATATGCTAAGATAAAATCGTGAAATCTTTAATAATACTTGTGCCACAGTCAGAAAAATGTTACCAATCGATTCAGAACATTGCATTTCATTAGATCAAACATCTATTTTATATTGGAATCAAAGTTTTTAACATTCTTTCATATCGTATATACGATTTTTCGCTCATATACGCGTATCGTCGAAAAACGAAAACTTGAAATCTCGTTCAATTTCATTGATTTTATATTCTATCGATGCAGAATAAAGAATATAACAAGAATATAACGTTTTTACTATGTTTAAATACGCGTTTTCATATGATAATTGTCGAAAAACATAATCGACATACGCGAATTTCGGTATATGCGATGATAAAATCATGAAATCATTAATAATACTTGTGCCACAGTTAGAAAAATGTTACCAATCGATTCAGAACATTGCATTTCATAAGATCAAACATCTATTTTATATTTGAAACAAAGTTTTTAACATTCTTTCATATCGTATATACGATTTTTCGCTCATATACGCGTGTCGTCGAAAAACGAAAACTTGAAATCTCGTTCAATTTCATTGATTTTATATTCTATCAATGCAGAGTAAAGAATATAACAAGAATATAACGTTTTTACTATGTTTAAATACGCGTTTTCATATGATAATTGTCGAAAAACGTAATCGACATACGCGAATTTCGGTATATGCGAAGATAAAATCGTGAAATCTTTAATAATACTTGTGCCAAAGTTAGAAAAATGTTACCAATCGATTCAGAACATTGCATTTCATAAGATCAAACATCTATTTTTTATTGGAATCAAAGTTTTTAACATTCTTTCATATCGTATATACGATTTTTCGCTCATATACGCGTATCGTCGAAGAACGAAAACTTGACATCTCGTTCAATTTCATTGATTTTATATTCTATCGATGCAGAATAAAGAATATAACAAGAATATAACGTTTTTACTTTGTTTAAATACGCGTTTTCATATGATAATTGTCGAAAAACGTAATTGACATACGCGAATTTCGGTATATGCGAAGATAAAATCGTGAAATCTTTAATAATACTTGTGCCACAGTTAGAAAAATGTTACCAATCGATTCAGAACATTGCATTTCATAAGATCAAACATCTATTTTATATTGGAATCAAAGTTTTTAACATTCTTTCATATCGTATATACGATTTTTAGCTCATATACGCGTATCGTCGAAAAACGAAAACTTGAAATCTCGTTCAATTTCATTGATTTTATATTCTATCGATGCAGAATAAAGAATATAACAAGAATATAACGTTTTTACTATGTTTAAATACGCGTTTTCATATGATAATTGTCGAAAAACCTAATCGACATACGCGAATTTCGGTATATGCGAAGATAAAAACGTGAAATCTTTAATAATACTTGTGCCACAGTTAGAAAAATGTTACCAATCGATTCAGAACATTGCATTTCATAAGATCAAACATCTATTTTATATTGGAATCAAAGTTTTTAACATTCTTTCATATCGTATATACGATTTTTCTCTCATATACGCGTATCGTCGAAAAAAAAAAACTTGAAATCTCGTTCAATTTCATTGATTCTATATTCTATCGATGCAGAATAAAGAATATAACAAGAATATAACGTTTTAACTATGATTAAATACGCGTTTTCATATGATAATTGTCGAAAAACTTCATCAACATACGCGAATTTCGGTATATGCGAAGTTAAAATCGTGAAATCTTTAATAATACTTGTGCCACAGTTAGAAAAATGTTACCAATCGATTCAGAACATTGCATTTCATAAGATCAAACATCTATTTTATATTGGAATCAAAGTTTTTAACATTCTTTAATATCGTATATACGATTTTTCGCTCTTATACGCGTATCGTCGAAAAACGAAAACTTGAAATCTCGTTCAATTTCATTGATTTTATATTCTATCGATGCAGAATAAAGAATATAACAAGAATATAACGCTTTTACTATGTTTAAATACGCGTTTTCATATGATAATTGTCGAAAAACGTAATCGACATACGCGAATTTCGGTATATGCGAAGATAAAATCGTGAATTCTTTAATAATACTTGTGCCACAGTTAGAAAAATGTTTCCAATCGATTCAGGACATTGCATTTCATAAGATCAAACATCTATTTTATATTGGAATCAAAGTTTTTAACATTCTTTCATATCGTATATACGATTTTTCGCTCATATACGCGTATCGTCGAAAAACGAAAACTTGAAATCTCGTTCAATTTCATTGATTTTATATTCTATCGATGCAGAATAAAGAATATAACAAGAGTATAACGTTTTTACTAAGATTAAATACGCGTTTTCATATGATAATTGTCGAAAAACTTAATCGACATACGCGAATTTCGGTATATGCGAAGATAAAATCGTGAATTCTTTAATAATACTTGTGCCACAGTTAGAAAAATGTTACCACTCGATTCAGTACATTGCAGTTCATAAGATCAAACATCTATTTTATATTGGAATCAAAGTTTTTAACATTCTTTCATATCGTATATACGATTTTTGGCTCATATACGCGTATCGTCGAAAAACGAAAACTTGAAATCTCGTTCAATTTCATTGATTTTATATTCTATCGATGCAGAATAAAGAATATAACAAGAATATAACGTTTTTACTATGTTTAAATACGCGTTTTCATATGATAATTGTCGAAAAACCTAATCGACATACGCGAATTTCGGTATATGCGAAGATAAAAACGTGAAATCTTTAATAATACTTGTGCCACAGTTAGAAAAATGTTACCAATCGATTCAGAACATTGCATTTCATAAGATCAAACATCTATTTTATATTGGAATCAAAGTTTTTAACATTCTTTCATATCGTATATACGATTTTTCTCTCATATACGCGTATCGTCGAAAAAAAAAAACTTGAAATCTCGTTCAATTTCATTGATTCTATATTCTATCGATGCAGAATAAAGAATATAACAAGAATATAACGTTTTTACTATGTTTAAATACGCGTTTTCATATGATAATTGTCGAAAAACGTAATCGACATACGCGAATTTCGGTATATGCTAAGATAAAATCGTGAAATCTTTAATAATACTTGTGCCACAGTCAGAAAAATGTTACCAATCGATTCAGAACATTGAATTTCATTAGATCAAACATCTATTTTATATTGGAATCAAAGTTTTTAACATTCTTTCCTATCGTATATACGATTTTTCGCTCATATACGCGTATCGTCGAAAAACGAAAAGTTGAAATCTCGTTCAATTTCATTGATTTTATATTCTATCGATGCAGAATAAAGAATATAACAAGAATATAACGTTTTTACTATGTTTAAATACGCGTTTTCATATGATAATTGTCGAAAAACGTAATCGACATACGCGAATTTCGGTATATGCGAAGATAAAAACGTGAAATCTTTAATAATACTTGTGCCACAGTTAGAAAAATGTTACCAATCGATTCAGAACATCGCATTTCATAAGATCAAACATCTATTTTATATTGGAATCAAAGTTTTTAACATTCTTTCATATCGTATATACGATTTTTCGCTCATATACGCGTATCGTCGAAAAACGAAAACTTGAAATCTCGTTCAATTTCATTGATTTTATATTCTATCGATGCAGAATTAAGAATATAACAAGAATATAACGTTTTTACTATGATTAAATACGCGTTTTCATATGATAATTGTCGAAAAACTTCATCAACATACGCGAATTTCGGTATATGCGAAGTTAAAATCGTGAAATCTTTAATTATACTTGTGCCACAGTTAGAAAAATGTTACCAATCGATTCAGAACATTGCATTTCATAAGATCAAACATCTATTTTATATTGGAATCAAAGTTTTTAACATTCTTTAATATCGTATATACGATTTTTCGCTCTTATACGCGTATCGTCGAAAAACGAAAACTTGAAATCTCGTTCAATTTCATTGATTTTATATTCTATCGATGCAGAATAAAGAATATAACAAGAATATAACGCTTTTACTATGTTTAAATACGCGTTTTCATATGATAATTGTCGAAAAACGTAATCGACATACGCGAATTTCGGTATATGCGAAGATAAAATCGTGAATTCTTTAATAATACTTGTGCCACAGTTAGAAAAATGTTTCCAATCGATTCAGGACATTGCATTTCATAAGATCAAACATCTATTTTATATTGGAATCAAAGTTTTTAACATTCTTTCATATCGTATATACGATTTTTCGCTCATATACGCGTATCGTCGAAAAACGAAAACTTGAAATCTCGTTCAATTTCATTGATTTTATATTCTATCGATGCAGAATAAAGAATATAACAAGAATATAACGTTTTTACTAAGATTAAATACGCGTTTTCATATGATAATTGTCGAAAAACTTAATCGACATACGCGAATTTCGGTATATGCGAAGATAAAATCGTGAATTCTTTAATAATACTTGTTCCACAGTTAGAAAAATGTTACCACTCGATTCAGTACATTGCAGTTCATAAGATCAAACATCTATTTTATATTGGAATCAAAGTTTTTAACATTCTTTCATATCGTATATACGATTTTTGGCTCATATACGCGTATCGTCGAAAAACGAAAACTTGAAATCTCGTTCAATTTCATTGATTTTATATTTTATCGATGCAGAATATAGAATGTAACAAGAATATAACGTTTTTACTATGTTTAAATACGCGTTTTCATATGATAATTGTCGAAAAACGAAATCGGCATACGCGAATTTCGGTATATGCGAAGATAAAATCGTGAAATCTTTAATTATACTTGTGCCAGAGTTAGAAAAATGTTACCAATCGATTCAGAACATTGCATATCATAAGATCAAACATTTATTTTATATTGGAATCAAAGTTTTTAACATTCTTTCATATCGTATATACGATTTTTCGCTCATATACGCGTATCGTCGAAAAAAAGAAAACTTGAATTCTCGTTCAATTTCATTGATTTTTTATTCTATCAATGCAGAATAAAGAATATAACAAGAATATAACGTTCTTACTATGTTTGAATATGCGTTTTCATATGATAATTGTCGAAAAACGTAATCGACATACGCGAATTTCGGTATATGCGAAGATAAAATCGTGAAATCTTTAATAATACTTGTGCCACAGTTTGAAAAATGTTACCAATCGATTCAGAACATTGCATTTCATAAGATCAAACATCTATTTTATATTGGAATCAAAGTTTTTAACATTCTTTCATATCGTATATACGATTTTTCGCTCATATACGCGAATCGTCGAAAAACGAAAAGTTGAAATCTCGTTCTATTTCATTGATTTTATATTCTATCGATGCAGAATAAAGAATATAACAAGAATATAACGTTTTTACTATGTTTAAAAACGCGTTTTCATATGATAATTGTCGAAAAACGTAATCGACATACGCGAATTTCGGTATATGCGAAGATAAAATCGTGAAATCTTTAATAATACTTGTGCCACAGTTAGAAAAATGTTACCAATCGATTCAGAACATTGCATTTCATAAGATCAAACATCTATTTTATATTTGAATCAAAGTTTTTAACATTCTTTCATATCGTATATACGATTTTTCGCTCATATACGCGTATCGTCGAAAAACGAGAACTTGAAATCTCGTTCAATTTCATTGATTTTATATTCTATCGATGCAGAATAAAGAATATAACAAGAATATAACGTTTTTACTATGTTTAAATACGCGTTTTCATATGATAATTGTCGAAAAACGTAATCGACATACGCGAATTTCGGTATATGATAAGATGAATTCGTGAAATCTTTAATAATACTTGTGCCACAGCTTGAGAAAAATGTTACCAATCGATTCAGAACATTGCATTTCAACAGATCAAACATCTATTTTATATTGGAATCAAAGTTTTTAACATTCTTTCATATCGTATATACGATTTTTCGCGCATATACGCGTATCGTCGAAAAACGAAAACTTGAAATCTCGTTCAATTTCATTGGTTTTATATTCTATCGATGCAGAATAAAGAATATAACAAGAATATAACGTTTTTACTATGTTTAAATACGCGTTTTCATATGATAATTGTCGAAAAATGTAATCGACATACGCGAATTTCGGTATATGCGAAGATAAAAACGTGAAATCTTTAATAATACTTGTGCCACAGTTAGAAAAATGTTACCAATCGATTCAGAACATTGCATTTCATAAGATCAAACATCTATTTTATATTGGAATCAAAGTTTTTAACATTCTTTCATATCGTATATACGATTTTTCGCTCATATACGCGTATCGTCGAAAAACGAAAACTTGAAATCTCGTTCAATTTCATTGATTTTATATTCTATCGATGCAGAATAAAGAATATAACAAGAATATAACGTTTTTACTATGTTTAAATACGCGTTTTCATATGATAATTGTCGAAAAACGTATTCGACATACGCGAATTTCGGTATATGCGAAGATAAAATCGTGAATTCTTTAATAATACTTGTGCCACAGTTAGAAAAATGTTACCAATCGATTCAGAACATTGCATTTCATAAGATCAAACATCTATTTTATATTGGAATCAAAGTTTTTAATATTCTTTCATAACGTATATACGATTTTTCGCTCATATACGCGTATCGTCGAAAAACGAAAACTTGAAATCTCGTTCAATTTCATTGATTTTATATTCTATCGATGCAGAATAAAGAATATAACAAGAACATAACGTTTTTACTTTGTTTAAATACGCGTTTTCATATGATAATTGTCGAAAAACGTAATCGACATACGCGAATTTCGTTATATGCGAAGATATAATCGTGAAATCTTTAATAATACTTGTGCCACAGTTAGAAAAATGTTACCAATCGATTCAGAACATTGCATTTCATAAGATCAAATATCTATTTTATATTGGAATCAAAGTTTTTAACATTCTTTCATATCGTATATACGATTTTTCGCTCATATACGCGAATCGTCGAAAAACGAAAAGTTGAAATCTCGTTCAATTTCATTGATTTTATATTCTATCGATGCAGAATAAAGAATATAACAAGAATACAACGTTTTTACTATGTTTAAATACGCGTTTTCATATGATAATTGTCGAAAAACCTAATCGACATACGCGAATTTCGGTATATGCGATGATAAAATCGTGAAATCTTTAATAATACTTGTGCCACGGTTAGAAAAATGTTACCAATCGATTCAGAACATTGCATTTCATAAGATCAAACATCTATTTTATATTGGAAACAAAGTTTTTAACATTCTTTCATATCGTATATACGATTTTTCGCTCATATACGCGTATCGTCGAAAAACGAAAACTTGAAATCTCGTTCAATTTCATTGATTTTATATTCTATCAATGCAGAATAAAGAATATAACAAGAATATAACGTTTTTACTATGTTTAAATACGCGTTTTCATATGATAATTGTCGAAAAACGTAATCGACATACGCGAATTTCGGTATATGCGAAGATAAAATCGGGAAATCTTTAATAATACTTGTGCCACAGTTAGAAAAATGTTACCAATCGATTCAGAACATTGCATTTCATAAGATCAAACATCTATTTTATATTGGAATCAAAGTATTTAACATTCTTTCATATCGTATATACGATTTTTCGCTCATATACGCGTATCGTCGAAAAACGAAAACTTGAAATCTCGTTCAATTTCATTGATTTTATATTCTATCGATGCAGAATAAAGAATATAACAAGAATATAAAGTTTTTACTATGTTTAAATACGCGTTTTCATATGATAATTTTAGAAAAACGTAAACGACATACGCGAATTTCGGTATATGCGAAGATAAAATCGTGAAATCTTTAATAATACTTGTGCCACAGTTAGAAAAATGTTACCAATCGATTCAGAACATTGCATTTCATAAGATCAAACATCTATTTTATATTGGAATCAAAGTTTTTAACATTCTTTCATATCGTATATACGATTTTTCGCTCATATACGCGTATCGTCGAAAAACGAAAACTTGAAATCTCGTTCAATTTCATTGATTTTATATTCTATCAATGCAGAGTAAAGAATATAACAAGAATATAACGTTTTTACTATGTTTAAATACGCGTTTTCATATGATAATTGTCGAAAAACGTAATCGACATACGCGAATTTCGGTATATGCGAAGATAAAATCGTGAAATCTTTAATAATACTTGTGCCACAGTTAGAAAAATGTTACCAATCGATTCAGAACATTGCATTTCATAAGATCAAACATCTATTTTATATTGGAATCAAAGTTTTTAACATTCTTTCATATCGTATATACGATTTTTCGCTCATATACGCGTATCGTCGAAAAACGAAAACTTGAAATCTCGTTCAAATTCATTGATTTTATATTCTATCGATGCAGAATAAAGAATATAACAAGAGTATAACGTTTTTACTATGTTTAAATACGCGTTTTCATATGATAATCGTCGAAAAACGTAATCGACATAAGCGAATTTCGGTATATGCGAAGATAAAATCGTGAAATCTTTAATAAAACTTGTGCCACAGTTAGAAAAATGTTACCAATCGATTCAGAACATTGCATTTCATAAGATCAAACATCTATTTTATATTGGAATCAAAGTTTTTAACACTCTTTCATATCGTATATACGATTTTTCGCTCATATACGCGTATCGTCGAAAAACGAAAACTTGAAATCTCGTTCAATTTCATTGATTTTATATTCTATCGATGCAGAATAAAGAATATAACAAGAATATAACGTTTTTTCTATGTGTAAATACGCGTTTTCATATGATAATTGTCGAAAAACGTAATCGACATACGCGAATTTCGGTATATGCGAAGATAAAATCGTGAAATCTTTAATAAAACTTGTGCCACAGTTAGAAAAATGTTACCAATCGATTCAGAACATTGCATTTCATAAGATCAAACATCAATTTTATATTGGAATCAAAGTTTTTAACACTCTTTCATATCGTATATACGATTTTTCGCTCATATACGCGTATCGTCGAAAAACGAAAACTTGAAATCTCGTTAAATTTCATTGATTTTATATTCTATCGATGCAGAATAAAGAATATAACAAGAATATAACGTTTTTACTATGTTTAAATATGCGTTTTCATATGATAATTGTCGAAAAACGTAATCGACAAACGCGAATTTCGGTATATGCGAAGATAAAATCGTGAAATCTTTAATAATACTTGTGCCACAGTTAGAAAAATGTTACAAATCGATTCAGAACATTGCATTTCATAAGATCAAACATCTATTTTCTATTGGAATCAAAGTTTTTAACATTCTTTCATATAGTATATACGATTTTTCGCTCGTATACGCGTATCGTCGAAAAACGAAAACTTGAAATCTCGTTCAATTTCATTGATTTTATATTCTATCGATGCAGAATAAAGAATATAACAAGAATATAACGTTTTTACTATGTTTAAATACGCGTTTTCATATGATAATTGTCGAAAAACGTAATCGAAATACGCGAATTTCGGTATATGCGAAGATAAAATCGTGAAATCTTTAATAATACTTGTGCCACAGTTAGAAAAATGTTACAAATCGATTCAGAACATTGCATTTCATAAGATCAAACATCTATTTTCTATTGGAATCAAAGTTTTTAACATTCTTTCATATATTATATACGATTTTTCGCTCGTATACGCGTATCGTCGAAAAACGAAAACTTGAAATCTCGTTCAATTTCATTGATTTTATATTCTATCGATGCAGAAAAAAGAATATAACAAGAATATAACGTTTTTACTATGTCTAAATACGCGTTTTCATATGATAATTGTCGAAAAACGTAATCGACATACGCGAATTTCGGTATATGCGAAGATAAAATCGTGAAATCTTTAATAATACTTGTGCCACAGTTAGAAAAATGTAACCAATCGATTCAGAACATTGCATTTCATAAGATCAAACATCTATTTTATATTGGAATCAAAGTTTTTAACATTCTATCATATCGTATATACGATTTTTCGCTCATATACGCGTATCGTCGAAAAACGAAAACTTGAAATCTCGTTCAATTTCATTGATTCTATATTCTATCGATGCAGAATAAAGAATATAACAAGAATATAACGTTTTTACTATGTTTAAATACGCGTTTTCATATGATAATTGTCGAAAAACGTAATCGACATACGCGAATTTCGGTATATGCGAAGATAAAATCGTGAAATCTTTAATAATACTTGTGCCACAGTTAGAAAAATGTTACCAATCGATTCAGAACATTGCATTTCATAAGATCAAACATCTATTTTATATTGGAATCAAAGTTTTTAACATTCTTTCATATCGTATATACGATTTTTCGCTCATATACGCGTATCGTCGAAAAACGAAAACTTGAAATCTCGTTCAAATTCATTGATTTTATATTCTATCGATGCAGAATAAAGAATATAACAAGAGTATAACGTTTTTACTATGTTTAAATACGCGTTTTCATATGATAATTGTCGAAAAACGTAATCGACATAAGCGAATTTCGGTATATGCGAAGATAAAATCGTGAAATCTTTAATAAAACTTGTGCCACAGTTAGAAAAATGTTACCAATCGATTCAGAACATTGCATTTCATAAGATCAAACATCTATTTTATATTGGAATCAAAGTTTTTAACACTCTTTCATATCGTATATACGATTTTTCGCTCATATACGCGTATCGTCGAAAAACGAAAACTTGAAATCTCGTTCAATTTCATTGATTTTATATTCTATCGATGCAGAATAAAGAATATAACAAGAATATAACGTTTTTACTAGGTTTAAATACACGTTTTCATATGATAATTGTCGAAAAACGTAATCGACATACGCGAATTTCGGTATATGCGAAGATAAAATCGTGAAATCTTTAATAATACTTGTGCCACAGTTAGAAAAATGTTACCAATCGATTCAGAACATTGCATTTCATAAGATCAAACATCTATTTTATATTGGAATCAAAGTTTTTAACATTCTTTCATATCGTATATACGATTTTTCGCTCATATACGAGTATCGTCGAAAAACGAAAACATGAAATCTCGTTCAATTTCATTGATTTTATATTCTATCGATGCAGAATAAAGAATATAACAAGAATATAACGTTTTTACTAAGTTTAAATACGCGTTTTCATATGATAATTGTAGAAAAACGTAATCGACATACGCGAATTTCGGTATATGCGAAGATAAAATCGTGAAATCTTTAATAATACTTGTGCCACAGTTAGAAAAATGTTACCAATCGATTCAGAACATTGCATTTCATAAGAACAAACATCTATTTTATATTGGAATCAAAGTTTTTAACATTCCTTCATATCGTATATACGATTTTTCGCTCATATACGCGTATCGTCGAAAAACGAAAACTTGAAATCTCGTTCAAATTCATTGATTTTATATTCTATCGATGCAGAATAAAGAATATAACAAGAATATAACGTTTTTTCTATGTTTAAATACGCGTTTTCATATGATAATTGTCGAAAAACGTAATCGACATACGCGAATTTCGGTATATGCGAAGATAAAATCGTGAAATCTTTAATAAAACTTGTGCCACAGTTAGAAAAATGTTACCAATCGATTCAGAACATTGCATTTCATAAGATCAAACATCAATTTTATATTGGAATCAAAGTTTTTAACACTCTTTCATATCGTATATACGATTTTTCGCTCATATACGCGTATCGTCGAAAAACGAAAACTTGAAATCTCGTTAAATTTCATTGATTTTATATTCTATCGATGCAGAATAAAGAATATAACAAGAATATAACTTTTTTACTATGTTTAAATTCGCGTTTTCATATGATAATTGTCGAAAAACGTAATCGACATACGCGAATTTCGGTATATGCGAAGATAAAATCGTGAAATCTTTAATAATACTTGTGCCACAGTTAGAAAAATGTTACAAATCGATTCAGAACATTGCATTTCATAAGATCAAACATCAATTTTATATTGGAATCAAAGTTTTTAACACTCTTTCATATCGTATATACGATTTTTCGCTCATATACGCGTATCGTCGAAAAACGAAAACTTGAAATCTCGTTCAATTTCATTGATTTTATATTCTATCGATGCAGAAAAAAGAATATAACAAGAATATAACGTTTTTACTATGTTTAAATACGCGTTTTCATATGATAATTGTCGAAAAACGTAATCGACATACGCGAATTTCGGTATATGCGAAGATAAAATCGTGAAATCTTTAATAATACTTGTGCCACAGTTAGAAAAATGTTACCAATCGATTCAGAACATTGCATTTCATAAGATCAAACATCTATTTTATATTGGAATCAAAGTTTTTAACATTCTATCATATCGTATATACGATTTTTCGCTCATATACGCGTATCGTCGAAAAACGAAAACTTGAAATCTCGTTCAATTTCATTGATTCTATATTCTATCGATGCAGAATAAAGAATATAACAAGAATATAACGTTTTTACTATGTTTAAATACGCGTTTTCATATGATAATTGTCGAAAAACGTAATCGACATACGCGAATTTCGGTATATGCGAAGATAAAATCGTGAAATCTTTAATAATACTTGTGCCACAGTTAGAAAAATGTTACCAATCGATTCAGAACATTGCATTTCATAAGATCAAACATCTATTTTATATTGGAATCAAAGTTTTTAACATTCTTTCATATCGTATATACGATTTTTCGCTCATATACGCGTATCGTCGAAAAACGAAAACTTGAAATCTCGTTCAAATTCATTGATTTTATATTCTATCGATGCAGAATAAAGAATATAACAAGAGTATAACGTTTTTACTATGTTTAAATACGCGTTTTCATATGATAATTGTCGAAAAACGTAATCGACATAAGCGAATTTCGGTATATGCGAAGATAAAATCGTGAAATCTTTAATAAAACTTGTGCCACAGTTAGAAAAATGTTACCAATCGATTCAGAACATTGCATTTCATAAGATCAAACATCTATTTTATATTGGAATCAAAGTTTTTAACACTCTTTCATATCGTATATACGATTTTTCGCTCATATACGCGTATCGTCGAAAAACGAAAACTTGAAATCTCGTTCAAATTCATTGATTTTATATTCTATCGATGCAGAATAAAGAATATAACAAGAATATAACGTTTTTTCTATGTTTAAATACGCGTTTTCATATGATAATTGTCGAAAAACGTAATCGACATACGCGAATTTCGGTATATGCGAAGATAAAATCGTGAAATCTTTAATAAAACTTGTGCCACAGTTAGAAAAATGTTACCAATCGATTCAGAACATTGCATTTCATAAGATCAAACATCAATTTTATATTGGAATCAAAGTTTTTAACACTCTTTCATATCTTATATACGATTTTTCGCTCATATACGCGTATCGTCGAAAAACGAAAACTTGAAATCTCGTTAAATTTCATTGATTTTATATTCTATCGATGCAGAATAAAGAATATAACAAGAATATAACTTTTTTACTATGTTTAAATTCGCGTTTTCATATGATTATTGTCGAAAAACGTAATCGACATACGCGAATTTCGGTATATGCGAAGATAAAATCGTGAAATCTTTAATAATACTTGTGCCACAGTTAGAAAAATGTTACAAATCGATTCAGAACATTGCATTTCATAAGATCAAACATCAATTTTATATTGGAATCAAAGTTTTTAACACTCTTTCATATCGTATATACGATTTTTCGCTCATATACGCGTATCGTCGAAAAACGAAAACTTGAAATCTCGTTAAATTTCATTGATTTTATATTCTATCGATGCAGAATAAAGAATATAACAAGAATATAACTTTTTTACTATGTTTAAATTCGCGTTTTCATATGATAATTGTCGAAAAACCTAATCGACATACGCGAATTTCGGTATATGCGAAGATAAAATCGTGAAATCTTTAATAATACTTGTGCCACAGTTAGAAAAATGTTACAAATCGATTCAGAACATTGCATTTCATAAGATCAAACATCTATTTTCTATTGGAATCAAAGTTTTTAACATTCTTTCATATAGTATATACGATTTTTCGCTCGTATACGCGTATCGTCGAAAAACGAAAACTTGAAATCTCGTTCAATTTCATTGATTTCATATTCTATCGATGCAGAATAAAGAATATAACAAGAATATAACGTTTTTACTATGTTTAAATACGCGTTTTCATATGATAATTGTCGAAAAACGTAATCGACATACGCGAATTTCGGTATATGCGAAGATAAAATCGTGAAATCTTTAATAGTACTTGTGCCACAGTTAGAAAAATGTTACCAATCGATTCAGAACATTGCATTTCATAAGATCAAACATCTATTTTATATTGGAATCAAAGTTTTTAACATTCTTTCATATCGTATATACGATTTTTCGCTCATATACGCGTATCGTCGAAAAACGAAAACATGAAATCTCGTTCAATTTCATTGATTTTATATTCTATCGATGCAGAATAAAGAATATAACAAGAATATAACGTTTTTACTAAGTTTAAATACGCGTTTTCATATGATAATTGTAGAAAAACGTAATCGACATACGCGAATTTCGGTATATGCGAAGATAACATCGTGAAATCTTTAATAATACTTGTGCCACAGTTAGAAAAATGTTACCAATCGATTCAGAACATTGCATTTCATAAGATCAAACATCTATTTTATATTGGAATCAAAGTTTTTAACATTCTTTCATATCGTATATACGATTTTTCGCTCATATACGCGTATCGTCGAAAAACGAAAACTTGAAATCTCGTTCAAATTCATTGATTTTATATTCCATCGATGCAGAATAAAGAATATAACAAGAGTATAACGTTTTTACTATGTTTAAATACGCGTTTTCATATGATAATTGTCGAAAAACGTAATCGACATAAGCGAATTTCGGTATATGCGAAGATAAAATCGTGAAATCTTTAATAAAACTTGTGCCACAGTTAGAAAAATGTTACCAATCGATTCAGAACATTGCATTTCATAAGATCAAACATCTATTTTATATTGGAATCAAAGTTTTTAACATTCTTTCATATCGTATATACGATTTTTCGCTCATATACGCGTATCGTCGAAAAACGAAAACATGAAATCTCGTTCAATTTCATTGATTTTATATTCTATCGATGCAGAATAAAGAATATAACAAGAATATAACGTTTTTACTAAGTTTAAATACGCGTTTTCATATGATAATTGTAGAAAAACGTAATCGACATACGCGAATTTCGGTATATGCGAAGATAAAATCGTGAAATCTTTAATAATACTTGTGCCACAGTTAGAAAAATGTTACCAATCGATTCAGAACATTGCATTTCATAAGAACAAACATCTATTTTATATTGGAATCAAAGTTTTTAACATTCCTTCATATCGTATATACGATTTTTCGCTCATATACGCGTATCGTCGAAAAACGAAAACTTGAAATCTCGTTCAAATTCATTGATTTTATATTCTATCGATGCAGAATAAAGAATATAACAAGAATATAACGTTTTTTCTATGTTTAAATACGCGTTTTCATATGATAATTGTCGAAAAACGTAATCGACATACGCGAATTTCGGTATATGCGAAGATAAAATCGTGAAATCTTTAATAAAACTTGTGCCACAGTTAGAAAAATGTTACCAATCGATTCAGAACATTGCATTTCATAAGATCAAACATCTATTTTCTATTGGAATCAAAGTTTTTAACATTCTTTCATATAGTATATACGATTTTTCGCTCGTATACGCGTATCGTCGAAAAACGAAAACTTGAAATCTCGTTCAATTTCATTGATTTTATATTCTATCGATGCAGAATAAAGAATATAACAAGAATATAACGTTTTTACTATGTTTAAATACGCGTTTTCATATGATAATTGTCGAAAAACGTAATCGACATACGCGAATTTCGGTATATGCGAAGATAAAATCGTGAAATCTTTAATAATACTTGTGCCACAGTTAGAAAAATGTTACCAATCGATTCAGAACATTGCATTTCATAAGATCAAACATCTATTTTATATTGGAATCAAAGTTTTTAACATTCTTTCATATCGTATATACGATTTTTCGCTCATATACGCGTATCGTCGAAAAACGAAAACATGAAATCTCGTTCAATTTCATTGATTTTATATTCTATCGATGCAGAATAAAGAATATAACAAGAATATAACGTTTTTACTAAGTTTAAATACGCGTTTTCATATGATAATTGTAGAAAAACGTAATCGACATACGCGAATTTCGGTATATGCGAAGATAAAATCGTGAAATCTTTAATAATACTTGTGCCACAGTTAGAAAAATGTTACCAATCGATTCAGAACATTGCATTTCATAAGAACAAACATCTATTTTATATTGGAATCAAAGTTTTTAACATTCCTTCATATCGTATATACGATTTTTCGCTCATATACGCGTATCGTCGAAAAACGAAAACTTGAAATCTCGTTCAAATTCATTGATTTTATATTCTATCGATGCAGAATAAAGAATATAACAAGAATATAACGTTTTTACTATGTTTAAATACGCGTTTTCATATGATAATTGTCGAAAAACGTAATCGACATAAGCGAATTTCGGTATATGCGAAGATAAAATCGTGAAATCTTTAATAAAACTTGTGCCACAGTTAGAAAAATGTTACCAATCGATTCAGAACATTGCATTTCATAAGATCAAACATCTATTTTATATTGGAATCAAAGCTTTTAACACTCTTTCATATCGTATATACGATTTTTCGCTCATATACGCGTATCGTCGAAAAACGAAAACTTGAAATCTCGTTAAATTTCATTGATTTTATATTCTATCGATGCAGAATAAAGAATATAACAAGAATATAACGTTTTTACTATGTTTAAATACGCGTTTTCATATGATAATTGTCGAAAAACGTAATCGACATACGCGAATTTCGGTATATGCGAAGATAAAATCGTGAAATCTTTAATAATAATTGTGCCACAGTTAGAAAAATGTTACCAATCGATTCAGAACATTGCATTTCATAAGATCAAACATCTATTTTATATTGGAATCAAAGTTTTTAACATTCTTTCATATCGTATATACGATTTTTCGCTCATATACGCGTATCGTCGAAAAACGAAAACTTGAAATCTCATTCAATTTCATTGATTTTATATTCTATCGATGCAGAATAAAGAATATAACAAGAATATAACGTTTTTACTAAGTTTAAATACGTGTTTTCATATGATAATTGTAGAAAAACGTAATCGACATACGCGAATTTCGGTATATGCGAAGATAAAATCGTGAAATCTTTAATAATACTTGTGCCACAGTTAGAAAAATGTTACCAATCGATTCAGAACATTGCATTTCATAAGATCAAACATCTATTTTATATTGGAATCAAAGTTTTTAACATTCTTTCATATCGTATATACGATTTTTCGCTCATATACGCGTATCGTCGAAAAACGAAAACTTGAAATCTCGTTCAATTTCATTGATTTTATATTCTATCGATGCAGAATAAAGAATATAACAAGAATATAACGTTTTTACTATTTTTAAATACGCGTTTTCATATGATAATTGTCGAAAAACGTATTCGACATACGCGAATTTCGGTATATGCGAAGATAAAATCGTGAAATCTTTAATAAAACTTGTGCCACAGTTAGAAAAATGTTACAAATCGATTCAGAACATTGCATTTCATAAGATCAAACATCTATTTTCTATTGGAATCAAAGTTTTTAACATTCTTTCATATAGTATATACGATTTTTCGCTCGTATACGCGTATCGTCGAAAAACGAAAACTTGAAATCTCGTTCAATTTCATTGATTTTATATTCTATCGATGCAGAATAAAGAATATAACAAGAATATAACGTTTTTACTATGATTAAATATGCGTTTTCATATGATAATTGTCGAAAAACGTAATCGACATACGCGAATTTCGGTATATGCGAAGATAAAATCATGAAATCTTTAATGATACTTGTGCCACAGTTAGAAAAATGTTACCAATCGATTCAGAACATTGCATTTCATAAGATCAAACATCTATTTTATATTGGAATCAAAGTTTTTAACATTCTTTAATATCGTATATACGATTTTTCGGTCATATACGCGAATCGTCGAAAAACGAAAACTTGAAATCTCGTTCAATTTCATTGATTTTATATTCTATCGATGCAGAATAAAGAATATAACAAGAACATAACGTTTTTACTTTGTTTAAATACGCGTTTTCATATGATAATTGTCGAAAAACGTAATCGACATACGCGAATTTCGGTATATGCGAAGATAAAATCGTGAAATCTTTAATAATACTTGTGCCACAGTTAGAAAAATGTTACCAATCGATTCAGATCATTGCATTTCATAAGATCAAACATCTATTTTCTATTGGAATCAAAGTTTTTAACATTCATTCATATCGTATATACGATTTTTCGCTCATATACGCGTATCGTCGAAAAACGAAAACTTGAAATCTCGTTAAATTTCATTGATTTTATATTCTATCGATGCAGAATAAAGAATATAACAAGAATATAACGTTTTTACTATGTTTAAATACGCGTTTTCATATGATAATTGTCGAAAAACGTAATCGACATAAGCGAATTTCGGTATATGCGAAGATAAAATCGTGAAATCTTTAATAAAACTTGTGCCACAGTTAGAAAAATGTTACCAATCGATTCAGAACATTGCATTTCATAAGATCAAACATCTATTTTATATTGGAATCAAAGCTTTTAACACTCTTTCATATCGTATATACGATTTTTCGCTCATATACGCGTATCGTCGAAAAACGAAAACTTGAAATCTCGTTAAATTTCATTGATTTTATATTCTATCGATGCAGAATAAAGAATATAACAAGAATATAACGTTTTTACTATGTTTAAATACGCGTTTTCATATGATAATTGTCGAAAAACGTAATCGACATACGCGAATTTCGGTATATGCGAAGATAAAATCGTGAAATCTTTAATAATAATTGTGCCACAGTTAGAAAAATGTTACCAATCGATTCAGAACATTGCATTTCATAAGATCAAACATCTATTTTATATTGGAATCAAAGTTTTTAACATTCTTTCATATCGTATATACGATTTTTCGCTCATATACGCGTATCGTCGAAAAACGAAAACTTGAAATCTCATTCAATTTCATTGATTTTATATTCTATCGATGCAGAATAAAGAATATAACAAGAATATAACGTTTTTACTAAGTTTAAATACGTGTTTTCATATGATAATTGTAGAAAAACGTAATCGACATACGCGAATTTCGGTATATGCGAAGATAAAATCGTGAAATCTTTAATAATACTTGTGCCACAGTTAGAAAAATGTTACCAATCGATTCAGAACATTGCATTTCATAAGATCAAACATCTATTTTATATTGGAATCAAAGTTTTTAACATTCTTTCATATCGTATATACGATTTTTCGCTCATATACGCGTATCGTCGAAAAACGAAAACTTGAAATCTCGTTCAATTTCATTGATTTTATATTCTGTCGATGCAGAATAAAGAATATAACAAGAATATAACGTTTTTACTATTTTTAAATACGCGTTTTCATATGATAATTGTCGAAAAACGTAATCGACATACGCGAATTTCGGTATATGCGAAGATAAAATCGGGAAATCTTTAATAATACTTGTGCCACAGTTAGAAAAATGTTACCAATCGATTCAGAACATTGCATTTCATAAGATCAAACATCTATTTTATATTGGAATCAAAGTTTTTAACATTCTTTCATATCGTATATACGATTTTTCGCTCATATACGCGTATCGTCGAAAAACGAGAATTTGAAATCTCGTTCAATTTCATTGATTTTATATTCTGTCGATGCAGAATAAAGAATATAACAAGAATATAACGTTTTTACTATTTTTAAATACGCGTTTTCATAAGATAATTGTCGAAAAACGTAATCGACATACGCGAATTTCGGTATATGCGAAGATAAAATCGGGAAATCTTTAATAATACTTGTGCCACAGTTAGAAAAATGTTACCAATCGATTCAGAACATTGCATTTCATAAGATCAAACATCTATTTTATATTGGAATCAAAGTTTTTAACATTCTTTCATATCGTATATACGATTTTTCGCTCATATACGCGTATCGTCGAAAAACGAAAACTTGAAATCTCGTTGAATTTCATTGATTTTAAATTCTATCGATGCAGAATAAAGAATATAACAAGAATATAACGTTTTTACTATGTTTAAATACGCGTTTTCATATGATAATTGTCGAAAAACGTAATCGACATACGCGAATTTCGGTATATGCGAAGATAAAATCGTGAAATCTTTAATAATACTTGTGCCACAGTTAGAAAAATGTTACCAATCGATTCAGAACATTGCATTTCATAAGATCAAACATCTATTTTATATTGGAATCAAAGTTTTTAACATTCTTTCATATCGTATATACGATTTTTCGCTCATATACGCGTATCGTCGAAAAACGAAAACTTGAAGTCTCGTTCAATTTCATTGATTTTATATTCTATCGATGCAGAATAAAGAATATAACAAGAATATAACGTTTTTACTATGTTTAAATACGCGTTTTCATATGATAATTGTCGAAAAACGTAATGGACATACGCGAATTTCGGTATATGCGAAGATAAAATCGTGAAATCTTTAATAATACTTGTGCCACAGTTAGAAAAATGTTACCCATCGATTCAGAACATTGCATTTCATAAGATCAAACATCTATTTTATATTGGAATCAAAGTTTTTAACATTCCTTCATATCGTATATACGATTTTTCGCTCATATACGCGTATCGTCGAAAAACGAAAACTTGAAATCTCGTTCAAATTCATTGATTTTATATTCTATCGATGCAGAATAAAGAATATAACAAGAATATAACGTTTTTTCTATGTTTAAATACGCGTTTTCATATGATAATTGTCGAAAAACGTAATCGACATACGCGAATTTCGGTATATGCGAAGATAAAATCGTGAAATCTTTAATAAAACTTGTGCCACAGTTAGAAAAATGTTACCAATCGATTCAGAACATTGCATTTCATAAGAT
The DNA here is from genome assembly GCF_910589235.1 of Vespa crabro. Classification (NCBI taxonomy): domain Eukaryota; kingdom Metazoa; phylum Arthropoda; class Insecta; order Hymenoptera; family Vespidae; genus Vespa; species Vespa crabro. Next base: position 11,701,260 of record NC_060956.1, on the reverse strand, counting down.
CAAACATCAATTTAATATTGGAATCAAAGTTTTTAACATTCTTTCATATCGTATATACGATTTTTCGCTCATATACGCGTATCGTCGAAAAACGAAAACTTGAAATCTCGTTAAATTTCATTGATTTTATATTCTATCGATGCAGAATAAAGAATATAACAAGAATATAACGTTTTTACTATGTTTAAATACGCGTTTTCATATGATAATTGTCGAAAAACGTAATCGACATACGCGAATTTCGGTATATGCGAAGATAAAATCGTGAAATCTTTAATAATACTTGTGCCACAGTTAGAAAAATGTTACAAATCGATTCAGAACATTGCATTTCATAAGATCAAACATCTATTTTCTATTGGAATCAAAGTTTTTAACATTCTTTCATATAGTATATACGATTTTTCGCTCGTATACGCGTATCGTCGAAAAACGAAAACTTGAAATCTCGTTCAATTTCATTGATTTTATATTCTATCGATGCAGAATAAAGAATATAACAAGAATATAACGTTTTTACTATGATTAAATATGCGTTTTCATATGATAATTGTCGAAAAACGTAATCGACATACGCGAATTTCGGTATATGCGAAGATAAAATCATGAAATCTTTAATGATACTTGTGCCACAGTTAGAAAAATGTTACCAATCGATTCAGAACATTGCATTTCATAAGATCAAACATCTATTTTATATTGGAATCAAAGTTTTTAACATTCTTTAATATCGTATATACGATTTTTCGGTCATATACGCGTATCGTCGAAAAACGAAAACTTGAAATCTCGTTCAATTTCATTGATTTTATATTCTATCGATGCAGAATAAAGAATATAACAAGAACATAACGTTTTTACTTTGTTTAAATACGCGTTTTCATATGATAATTGTCGAAAAACGTAATCGACATACGCGAATTTCGGTATATGCGAAGATAAAATCGTGAAATCTTTAATAATACTTGTGCCACAGTTAGAAAAATGTTACCAATCGATTCAGATCATTGCATTTCATAAGATCAAACATCTATTTTCTATTGGAATCAAAGTTTTTAACATTCATTCATATCGTATATACGATTTTTCGCTCATATACGCGTATCGTCGAAAAACGAAAACTTGAAATCTCGTTAAATTTCATTGATTTTATATTCTATCGATGCAGAATAAAGAATATAACAAGAATATAACGTTTTTACTATGTTTAAATACGCGTTTTCATATGATAATTGTCGAAAAACGTAATCGACATAAGCGAATTTCGGTATATGCGAAGATAAAATCGTGAAATCTTTAATAAAACTTGTGCCACAGTTAGAAAAATGTTACCAATCGATTCAGAACATTGCATTTCATAAGATCAAACATCTATTTTATATTGGAATCAAAGCTTTTAACATTCTTTCATATCGTATATACGATTTTTCGCTCATATACGCGTATCGTCGAAAAACGAAAACATGAAATCTCGTTCAATTTCATTGATTTTATATTCTATCGATGCAGAATAAAGAATATAACAAGAATATAACGTTTTTACTAAGTTTAAATACGCGTTTTCATATGATAATTGTAGAAAAACGTAATCGACATACGCGAATTTCGGTATATGCGAAGATAAAATCGTGAAATCTTTAATAATACTTGTGCCACAGTTAGAAAAATGTTACCAATCGATTCAGAACATTGCATTTCATAAGAACAAACATCTATTTTATATTGGAATCAAAGTTTTTAACATTCCTTCATATCGTATATACGATTTTTCGCTCATATACGCGTATCGTCGAAAAACGAAAACTTGAAATCTCGTTCAAATTCATTGATTTTATATTCTATCGATGCAGAATAAAGAATATAACAAGAATATAACGTTTTTTCTATGTTTAAATACGCGTTTTCATATGATAATTGTCGAAAAACGTAATCGACATACGCGAATTTCGGTATATGCGAAGATAAAATCGTGAAATCTTTAATAAAACTTGTGCCACAGTTAGAAAAATGTTACCAATCGATTCAGAACATTGCATTTCATAAGATCAAACATCAATTTTATATTGGAATCAAAGTTTTTAACACTCTTTCATATCGTATATACGATTTTTCGCTCATATACGCGTATCGTCGAAAAACGAAAACTTGAAATCTCGTTAAATTTCATTGATTTTATATTCTATCGATGCAGAATAAAGAATATAACAAGAATATAACTTTTTTATTATGTTTAAATTCGCGTTTTCATATGATAATTGTCGAAAAACGTAATCGACATACGCGAATTTCGGTATATGCGAAGATAAAATCGTGAAATCTTTAATAATACTTGTGCCACAGTTAGAAAAATGTTACAAATCGATTCAGAACATTGCATTTCATAAGATCAAACATCAATTTTATATTGGAATCAAAGTTTTTAACACTCTTTCATATCGTATATACGATTTTTCGCTCATATACGCGTATCGTCGAAAAACGAAAACTTGAAATCTCGTTAAATTTCATTGATTTTATATTCTATCGATGCAGAATAAAGAATATAACAAGAATATAACTTTTTTACTATGTTTAAATTCGCGTTTTCATATGATAATTGTCGAAAAACGTAATCGACATACGCGAATTTCGGTATATGCGAAGATAAAATCGTGAAATCTTTAATAATACTTGTGCCACAGTTAGAAAAATGTTACAAATCGATTCAGAACATTGCATTTCATAAGATCAAACATCTATTTTCTATTGGAATCAAAGTTTTTAACATTCTTTCATATAGTATATACGATTTTTCGCTCGTATACGCGTATCGTCGAAAAACGAAAACTTGAAATCTCGTTCAATTTCATTGATTTTATATTCTATCGATGCAGAATAAAGAATATAACAAGAATATAACGTTTTTACTATGTTTAAATACGCGTTTTCATATGATAATTGTCGAAAAACGTAATCGACATACGCGAATTTCGGTATATGCGAAGATAAAATCGTGAAATCTTTAATAATACTTGTGCCACAGTTAGAAAAATGTTACCAATCGATTCAGAACATTGCATTTCATAAGATCAAACATCTATTTTATATTGGAATCAAAGTTTTTAACATTCTTTCATATCGTATATACGATTTTTCGCTCATATACGCGTATCGTCGAAAAACGAAAACATGAAATCTCGTTCAATTTCATTGATTTTATATTCTATCGATGCAGAATAAAGAATATAACAAGAATATAACGTTTTTACTAAGTTTAAATACGCGTTTTCATATGATAATTGTAGAAAAACGTAATCGACATACGCGAATTTCGGTATATGCGAAGATAAAATCGTGAAATCTTTAATAATACTTGTGCCACAGTTAGAAAAATGTTACCAATCGATTCAGAACATTGCATTTCATAAGAACAAACATCTATTTTATATTGGAATCAAAGTTTTTAACATTCCTTCATATCGTATATACGATTTTTCGCTCATATACGCGTATCGTCGAAAAACGAAAACTTGAAATCTCGTTCAAATTCATTGATTTTATATTCTATCGATGCAGAATAAAGAATATAACAAGAATATAACGTTTTTACTATGTTTAAATACGCGTTTTCATATGATAATTGTCGAAAAACGTAATCGACATAAGCGAATTTCGGTATATGCGAAGATAAAATCGTGAAATCTTTAATAAAACTTGTGCCACAGTTAGAAAAATGTTACCAATCGATTCAGAACATTGCATTTCATAAGATCAAACATCTATTTTATATTGGAAGCAAAGCTTTTAACACTCTTTCATATCGTATATACGATTTTTCGCTCATATACGCGTATCGTCGAAAAACGAAAACTTGAAATCTCGTTAAATTTCATTGATTTTATATTCTATCGATGCAGAATAAAGAATATAACAAGAATATAACGTTTTTACTATGTTTAAATACGCGTTTTCATATGATAATTGTCGAAAAACGTAATCGACATACGCGAATTTCGGTATATGCGAAGATAAAATCGTGAAATCTTTAATAATAATTGTGCCACAGTTAGAAAAATGTTACCAATCGATTCAGAACATTGCATTTCATAAGATCAAACATCTATTTTATATTGGAATCAAAGTTTTTAACATTCTTTCATATCGTATATATGATTTTTCGCTCATATACGCGTATCGTCGAAAAACGAAAACTTGAAATCTCATTCAATTTCATTGATTTTATATTCTATCGATGCAGAATAAAGAATATAACAAGAATATAACGTTTTTACTAAGTTTAAATACGTGTTTTCATATGATAATTGTAGAAAAACGTAATCGACATACGCGAATTTCGGTATATGCGAAGATAAAATCGTGAAATCTTTAATAATACTTGTGCCACAGTTAGAAAAATGTTACCAATCGATTCAGAACATTGCATTTCATAAGATCAAACATCTATTTTATATTGGAATCAAAGTTTTTAACATTCTTTCATATCGTATATACGATTTTTCGCTCATATACGCGTATCGTCGAAAAACGAAAACTTGAAATCTCGTTCAATTTCATTGATTTTATATTCTATCGATGCAGAATAAAGAATATAACAAGAATATAACGTTTTCACTATTTTTAAATACGCGTTTTCATATGATAATTGTCGAAAAACGTATTCGACATACGCGAATTTCGGTATATGCGAAGATAAAATCGTGAAATCTTTAATAAAACTTGTGCCACAGTTAGAAAAATGTTACCAATCGATTCAGAACATTGCATTTCATAAGATCAAACATCAATTTAATATTGGAATCAAAGTTTTTAACACTCTTTCATATCGTATATACGATTTTTCGCTCATATACGCGTATCGTCGAAAAACGAAAACTTGAAATCTCGTTAAATTTCATTGATTTTATATTCTATCGATGCAGAATAAAGAATATAACAAGAATATAACGTTTTTACTATGTTTAAATACGCGTTTTCATATGATAATTGTCGAAAAACGTAATCGACATACGCGAATTTCGGTATATGCGAAGATAAAATCGTGAAATCTTTAATAATACTTGTGCCACAGTTAGAAAAATGTTACAAATCGATTCAGAACATTGCATTTCATAAGATCAAACATCTATTTTCTATTGGAATCAAAGTTTTTAACATTCTTTCATATAGTATATACGATTTTTCGCTCGTATACGCGTATCGTCGAAAAACGAAAACTTGAAATCTCGTTCAATTTCATTGATTTTATATTCTATCGATGCAGAATAAAGAATATAACAAGAATATAACGTTTTTACTATGATTAAATATGCGTTTTCATATGATAATTGTCGAAAAACGTAATCGACATACGCGAATTTCGGTATATGCGAAGATAAAATCATGAAATCTTTAATGATACTTGTGCCACAGTTAGAAAAATGTTACCAATCGATTCAGAACATTGAATTTCATAAGATCAAACATCTATTTTATATTGGAATCAAAGTTTTTAACTTTCTTTAATATCGTATATACGATTTTTCGGTCATATACGCGAATCGTCGAAAAACGAAAACTTGAAATCTCGTTCAATTTCATTGATTTTATATTCTATCGATGCAGAATAAAGAATATAACAAGAACATAACGTTTTTACTTTGTTTAAATACGCGTTTTCATATGATAATTGTCGAAAAACGTAATCGACATACGCGAATTTCGGTATATGCGAAGATAAAATCGTGAAATCTTTAATAATACTTGTGCCACAGTTAGAAAAATGTTACCAATCGATTCAGATCATTGCATTTCATAAGATCAAACATCTATTTTCTATTGGAATCAAAGTTTTTAACATTCATTCATATCGTATATACGATTTTTCGCTCATATACGCGTATCGTCGAAAAACGAAAACTTGAAATCTCGTTAAATTTCATTGATTTTATATTCTATCGATGCAGAATAAAGTATATAACAAGAATATAACGTTTTTACTATGTTTAAATACGCGTTTTCATATGATAATTGTCGAAAAACGTAATCGACATAAGCGAATTTCGGTATATGCGAAGATAAAATCGTGAAATCTTTAATAAAACTTGTGCCACAGTTAGAAAAATGTTACCAATCGATTCAGAACATTGCATTTCATAAGATCAAACATCTATTTTATATTGGAATCAAAGCTTTTAACACTCTTTCATATCGTATATACGATTTTTCGCTCATATACGCGTATCGTCGAAAAACGAAAACTTGAAATCTCGTTAAATTTCATTGATTTTATATTCTATCGATGCAGAATAAAGAATATAACAAGAATATAACGTTTTTACTATGTTTAAATACGCGTTTTCATATGATAATTGTCGAAAAACGTAATCGACATACGCGAATTTCGGTATATGCGAAGATAAAATCGTGAAATCTTTAATAATAATTGTGCCACAGTTAGAAAAATGTTACCAATCGATTCAGAACATTGCATTTCATAAGATCAAACATCTATTTTATATTGGAATCAAAGTTTTTAACATTCTTTCATATCGTATATACGATTTTTCGCTCATATACGCGTATCGTCGAAAAACGAAAACTTGAAATCTCATTCAATTTCATTGATTTTATATTCTATCGATGCAGAATAAAGAATATAACAAGAATATAACGTTTTTACTAAGTTTAAATACGTGTTTTCATATGATAATTGTAGAAAAACGTAATCGACATACGCGAATTTCGGTATATGCGAAGATAAAATCGTGAAATCTTTAATAATACTTGTGCCACAGTTAGAAAAATGTTACCAATCGATTCAGAACATTGCATTTCATAAGATCAAACATCTATTTTATATTGGAATCAAAGTTTTTAACATTCTTTCATATCGTATATACGATTTTTCGCTCATATACGCGTATCGTCGAAAAACGAAAACTTGAAATCTCGTTCAATTTCATTGATTTTATATTCTATCGATGCAGAATAAAGAATATAACAAGAATATAACGTTTTTACTATTTTTAAATACGCGTTTTCATATGATAATTGTCGAAAAACGTATTCGACATACGCGAATTTCGGTATATGCGAAGATAAAATCGGGAAATCTTTAATAATACTTGTGCCACAGTTAGAAAAATGTTACCAATCGATTCAGAACATTGCATTTCATAAGATCAAACATCTATTTTATATTGGAATCAAAGTTTTTAACATTCTTTCATATCGTATATACGATTTTTCGCTCATATACGCGTATCGTCGAAAAACGAAAACTTGAAATCTCGTTCAATTTCATTGATTTTATATTCTATCGATGCAGAATAAAGAATATAACAAGAATATAACGTTTTTACTATGTTTAAATACGCGTTTTCATATGATAATTGTCGAAAAACGTAATCGACATACGCGAATTTCGGTATATGCGAAGATAAAATCGGGAAATCTTTAATAATACTTGTGCCACAGTTAGAAAAATGTTACCAATCGATTCAGAACATTGCATTTCATAAGATCAAACATCTATTTTATATTGGAATCAAAGTTTTTAACATTCTTTCATATCGTATATACGATTTTTCGCTCATATACGCGTATCGTCGAAAAACGAAAACTTGAAATCTCGTTCAATTTCATTGATTTTATATTCTATCGATGCAGAATAAAGAATATAACAAGAATATAACGTTTTTACTATGTTTAAATACGCGTTTTCATATGATAATAGTCGAAAAACGTAATCGACATACGCGAATTTCGGTATATGCGAAGATAAAATCGTGAAATCTTTAATAATACTTGTGCCACAGTTAGAAAAATGATACCAATCGATTCAGAACATTGCATTTCATAAGATCAAACATATATTTTATATTGGAATCAAAGTTTTTAACATTCTTTCATATCGTATATTCGATATTTCGCTCATATACGCGTATCGTCGAAAAACGAAAACTTGAAATCTCGTTCAAATTCATTGATTTTATATTCTATCGATGCAGAATAAAGAATATAACAAGAATATAACGTTTTTACTAAGTTTAAATACGCGTTTTCATATGATAATTGTCGAAAAACGTATTCGACATACGCGAATTTCGGTATATGCGAAGATAAAATCGTGAAATCTTTAATAATACTTGTGCCACAGTTAGAAAAATGTTACCAATCGATTCAGAACATTGCATTTCATAAGATCAAACATCTATTTTATATTGGAATCAAAGTTTTTAACATTCTTTCATATCGTATATACGATTTTTCGCTCATATACGCGTATCGTCGAAAAACGAAAACTTGAAATCTCGTTGAATTTCATTGATTTTAAATTCTATCGATGCAGAATAAAGAATATAACAAGAATATAACGTTTTTACTATGTTTAAATACGCGTTTTCATATGATAATTGTCGAAAAACGTAATCGACATACGCGAATTTCGGTATATGCGAAGATAAAATCGTGAAATCTTTAATAATACTTGTGCCACAGTTAGAAAAATGTTACCAATCGATTCAGAACATTGCATTTCATAAGATCAAACATCTATTTTATATTGGAATCAAAGTTTTTAACATTCTTTCATATCGTATATACGATTTTTCGCTCATATACGCGTATCGTCGAAAAACGAAAACTTGAAATCTCGTTCAATTTCATTGATTTTATATTCTATCGATGCAGAATAAAGAATATAACAAGAATATAACGTTTTTACTATGTTTAAATACGCGTTTTCATATGATAATTGTCGAAAAACGTAATGGACATACGCGAATTTCGGTATATGCGAAGATAAAATCGTGAAATCTTTAATAATACTTGTGCCACAGTTAGAAAAATGTTACCCATCGATTCAGAACATTGCATTTCATAAGATCAAACATCTATTTTATATTGGAATCAAAGTTTGTAACATTCTTTCATATCGTATATACGATTTTTCGCTCATATACGCGAATCGTCGAAAAACGAAAAGTTGAAATCTCGTTCAATTTCATTGATTTTATATTCTATCGATGCAGAATAAAGAATATAACAAGAATATAACGTTTTTACTATGTTTAAATACGCGTTTTCATATGATAATTGTCGAAAAACGTAATCGACATACGCGAATTTCGGTATATGCGAAGATAAAATCGTGAAATCTTTAATAATACTTGTGCCACAGTTAGAAAAATGTTACCAATCGATTCAGAACATTGCATTTCATAAGATCAAACATATATTTTATATTTGAATCAAAGTTTTTAACATTCTTTCATATCGTATATACGATTTTTCGCACATATACGCGTATCGTCGAAAAACGAGAACTTGAAATCTCGTTCAATTTCATTGATTTTATATTCTATCGATGCAGAATAAAGAATATAACAAGAATATAACGTTTTTACTATGTTTAAATACGCGTTTTCATATGATAAATGTCGAAAAACGTAATCGACATACGCGAATTTCGGTATATGCTAAGATAAAATCGTGAAATCTTTAATAATACTTGTGCCACAGTCAGAAAAATGTTACCAATCGATTCAGAACATTGCATTTCATTAGATCAAACATCTATTTTATATTGGAATCAAAGTTTTTAACATTCTTTCATATCGTATATACGATTTTTCGCTCATATACGCGTATCGTCGAAAAACGAAAACTTGAAATCTCGTTCAATTTCATTGATTTTATATTCTATCGATGCAGAATAAAGAATATAACAAGAATATAACGTTTTTACTAAGTTTAAATACGCGTTTTCATATTATAATTGTCGAAAAACTTAATCGACATACGCGAATTTCGGTATATGCGAAGATAAAATCGTGAAATCTTTAATAATACTTGTGCCACAGTTAGAAAAATGTTACCAATCGATTCAGAACATTGCATTTCATAAGATCAAACATCTATTTTATATTGGAATCAAAGTTTTTAACATTCTTTCATATCGTATATACGATTTTTCGCTCATATACGCGTATCGTCGAAAAACGAGAATTTGAAATCTCGTTCAATTTCTTTGATTTTATATTCTATCGATGCAGAATAAAGAATATAACAAGAATATAACGTTTTTACTATGTTTAAATACGCGTTTTCAAATGATAATTGTCGAAAAACGTAATCGACATACGCGAATTTCGGTATATGCGAAGATAAAATCGTGAAATCTTTAATAATACTTGTGCCACAGATAGAAAAATGTTACCAATCGATTCAGAACATTGCATTACATAAGATCAAACAATTATTTTATATTGGAATCATATTTTTTAACATTCTTTCATATCGTATATACGATTTTTCGCTCATATACGCGTATCGTCGAAAAACGAAAACTTGAAATCTCGTTCAATTTCATTGATTTTATATTCTATCGATGCAGAATAAAGAATATAACAAGAATATAACGTTTTTACTATTTTTAAATACGCGTTTTCATATGATAATTGTCGAAAAACGTAATCGACATACGCGAATTTCGGTATATGCGAAGATAAAATCGTGAAATCTTTAATAATACTTGTGCCACAGTTAGAAAAATGTTACCAATCGATTCAGAACATTGCATTTCATAAGATCAAACATCTATTTTATATTGGAATCAAAGTTTTTAACATTCTTTCATATCGTATATACGATTTTTCGCTCATATACGCGTATCGTCGAAAAACGAAAACTTGAAATCTCGTTCAATTTCATTGATTTTATATTCTATCGATGCAGAATAAAGAATATAACAAGAATATAACGTTTTTACTATGTTTAAATACGCGTTTTCATATGATAATTGTCGAAAAACGTAATGGACATACGCGAATTTCGGTATATGCGAAGATAAAATCGTGAAATCTTTAATAATACTTGTGCCACAGTTAGAAAAATGTTACCCATCGATTCAGAACATTGCATTTCATAAGATCAAACATCTATTTTATATTGGAATCAAAGTTTTTAACATTCTTTCATATCGTATATACGATTTTTCGCTCATATACGCGAATCGTCGAAAAACGAAAAGTTGAAATCTCGTTCAATTTCATTGATTTTATATTCTATCGATGCAGAATAAAGAATATAACAAGAATATAACGTTTTTACTATGTTTAAATACGCGTTTTCATATGATAATTGTCGAAAAACGTAATCGACATACGCGAATTTCGGTATATGCGAAGATAAAATCGTGAAATCTTTAATAATACTTGTGCCACAGTTAGAAAAATGTTACCAATCGATTCAGAACATTGCATTTCATAAGATCAAACATCTATTTTATATTTGAATCAAAGTTTTTAACATTCTTTCATATCGTATATACGATTTTTCGCTCATATACGCGTATCGTCGAAAAACGAGAACTTGAAATCTCGTTCAATTTCATTGATTTTATATTCTATCGATGCAGAATAAAGAATATAACAAGAATATAACGTTTTTACTATGTTTAAATACGCGCTTTCATATGATAATTGTCGAAAAACGTAATCGACATACGCGAATTTCGGTATATGCTAAGATAAAATCGTGAAATCTTTAATAATACTTGTGCCACAGTCAGAAAAATGTTACCAATCGATTCAGAACATTGCATTTCATTAGATCAATCATCTATTTTATATTGGAATCAAAGTTTTTAACATTCTTTCATATCGTATATACGATTTTTCGCTCATATACGCGTATCGTCGAAAAACGAAAACTTGAAATCTCGTTCAATTTCATTGATTTTATATTCTATCGATGCAGAATAAAGAATATAACAAGAATATAACGTATTTACTATGTTTAAATACGCGTTTTCATATGATAATTGTCGAAAAACATAATCGACATACGCGAATTTCGGTATATGCGATGATAAAATCATGAAATCTTTAATAATACTTGTGCCACAGGTAGAAAAATGTTACCAATCGATTCAGAACATTGCATTTCATAAGATCAAACATCTATTTTATATTGGAAACAAAGTTTTTAACATTCTTTCATATCGTATATACGATTTTTCGCTCATATACGCGTATCGTCGAAAAACGAAAACTTGAAATCTCGTTCAATTTCATTGATTTTATATTCTATCAATGCAGAGTAAAGAATATAACAAGAATATAACGTTTTTACTATGTTTAAATACGCGTCTTCATATGATAATTGTCGAAAAACGTATTCGACATACGCGAATTTCGGTATATGCGAAGATAAAATCGGGAAATCTTTAATAATACTTGTGCCACAGTTAGAAAAATGTTACCAATCGATTCAGAACATTGCATTTCATAAGATCAAACATCTATTTTATATTGGAATCAAAGTTTTTAACATTCTTTCATATCGTATATACGATTTTTCGCTCATATACGCGTATCGTCGAAAAACGAAAACTTGAAATCTCGTTCAATTTCATTGATTTTATATTCTATCGATGCAGAATAAAGAATATAACAAGAATATAACGTTTTTACTATGTTTAAATACGCGTTTTCATATGATAATTGTCGAAAAACGTAATCGACATACGCGAATTTCGGTATATGCGAAGATAAAATCGTGAAATCTTTAATAATACTTGTGCCACAGTTAGAAAAATGTTACCAATCGATTCAGAACATTGCATTTCATAAGATCAAACATCTATTTTATATTGGAATCAAAGTTTTTAACATTCTTTCATATCGTATATACGATTTTTCGCTCATATACGCGTATCGTCGAAAAACGAAAACTTGAAATCTCGTTCAATTTCATTGATTTTATATTCTATCGATGCAGAATAAAGAATATAACAAGAATATAACGTTTTTACTATGTTTAAATACGCGTTTTCATATGATAATTGTCGAAAAACGTAATGGACATACGCGAATTTCGGTATATGCGAAGATAAAATCGTGAAATCTTTAATAATACTTGTGCCACAGTTAGAAAAATGTTACCCATCGATTCAGAACATTGCATTTCATAAGATCAAACATCTATTTTATATTGGAATCAAAGTTTTTAACATTCTTTCATATCGTATATACGATTTTTCGCTCATATACGCGAATCGTCGAAAAACGAAAAGTTGAAATCTCGTTCAATTTCATTGATTTTATATTCTATCGATGCAGAATAAAGAATATAACAAGAATATAACGTTTTTACTATGTTTAAATACGCGTTTTCATATGATAATTGTCGAAAAACGTAATCGACATACGCGAATTTCGGTATATGCGAAGATAAAATCGTGAAATCTTTAATAATACTTGTGCCACAGTTAGAAAAATGTTACCAATCGATTCAGAACATTGCATTTCATAAGATCAAACATCTATTTTATATTTGAATCAAAGTTTTTAACATTCTTTCATATCGTATATACGATTTTTCGCTCATATACGCGTATCGTCGAAAAACGAGAACTTGAAATCTCGTTCAATTTCATTGATTTTATATTCTATCGATGCAGAATAAAGAATATAACAAGAATATAACGTTTTTACTATGTTTAAATACGCGTTTTCATATGATAATTGTCGAAAAACGTAATCGACATACGCGAATTTCGGTATATGCTAAGATAAAATCGTGAAATCTTTAATAATACTTGTGCCACAGTCAGAAAAATGTTACCAATCGATTCAGAACATTGCATTTCATTAGATCAAACATCTATTTTATATTGGAATCAAAGTTTTTAACATTCTTTCATATCGTATATACGATTTTTCGCTCATATACGCGTATCGTCGAAAAACGAAAACTTGAAATCTCGTTCAATTTCATTGATTTTATATTCTATCGATGCAGAATAAAGAATATAACAAGAATATAACGTTTTTACTATGTTTAAATACGCGTTTTCATATGATAATTGTCGAAATACATAATCGACATACGCGAATTTCGGTATATGCGATGATAAAATCATGAAATCTTTAATAATACTTGTGCCACAGTTAGAAAAATGTTACCAATCGATTCAGAACATTGCATTTCATAAGATCAAACATCTATTTTATATTTGAAACAAAGTATTTAACATTCTTTCATATCGTATATACGATTTTTCGCTCATATACGCGTATCGTCGAAAAACGAAAACTTGAAATCTCGTTCAATTTCATTGATTTTATATTCTATCAATGCAGAGTAAAGAATATAACAAGAATATAACGTTTTTACTATGTTTAAATACGCGTTTTCATATGATAATTGTCGAAAAACGTAATCGACATACGCGAATTTCGGTATATGCGAAGATAAAATCATGAAATCTTTAATAATACTTGTGCCAAAGTTAGAAAAATGTTACCAATCGATTCAGAACATTGCATTTCATAAGATCAAACATCTATTTTTTATTGGAATCAAAGTTTTTAACATTCTTTCATATCGTATATACGATTTTTCGCTCATATACGCGTATCGTCGAAGAACGAAAACTTGACATCTCGTTCAATTTCATTGATTTTATATTCTATCGATGCAGAATAAAGAATATAACAAGAACATAACGTTTTTACTTTGTTTAAATACGCGTTTTCATATGATAATTGTCGAAAAACGTAATTGACATACGCGAATTTCGGTATATGCGAAGATAAAATCGTGAAATCTTTAATAATACTTGTGCCACAGTTAGAAAAATGTTACCAATCGATTCAGAACATTGCATTTCATAAGATCAAACATCTATTTTATATTGGAATCAAAGTTTTTAACATTCTTTCATATCGTATATACGATTTTTAGCTCATATACGCGTATCGTCGAAAAACGAAAACTTGAAATCTCGTTCAATTTCATTGATTTTATATTCTATCGATGCAGAATAAAGAATATAACAAGAATATAACGTTTTTACTATGTTTAAATACGCGTTTTCATATGATAATTGTCGAAATACATAATCGACATACGCGAATTTCGGTATATGCGATGATAAAATCATGAAATCTTTAATAATACTTGTGCCACAGTTAGAAAAATGTTACCAATCGATTCAGAACATTGCATTTCATAAGATCAAACATCTATTTTATATTTGAAACAAAGTATTTAACATTCTTTCATATCGTATATACGATTTTTCGCTCATATACGCGTATCGTCGAAAAACGAAAACTTGAAATCTCGTTCAATTTCATTGATTTTATATTCTATCAATGCAGAGTAAAGAATATAACAAGAATATAACGTTTTTACTATGTTTAAATACGCGTTTTCATATGATAATTGTCGAAAAACGTAATCGACATACGCGAATTTCGGTATATGCGAAGATAAAATCGTGAAATCTTTAATAATACTTGTGCCAAAGTTAGAAAAATGTTACCAATCGATTCAGAACATTGTATTTCATAAGATCAAACATCTATTTTTTATTGGAATCAAAGTTTTTAACATTCTTTCATATCGTATATACGATTTTTCGCTCATATACGCGTATCGTCGAAGAACGAAAACTTGACATCTCGTTCAATTTCATTGATTTTATATTCTATCGATGCAGAATAAAGAATATAACAAGAACATAACGTTTTTACTTTGTTTAAATACGCGTTTTCATATGATAATTGTCGAAAAACGTAATTGACATACGCGAATTTCGGTATATGCGAAGATAAAATCGTGAAATCTTTAATAATACTTGTTCCACAGTTAGAAAAATGTTACCAATCGATTCAGAACATTGCATTTCATAAGATCAAACATCTATTTTATATTGGAATCAAAGTTTTTAACATTCTTTCATATCGTATATACGATTTTTAGCTCATATACGCGTATCGTCGAAAAACGAAAACTTGAAATCTCGTTCAATTTCATTGATTTTATATTCTATCGATGCAGAATAAAGAATATAACAAGAATATAACGTTTTTACTATGTTTAAATACGCGTTTTCATATGATAATTGTCGAAAAACCTAATCGACATACGCGAATTTCGGTATATGCGAAGATAAAAACGTGAAATCTTTAATAATACTTGTGCCACAGTTAGAAAAATGTTACCAATCGATTCAGAACATTGCATTTCATAAGATCAAACATCTATTTTATATTGGAATCAAAGTTTTTATCATTCTTTCATATCGTATATACGATTTTTCTCTCATATACGCGTATCGTCGAAAAAAAAAAAACTTGAAATCTCGTTCAATTTCATTGATTCTATATTCTATCGATGCAGAATAAAGAATATAACAAGAATATAACGTTTTTTCTATGTTTAAATACGCGTTTTCATATGATAATTGTCGAAAAACGTAATCGACATACGCGAATTTCGGTATATGCTAAGATAAAATCGTGAAATCTTTAATAATACTTGTGCCACAGTCAGAAAAATGTTACCAATCGATTCAGAACATTGAATTTCATTAGATCAAACATCTATTTTATATTGGAATCAAAGTTTTTAACATTCTTTCCTATCGTATATACGATTTTTCGCTCATATACGCGTATCGTCGAAAAACGAAAACTTGAAATCTCGTTCAATTTCATTGATTTTATATTCTATCGATGCAGAATAAAGAATATAACAAGAATATAACGTTTTTACTATGTTTAAATACGCGTTTTCATATGATAATTGTCGAAAAACGTAATCGACATACGCGAATTTCGGTATATGCGAAGATAAAAACGTGAAATCTTTAATAATACTTGTGCCACAGTTAGAAAAATGTTACCAATCGATTCAGAACATCGCATTTCATAAGATCAAACATCTATTTTATATTGGAATCAAAGTTTTTAACATTCTTTCATATCGTATATACGATTTTTCGCTCATATACGCGTATCGTCGAAAAACGAAAACTTGAAATCTCGTTCAATTTCATTGATTTTATATTCTATCGATGCAGAATAAAGAATATAACAAGAATATAACGTTTTAACTATGATTAAATACGCGTTTTCATATGATAATTGTCGAAAAACTTCATCAACATACGCGAATTTCGGTATATGCGAAGTTAAAATCGTGAAATCTTTAATAATACTTGTGCCACAGTTAGAAAAATGTTACCAATCGATTCAGAACATTGCATTTCATAAGATCAAACATCTATTTTATATTGGAATCAAAGTTTTTAACATTCTTTAATATCGTATATACGATTTTTCGCTCTTATACGCGTATCGTCGAAAAACGAAAACTTGAAATCTCGTTCAATCTCATTGATTTTATATTCTATCGATGCAGAATAAAGAATATAACAAGAATATAACGCTTTTACTATGTTTAAATACGCGTTTTCATATGATAATTGTCGAAAAACGTAATCGACATACGCGAATTTCGGTATATGCGAAGATAAAATCGTGAATTCTTTAATAATACTTGTGCCACAGTTAGAAAAATGTTTCCAATCGATTCAGGACATTGCATTTCATAAGATCAAACATCTATTTTATATTGGAATCAAAGTTTTTAACATTCTTTCATATCGTATATACGATTTTTCGCTCATATACGCGTATCGTCGAAAAACGAAAACTTGAAATCTCGTTCAATTTCATTGATTTTATATTCTATCGATGCAGAATAAAGAATATAACAAGAATATAACGTTTTTACTATGTTTAAATACGCGTTTTCATATGATAATTGTCGAAAAACCTAATCGACATACGCGAATTTCGGTATATGCGAAGATAAAAACGTGAAATCTTTAATAATACTTGTGCCACAGTTAGAAAAATGTTACCAATCGATTCAGAACATTGCATTTCATAAGATCAAACATCTATTTTATATTGGAATCAAAGTTTTTAACATTCTTTCATATCGTATATACGATTTTTCTCTCATATACGCGTATCGTCGAAAAAAAAAAACTTGAAATCTCGTTCAATTTCATTGATTCTATATTCTATCGATGCAGAATAAAGAATATAACAAGAATATAACGTTTTTACTATGTTTAAATACGCGTTTTCATATGATAATTGTCGAAAAACGTAATCGACATACGCGAATTTCGGTATATGCTAAGATAAAATCGTGAAATCTTTAATAATACTTGTGCCACAGTCAGAAAAATGTTACCAATCGATTCAGAACATTGAATTTCATTAGATCAAACATCTATTTTATATTGGAATCAAAGTTTTTAACATTCTTTCCTATCGTATATACGATTTTTCGCTCATATACGCGTATCGTCGAAAAACGAAAAGTTGAAATCTCGTTCAATTTCATTGATTTTATATTCTATCGATGCAGAATAAAGAATATAACAAGAATATAACGTTTTTACTATGTTTAAATACGCGTTTTCATATGATAATTGTCGAAAAACGTAATCGACATACGCGAATTTCGGTATATGCGAAGATAAAAACGTGAAATCTTTAATAATACTTGTGCCACAGTTAGAAAAATGTTACCAATCGATTCAGAACATCGCATTTCATAAGATCAAACATCTATTTTATATTGGAATCAAAGTTTTTAACATTCTTTCATATCGTATATACGATTTTTCGCTCATATACGCGTATCGTCGAAAAACGAAAACTTGAAATCTCGTTCAATTTCATTGATTTTATATTCTATCGATGCAGAATAAAGAATATAACAAGAATATAACGTTTTTACTATGATTAAATACGCGTTTTCATATGATAATTGTCGAAAAACTTCATCAACATACGCGAATTTCGGTATATGCGAAGTTAAAATCGTGAAATCTTTAATTATACTTGTGCCACAGTTAGAAAAATGTTACCAATCGATTCAGAACATTGCATTTCATAAGATCAAACATCTATTTTATATTGGAATCAAAGTTTTTAACATTCTTTAATATCGTATATACGATTTTTCGCTCTTATACGCGTATCGTCGAAAAACGAAAACTTGAAATCTCGTTCAATTTCATTGATTTTATATTCTATCGATGCAGAATAAAGAATATAACAAGAATATAACGCTTTTACTATGTTTAAATACGCGTTTTCATATGATAATTGTCGAAAAACGTAATCGACATACGCGAATTTCGGTATATGCGAAGATAAAATCGTGAATTCTTTAATAATACTTGTGCCACAGTTAGAAAAATGTTTCCAATCGATTCAGGACATTCCATTTCATAAGATCAAACATCTATTTTATATTGGAATCAAAGTTTTTAACATTCTTTCATATCGTATATACGATTTTTCGCTCATATACGCGTATCGTCGAAAAACGAAAACTTGAAATCTCGTTCAATTTCATTGATTTTATATTCTATCGATGCAGAATAAAGAATATAACAAGAATATAACGTTTTTACTAAGATTAAATACGCGTTTTCATATGATAATTGTCGAAAAACTTAATCGACATACGCGAATTTTGGTATATGCGAAGATAAAATCGTGAATTCTTTAATAATACTTGTTCCACAGTTAGAAAAATGTTACCACTCGATTCAGTACATTGCAGTTCATAAGATCAAACATCTATTTTATATTGGAATCAAAGTTTTTAACATTCTTTCATATCGTATATACGATTTTTGGCTCATATACGCGTATCGTCGAAAAACGAAAACTTGAAATCTCGTTCAATTTCATTGATTTTATATTCTATCGATGCAGAATATAGAATGTAACAAGAATATAACGTTTTTACTATGTTTAAATACGCGTTTTCATATGATAATTGTCGAAAAACGAAATCGGCATACGCGAATTTCGGTATATGCGAAGATAAAATCGTGAAATCTTTAATTATACTTGTGCCAGAGTTAGAAAAATGTTACCAATCGATTCAGAACATTGCATATCATAAGATCAAACATTTATTTTATATTGGAATCAAAGTTTTTAACATTCTTTCATATCGTATATACGATTTTTCGCTCATATACGCGTATCGTCGAAAAAAAGAAAACTTGAATTCTCGTTCAATTTCATTGATTTTTTATTCTATCAATGCAGAATAAAGAATATAACGAGAATATAACGTTCTTACTATGTTTGAATATGCGTTTTCATATGATAATTGTCGAAAAACGTAATCGACATACGCGAATTTCGGTATATGCGAAGATAAAATCGTGAAATCTTTAATAATACTTGTGCCACAGTTAGAAAAATGTTACCAATCGATTCAGAACATTGCATTTCATAAGATCAAACATCTATTTTATATTGGAATCAAAGTTTTTAACATTCTTTCATATCGTATATACGATTTTTCGCTCATATACGCGAATCGTCGAAAAACGAAAAGTTGAAATCTCGTTCTATTTCATTGATTTTATATTCTATCGATGCAGAATAAAGAATATAACAAGAATATAACGTTTTTACTATGTTTAAATATGCGTTTTCATATGATAATTGTCGAAAAACGTAATCGACATACGCGAATTTCGGTATATGCGAAGATAAAATCGTGAAATCTTTAATAATACTTGTGCCACAGTTAGAAAAATGTTACCAATCGATTCAGAACATTGCATTTCATAAGATCAAACATCTATTTTATATTTGAATCAAAGTTTTTAACATTCTTTCATATCGTATATACGATTTTTCGCTCATATACGCGTATCGTCGAAAAACGAGAACTTGAAATCTCGTTCAATTTCATTGATTTTATATTCTATCGATGCAGAATAAAGAATATAACAAGAATATAACGTTTTTACTATGTTTAAATACGCGTTTTCATATGATAATTGTCGAAAAACGTAATCGACATACGCGAATTTCGGTATATGATAAGATAAAATCGTGAAATCTTTAATAATACTTGTGCCACAGTCAGAAAAATGTTACCAATCGATTCAGAACATTGCATTTCATTAGATCAAACATCTATTTTATATTGGAATCAAAGTTTTTAACATTCTTTCATATCGTATATACGATTTTTCGCGCATATACGCGTATCGTCGAAAAACGAAAACTTGAAATCTCGTTCAATTTCATTGGTTTTATATTCTATCGATGCAGAATAAAGAATATAACAAGAATATAACGTTTTTACTATGTTTAAATACGCGTTTTTATATGATAATTGTCGAAAAATGTAATCGACATACGCGAATTTCGGTATATGCGAAGATAAAAACGTGAAATCTTTAATAATACTTGTGCCACAGTTAGAAAAATGTTACCAATCGATTCAGAACATTGCATTTCATAAGATCAAACATCTATTTTATATTGGAATCAAAGTTTTTAACATTCTTTCATATCGTATATACGATTTTTCGCTCATATACGCGTATCGTCGAAAAACGAAAACTTGAAATCTCGTTCAATTTCATTGATTTTATATTCTATCGATGCAGAATAAAGAATATAACAAGAATATAACGTTTTTACTATGTTTAAATACGCGTTTTCATATGATAATTGTCGAAAAACGTATTCGACATACGCGAATTTCGGTATATGCGAAGATAAAATCGTGAATTCTTTAATAATACTTGTGCCACAGTTAGAAAAATGTTACCAATCGATTCAGAACATTGCATTTCATAAGATCAAACATCTATTTTATATTGGAATCAAAGTTTTTAATATTCTTTCATAACGTATATACGATTTTTCGCTCATATACGCGTATCGTCGAAAAACGAAAACTTGAAATCTCGTTCAATTTCATTGATTTTATATTCTATCGATGCAGAATAAAGAATATAACAAGAACATAACGTTTTTACTTTGTTTAAATACGCGTTTTCATATGATAATTGTCGAAAAACGTAATCGACATACGCGAATTTCGTTATATGCGAAGATATAATCGTGAAATCTTTAATAATACTTGTGCCACAGTTAGAAAAATGTTACCAATCGATTCAGAACATTGCATTTCATAAGATCAAATATCTATTTTATATTGGAATCAAAGTTTTTAACATTGTTTCATATCGTATATACGATTTTTCGCTCATATACGCGAATCGTCGAAAAACGAAAAGTTGAAATCTCGTTCAATTTCATTGATTTTATATTCTATCGATGCAGAATAAAGAATATAACAAGAATACAACGTTTTTACTATGTTTAAATACGCGTTTTCATATGATAATTGTCGAAAAACCTAATCGACATACGCGAATTTCGGTATATGCGATGATAAAATCGTGAAATCTTTAATAATACTTGTGCCACGGTTAGAAAAATGTTACCAATCGATTCAGAACATTGCATTTCATAAGATCAAACATCTATTTTATATTGGAAACAAAGTTTTTAACATTCTTTCATATCGTATATACGATTTTTCGCTCATATACGCGTATCGTCGAAAAACGAAAACTTGAAATCTCGTTCAATTTCATTGATTTTATATTCTATCAATGCAGAATAAAGAATATAACAAGAATATAACGTTTTTACTATGTTTAAATACGCGTTTTCATATGATAATTGTCGAAAAACGTAATCGACATACGCGAATTTCGGTATATGCGAAGATAAAATCGGGAAATCTTTAATAATACTTGTGCCACAGTTAGAAAAATGTTACCAATCGATTCAGAACATTGCATTTCATAAGATCAAACATCTATTTTATATTGGAATCAAAGTATTTAACATTCTTTCATATCGTATATACGATTTTTCGCTCATATACGCGTATCGTCGAAAAACGAAAACTTGAAATCTCGTTCAATTTCATTGATTTTATATTCTATCGATGCAGAATAAAGAATATAACAAGAATATAAAGTTTTTACTATGTTTAAATACGCGTTTTCATATGATAATTGTCGAAAAACGTAAACGACATACGCGAATTTCGGTATATGCGAAGATAAAATCGTGAAATCTTTAATAATACTTGTGCCACAGTTAGAAAAATGTTACCAATCGATTCAGAACATTGCATTTCATAAGATCAAACATCTATTTTATATTGGAATCAAAGTTTTTAACATTCTTTCATATCGTATATACGATTTTTCGCTCATATACGCGTATCGTCGAAAAACGAAAACTTGAAATCTCGTTCAATTTCATTGATTTTATATTCTATCAATGCAGAGTAAAGAATATAACAAGAATATAACGTTTTTACTATGTTTAAATACGCGTTTTCATATGATAATTGTCGAAAAACGTAATCGACATACGCGAATTTCGGTATATGCGAAGATAAAATCGGGAAATCTTTAATAATACTTGTGCCACAGTTAGAAAAATGTTAGCAATCGATTCAGAACATTGCATTTCATAAGATCAAACATCTATTTTATATTGGAATCAAAGTATTTAACATTCTTTCATATCGTATATACGATTTTTCGCTCATATACGCGTATCGTCGAAAAACGAAAACTTGAAATCTCGTTCAATTTCATTGATTTTATATTCTATCGATGCAGAATAAAGAATATAACAAGAATATAAAGTTTTTACTATGTTTAAATACGCGTTTTCATATGATAATTGTCGAAAAACGTAAACGACATACGCGAATTTCGGTATATGCGAAGATAAAATCGTGAAATCTTTAATAATACTTGTGCCACAGTTAGAAAAATGTTACCAATCGATTCAGAACATTGCATTTCATAAGATCAAACATCTATTTTATATTGGAATCAAAGTTTTTAACATTCTTTCATATCGTATATACGATTTTTCGCTCATATACGCGTATCGTCGAAAAACGAAAACTTGAAATCTCGTTCAATTTCATTGATTTTATATTCTATCGATGCAGAATAAAGAATATAACAAGAATATAACGTTTTTACTATGATTAAATACGCGTTTTCATATGATAATTGTCGAAAAACGTAATCGACATACGCGAATTTCGGTATATGATAAGATAAAATCGTGAAATCTTTAATAATACTTGTGCCACAGTCAGAAAAATGTTACCAATCGATTCAGAACATTGCATTTCATTAGATCAAACATCTATTTTATATTGGAATCAAAGTTTTTAACATTCTTTCATATCGTATATACGATTTTTCGCGCATATACGCGTATCGTCGAAAAACGAAAACTTGAAATCTCGTTCAATTTCATTGGTTTTATATTCTATCGATGCAGAATAAAGAATATAACAAGAATATAACGTTTTTACTATGTTTAAATACGCGTTTTCATATGATAATTGTCGAAAAATGTAATCGACATACGCGAATTTCGGTATATGCGAAGATAAAAACGTGAAATCTTTAATAATACTTGTGCCACAGTTAGAAAAATGTTACCAATCGATTCAGAACATTGCATTTCATAAGATCAAACATCTATTTTATATTGGAATCAAAGTTTTTAACATTCTTTCATATCGTATATACGATTTTTCGCTCATATACGCGTATCGTCGAAAAACGAAAACTTGAAATCTCGTTCAATTTCATTGATTTTATATTCTATCGATGCAGAATAAAGAATATAACAAGAATATAACGTTTTTACTATGTTTAAATACGCGTTTTCATATGATAATTGTCGAAAAACGTATTCGACATACACGAATTTCGGTATATGCGAAGATAAAATCGTGAATTCTTTAATAATACTTGTGCCACAGTTAGAAAAATGTTACCAATCGATTCAGAACATTGCATTTCATAAGATCAAACATCTATTTTATATTGGAATCAAAGTTTTTAATATTCTTTCATAACGTATATACGATTTTTCGCTCATATACGCGTATCGTCGAAAAACGAAAACTTGAAATCTCGTTCAATTTCATTGATTTTATATTCCATCGATGCAGAATAAAGAATATAACAAGAACATAACGTTTTTACTTTGTTTAAATACGCGTTTTCATATGATAATTGTCGAAAAACGTAATCGACATACGCGAATTTCGTTATATGCGAAGATATAATCGTGAAATCTTTAATAATACTTGTGCCACAGTTAGAAAAATGTTACCAATCGATTCAGAACATTGCATTTCATAAGATCAAATATCTATTTTATATTGGAATCAAAGTTTTTAACATTCTTTCATATCGTATATACGATTTTTCGCTCATATACGCGAATCGTCGAAAAACGAAAAGTTGAAGTCTCGTTCAATTTCATTGATTTTATATTCTATCGATGCAGAATAAAGAATATAACAAGAATACAACGTTTTTACTATGTTTAAATACGCGTTTTCATATGATAATTGTCGAAAAACCTAATCGACATACGCGAATTTCGGTATATGCGATGATAAAATCGTGAAATCTTTAATAATACTTGTGCCACAGTTAGAAAAATGTTACCAATCGATTCAGAACATTGCATTTCATAAGATCAAACATCTATTTTATATTGGAAACAAAGTTTTTAACATTCTTTCATATCGTATATACGATTTCTCGCTCATATACGCGTATCGTCGAAAAACGAAAACTTGAAATCTCGTTCAATTTCATTGATTTTATATTCTATCAATGCAGAGTAAAGAATATAACAAGAATATAACGTTTTTACTATGTTTAAATACGCGTTTTCATATGATAATTGTCGAAAAACGTAATCGACATACGCGAATTTCGGTATATGCGAAGATAAAATCGGGAAATCTTTAATAATACTTGTGCCACAGTTAGAAAAATGTTACCAATCGATTCAGAACATTGCATTTCATAAGATCAAACATCTATTTTATATTGGAATCAAAGTATTTAACATTCTTTCATATCGTATATACGATTTTTCGCTCATATACGCGTATCGTCGAAAAACGAAAACTTGAAATCTCGTTCAATTTCATTGATTTTATATTCTATCGATGCAGAATAAAGAATATAACAAGAATATAAAGTTTTTACTATGTTTAAATACGCGTTTTCATATTATAATTGTCGAAAAACGTAAACGACATACGCGAATTTCGGTATATGCGAAGATAAAATCGTGAAATCTTTAATAATACTTGTGCCACAGTTAGAAAAATGTTACCAATCGATTCAGAACATTGCATTTCATAAGATCAAACATCTATTTTATATTGGAATCAAAGTTTTTAACATTCTTTCATATCGTATATACGATTTTTCGCTCATATACGCGTATCGTCGAAAAACGAAAACTTGAAATCTCGTTCAATTTCATTGATTTTATATTCTATCAATGCAGAGTAAAGAATATAACAAGAATATAACGTTTTTACTATGTTTAAATACGCGTTTTCATATGATAATTGTCGAAAAACGTAATCGACATACGCGAATTTCGGTATATGCGAAGATAAAATCGGGAAATCTTTAATAATACTTGTGCCACAGTTAGAAAAATGTTACCAATCGATTCAGAACATTGCATTTCATAAGATCAAACATCTATTTTATATTGGAATCAAAGTATTTAACATTCTTTCATATCGTATATACGATTTTTCGCTCATATACGCGTATCGTCGACAAACGAAAACTTGAAATCTCGTTCAATTTCATTGATTTTATATTCTATCGATGCAGAATAAAGAATATAACAAGAATATAACGTTTTTTCTATGATTAAATACGCGTTTTCATATGATAATTGTCGAAAAACGTATTCGACATACGCGAATTTCGGTATATGCGAAGATAAAAACGTGAAATCTTTAATAATACTTGTGCCACAGTTAGAAAAATGTTACCAATCGATTCAGAACATTGCATTTCATAAGATCAAACATCTATTTTATATTGGAATCAAAGTTTTTAACATTCTTTAATATCGTATATACGATTTTTCGCTCATATACGCGTATCGTCGAAAAACGAAAACTTGAAATCTCGTTCAATTTCATTGATTTTATATTCCATCGATGCAGAATAAAGAATATAACAAGAACATAACGTTTTTACTTTGTTTAAATACGCGTTTTCATATGATAATTGTCGAAAAACGTAATCGACATACGCGAATTTCGTTATATGCGAAGATATAATCGTGAAATCTTTAATAATACTTGTGCCACAGTTAGAAAAATGTTACCAATCGATTCAGAACATTGCATTTCATAAGATCAAATATCTATTTTATATTGGAATCAAAGTTTTTAACATTCTTTCATATCGTATATACGATTTTTCGCTCATATACGCGAATCGTCGAAAAACGAAAAGTTGAAATCTCGTTCAATTTCATTGATTTTATATTCTATCGATGCAGAATAAAGAATATAACAAGAATATAACGTTTTTACTATGTTTAAATACGCGTTTTCATATGATAATTGTCGAAAAACCTAATCGACATACGCGAATTTCGGTATATGCGATGATGAAATCGTGAAATCTTTAATAATACTTGTGCCACAGTTAGAAAAATGTTACCAATCGATTCAGAACATTGCATTTCATAAGATCAAACATCTATTTTATATTGGAAACAAAGTTTTTAACATTCTTTCATATCGTATATACGATTTTTCGCTCATATACGCGTATCGTCGAAAAACGAAAACTTGAAATCTCGTTCAATTTCATTGATTTTATATTCTATCAATGCAGAGTAAAGAATATAACAAGAATATAACGTTTTTACTATGTTTAAATACGCGTTTTCATATGATAATTGTCGAAAAACTTAATCGACATACGCGAATTTCGGTATATGCGAAGATAAAATCGGGAAATCTTTAATAATACTTGTGCCACAGTTAGAAAAATGTTACCAATCGATTCAGAACATTGCATTTCATAAGATCAAACATCTATTTTATATTGGAATCAAAGTATTTAACATTCTTTCATATCGTATATACGATTTTTCGCTCATATACGCGTATCGTCGAAAAACGAAAACTTGAAATCTCGTTCAATTTCATTGATTTTATATTCTATCGATGCAGAATAAAGAATATAACAAGAATATAAAGTTTTTACTATGTTTAAATACGCGTTTTCATATGATAATTGTCGAAAAACGTAAACGACATACGCGAATTTCGGTATATGCGAAGATAAAATCGTGAAATCTTTAATAATACTTGTGCCACAGTTAGAAAAATGTTACCAATCGATTCAGAACATTGCATTTCATAAGATCAAACATCTATTTTATATTGGAATCAAAGTTTTTAACATTCTTTCATATCGTATATACGATTTTTCGCTCATATACGCGTATCGTCGAAAAACGAAAACTTGAAATCTCGTTCAATTTCATTGATTTTATATTCTATCAATGCAGAGTAAAGAATATAACAAGAATATAACGTTTCTACTATGTTTAAATACGCGTTTTCATATGATAATTGTCGAAAAACGTAATCGACATACGCGAATTTCGGTATATGCGAAGATAAAATCGGGAAATCTTTAATAATACTTGTGCCACAGTTAGAAAAATGTTACCAATCGATTCAGAACATTGCATTTCATAAGATCAAACATCTATTTTATATTGGAATCAAAGTATTTAACATTCTTTCATATCGTATATACGATTTTTCGCTCATATACGCGTATCGTCGACAAACGAAAACTTGAAATCTCGTTCAATTTCATTGATTTTATATTCTATCGATGCAGAATAAAGAATATAACAAGAATATAACGTTTTTTCTATGATTAAATACGCGTTTTCATATGATAATTGTCGAAAAACGTAATCGACATACGCGAATTTCGGTATATGCGAAGATAAAAACGTGAAATCTTTAATAATACTTGTGCCACAGTTAGAAAAATGTTACCAATCGATTCAGAACATTGCATTTCATAAGATCAAACATCTATTTTATATTGGAATCAAAGTTTTTAACATTCTTTAATATCGTACATACGATTTTTCGCTCATATACGCGTATCGTCGAAAAACGAAAACTTGAAATCTCGTTCAATTTCATTGATTTTATATTCTATCGATGCAGAATAAAGAATATAACAAGAATATAACGTTTTTACTATGATTAAATACGCGTTTTCATATGATAATTGTCGAAAAACGTAATCGACATACGCGAATTTCGGTATATGCTAAGATAAAATCGTGAAATCTTTAATAATACTTGTGCCACAGTTAGAAAAATGTTACCAATCGATTCAGAACATTGCATTTCATAAGATCAAACATCTATTTTATATTGGAATCAAAGTTTTTAACATTCTTTCATATCGTATATACGATTTTTCGCTCATATACGCGTATCGTCGAAAAACGAAAACTTGAAATCTCGTTCAATTTCAATGATTTTTTATTCTATCGATGCAGAATAAAGAATATAACAAGAATATAACGTTTTTACTATGTTTAAATACGCGTTTTCATATGATAATTGTCGAAAAACGTAATCGACATACGCGAATTTCGGTATATGCGAAGATAAAAACGTGAAATCTTTAATAATACTTGTGCCACAGTTAGAAAAATGTTACCAATCGATTCAGAACATTGCATTTCATAAGATCAAATAACTATTTTATATTGGAATCAAAGTTTTTAACATTCTTTCATATCGTATATACGATTTTTCGCTCATATACGCGTATCGTCGAAAAACGAAAACTTGAAATCTCGTTCAATTTCATTGATTTTATATTCTATCAATGCAGAGTAAAGAATATAACAAGAATATAACGTTTTTACTATGTTTAAATACGCGTTTTCATATGATAATTGTCGAAAAACGTAATCGACATACGCGAATTTCGGTATATGCGAAGATAAAATCGGGAAATCTTTAATAATACTTGTGCCACAGTTAGAAAAATGTTACCAATCGATTCAGAACATTGCATTTCATAAGATCAAACATCTATTTTATATTGGAATCAAAGTATTTAACATTCTTTCATATCGTATATACGATTTTTCGCTCATATACGCGTATCGTCGACAAACGAAAACTTGAAATCTCGTTCAATTTCATTGATTTTATATTCTATCGATGCAGAATAAAGAATATAACAAGAATATAACGTTTTTTCTATGATTAAATACGCGTTTTCATATGATAATTGTCGAAAAACGTAATCGACATACGCGAATTTCGGTATATGCGAAGATAAAAACGTGAAATCTTTAATAATACTTGTGCCACAGTTAGAAAAATGTTACCAATCGATTCAGAACATTGCATTTCATAAGATCAAACATCTATTTTATGTTGGAATCAAAGTTTTTAACATTCTTTAATATCGTATATACGATTTTTCGCTCATATACGCGTATCGTCGAAAAACGAAAACTTGAAATCTCGTTCAATTTCATTGATTTTATATTCTATCGAAGCAGAATAAAGAATATAACAAGAATATAACGTTTTTACTATGTTTAAATACGCGTTTTCATATGATAATTGTCGAAAAACGTAATCGACATACGCGAATTTCGGTATATGCGAAGATAAAATCGGGAAATCTTTAATAATACTTGTGCCACAGTTAGAAAAATGTTACCAATCGATTCAGAACATTGCATTTCATAAGATCAAACATCTATTTTATATTGGAATCAAAGTATTTAACATTCTTTCATATCGTATATACGATTTTTCGCTCATAGACGCGTATCGTCGACAAACGAAAACTTGAAACCTCGTTCAATTTCATTGATTTTATATTCTATCGATGCAGAATAAAGAATATATCAAGAATATAACGTTTTTTCTATGATTAAATACGCGTTTTCATATGATAATTGTCGAAAAACGTAATCGACATACGCGAATTTCGGTATATGCGAAGATAAAAACGTGAAATCTTTAATAATACTTGTGCCACAGTTAGAAAAATGTTACCAATCGATTCAGAACATTGCATTTCATAAGATCAAACATCTATTTTATATTGGAATCAAAGTTTTTAACATTCTTTCATATCGTATATACGATTTTTCGCTCATATACGCGTATCGTCGAAAAACGAAAACTTGAAATCTCGTTCAATTTCATTGATTTTATATTCTATCGATGCAGAATAAAGAATATAACAAGAATATTACGTTTTTACTATGTTTAAATACGCGTTTTCATATGATAATTGTCGAAAAACGTAATCGACATACGCGAATTTCGGTATATGCGAAGATAAAAACGTGAAATCTTTAATAATACTTGTGCCACAGTTAGAAAAATGTTACCAATCGATTCAGAACATTGCATTTCATAAGATCAAATAACTATTTTATATTGGAATCAAAGTTTTTAACATTCTTTCATATCGTATATACGATTTTTCGCTCATATACGCGTATCGTCGAAAAACGAAAACTTGAAATCTCGTTCAATTTCATTGATTTTATATTCTATCGATGCAGAATAAAGAATATAACAAGAATATAACGTTTTTACTATGTTTAAATTCGCGTTTTCATATGATAATTGTCGAAAAAACGTAAACGACATACGCGAATTTCGGTATATGCGAAGATAAAATCGTGAAATCTTTAATAATACTTGTGCCACAGTTAGAAAAATGTTACCAATCGATTCAGAACATTGCATTTCATAAGATCAAACATCTATTTTATATTGGAATCAAAGTATTTAACATTCTTTCATATCGTATATACGATTTTTCGCTCATATACGCGTATCGTCGACAAACGAAAACTTGAAATCTCGTTCAATTTCATTGATTTTATATTCTATCGATGCAGAATAAAGAATATAACAAGAATATAACGTTTTTTCTATGATTAAATACGCGTTTTCATATGATAATTGTCGAAAAACGTATTCGACATACGCGAATTTCGGTATATGCGAAGATAAAAACGTGAAATCTTTAATAATACTTGTGCCACAGTTAGAAAAATGTTACCAATCGATTCAGAACATTGCATTTCATAAGATCAAACATCTATTTTATATTGGAATCAAAGTTTTTAACATTCTTTAATATCGTATATACGATTTTTCGCTCATATACGCGTATCGTCGAAAAACGAAAACTTGAAATCTCGTTCAATTTCATTGATTTTATATTCTATCGAAGCAGAATAAAGAATATAACAAGAATATAACGTTTTTACTATGTTTAAATACGCGTTTTCATATGATAATTGTCGAAAAACGTAATCGACATACGCGAATTTCGGTATATGCTAAGATAAAATCGTGAAATCTTTAATAATACTTGTGCCACAGTTAGAAAAATGTTACCAATCGATTCAGAACATTGCATTACATAAGATCAAACATCTATTTTATATTGGAATCAAAGTTTTTAACATTCTTTAATATCGTATATACGATTTTTCGCTCATATACGCGTATCGTCGAAAAACGAAAACTTGAAATCTCGTTCAATTTCATTGATTTTATATTCTCTCGATGCAGAATTAAGAATATAACAAGAATATAACGTTTTTACTATGATTAAATACGCGTTTTCATATGATAATTGTCGAAAAACGTAATCGACATACGCGAATTTCGGTATATGCTAAGATAAAATCGTGAAATCTTTAATAATACTTGTGCCACAGTTAGAAAAATGTTACCAATCGATTCAGAACATTGCATTTCATAAGATCAAACATCTATTTTATATTGGAATCAAAGTTTTTAACATTCTTTCATATCGTATATACGATTTTTCGCTCATATACGCGTATCGTCGAAAAACGAAAACTTGAAATCTCGTTCAATTTCAATGATTTTATATTCTATCAATGCAGAGTAAAGAATATAACAAGAATATAACGTTTTTACTATGTTTAAATACGCGTTTTCATATGATAATTGTCGAAAAACGTAATCGACATACGCGAATTTCGGTATATGCGAAGATAAAATCGGGAAATCTTTAATAATACTTGTGCCACAGTTAGAAAAATGTTACCAATCGATTCAGAACATTGCATTTCATAAGATCAAACATCTATTTTATATTGGAATCAAAGTATTTAACATTCTTTCATATCGTATATACGATTTTTCTCTCATATACGCGTATCGTCGACAAACGAAAACTTGAAATCTCGTTCAATTTCATTGATTTTATATTCTATCGATGCAGAATAAAGAATATAACAAGAATATAACGTTTTTACTATGTTTAAATACGCGTTTTCATATGATAATTGTCGAAAAACGTATTCGACATACGCGAATTTCGGTATATGCGAAGATAAAATCGTGAAATCTTTAATAATACTTGTGCCACAGTTAGAAAAATGTTACCAATCGATTCAGAACATTGCATTTCATAAGATCAAACATCTATTTTATATTGGAATCAAAGTTTTTAATATTCTTTCATATCGTATATACGATTTTTCGCTCATATACGCGTATCGTCGACAAACGAAAACTTGAAATCTCGTTCAATTTCATTGATTTTATATTCCATCGATGCAGAATAAAGAATATAACAAGAACATAACGTTTTTACTTTGTTTAAATACGCGTTTTCTTATGATAATTGTCGAAAAACGTAATCGACATACGCGAATTTCGTTATATGCGAAGATATAATCGTGAAATCTTTAATAATACTTGTGCCACAGTTAGAAAAATGTTACCAATCGATTCAGAACATTGCATTTCATAAGATCAAACATCTATTTTATATTGGAATCAAAGTATTTAACATTCTTTCATATCGTATATACGATTTTTCGCTCATATACGCGTATCGTCGAAAAACGAATACTTGAAATCTCGTTCAATTTCATTGATTTTATATTCTATCGATGCAGAATAAAGAATATAACAAGAATATAACGTTTTTACTATGATTAAATACGCGTTTTCATATGATAATTGTCGAAAAACGTAATCGACATACGCGAATTTCGGTATATGCGAAGATAAAAACGTGAAATCTTTAATAATACTTGTGCCACAGTTAGAAAAATGTTACCAATCGATTCAGAACATTGCATTTCATAAGATCAAACATCTATTTTATATTGGAATCAAAGTTTTTAACATTCTTTAATATCGTATATACGATTTTTCGCTCATATACGCGTATCGTCGAAAAACGAAAACTTGAAATCTCGTTCAATTTCATTGATTTTATATTCTATCGATGCAGAATAAAGAATATAACAAGAATATAACGTTTTTTCTATGATTAAATACGCGTTTTCATATGATAATTGTCGAAAAACGTAATCGACATACGCGAATTTCGGTATATGCGAAGATAAAAACGTGAAATCTTTAATAATACTTGTGCCACAGTTAGAAAAATGTTACCAATCGATTCAGAACATTGCATTTCATAAGATCAAATAACTATTTTATATTGGAATCAAAGTTTTTAACATTCTTTCATATCGTATATACGATTTTTCGCTCATATACGCGTATCGTCGAAAAACGAAAACTTGAAATCTCGTTCAATTTCATTGATTTTATATTCTATCGATGCAGAATAAAGAATATAACAAGAATATAACGTTTTTACTATGTTTAAATACGCGTTTTCATATGATAATTGTCGAAAAACGTATTCGACATACGCGAATTTCGGTATATGCGAAGGTAAAATCGTGAAATCTTTAATAATACTTGTGCCACAGTTAGAAAAATGTTACCAATCGATTCAGAACATTGCATTTCATAAGATCAAACATCTATTTTATATTGGAATCAAAGTTTTTAATATTCTTTCATATCGTATATACGATTTTTCGCTCATATACGCGTATCGTCGAAAAACGAAAACTTGAAATCTCGTTCAATTTCATTGATTTTATATTCCATCGATGCAGAATAAAGAATATAACAAGAACATAACGTTTTTACTTTGTTTAAATACGCGTTTTCTTATGATAATTGTCGAAAAACGTAATCGACATACGCGAATTTCGTTATATGCGAAGATATAATCGTGAAATCTTTAATAATACTTGTGCCACAGTTAGAAAAATGTTACCAATCGATTCAGAACATTGCATTTCATAAGATCAAACATCTATTTTATATTGGAATCAAAGTATTTAACATTCTTTCATATCGTATATACGATTTTTCGCTCATATACGCGTATCGTCGAAAAACGAATACTTGAAATCTCGTTCAATTTCATTGATTTTATATTCTATCGATGCAGAATAAAGAATATAACAAGAATATAACGTTTTTTCTATGATTAAATACGCGTTTTCATATGATAATTGTCGAAAAACGTAATCGACATACGCGAATTTCGGTATATGCGAAGATAAAAACGTGAAATCTTTAATAATACTTGTGCCACAGTTAGAAAAATGTTACCAATCGATTCAGAACATTGCATTTCATAAGATCAAACATCTATTTTATATTGGAATCAAAGTTTTTAACATTCTTTAATATCGTATATACGATTTTTCGCTCATATACGCGTATCGTCGAAAAACGAAAACTTGAAATCTCGTTCAATTTCATTGATTTTATATTCTATCGATGCAGAATAAAGAATATAACAAGAATATAACGTTTTTTCTATGATTAAATACGCGTTTTCATATGATAATTGTCGAAAAACGTAATCGACATACGCGAATTTCGGTATATGCGAAGATAAAAACGTGAAATCTTTAATAATACTTGTGCCACAGTTAGAAAAATGTTACCAATCGATTCAGAACATTGCATTTCATAAGATCAAACATCTATTTTATATTGGAATCAAAGTTTTTAACATTCTTTAATATCGTATATACGATTTTTCGCTCATATACGCGTATCGTCGAAAAACGAAAACTTGAAATCTCGTTCAATTTCATTGATTTTATATTCTATCGATGCAGAATAAAGAATATAACAAGAATATAACGTTTTTACTATGTTTAAATACACGTTTTCATATTATAATTGTCGGAAAACGTAATCGACATACGCGAATTTCGGTATATGCTAAGATAAAATCGTGAAATCTTTAATAATACTTGTGCCACAGTTAGAAAAATGTTACCAATCGATTCAGAACATTGCATTTCATAAGATCAAACATCTATTTTCTAATGGAATCAAAGTTTTTAACATTCTTTCATATCGTATATACGATTTTTCGCTCATATACGCGTATCGTCGAAAAACGAAAACTGGAAATCTCGTTCAATTTCATTGATTTTATATTCTATCGATGCAGAATAAAGAATATAACAAGAATATAACGTTTTTACTATGTTTAAATACGCGTTTTCATATGATAATTGTCGAAAGACGTAATCGACATACGCGAATTTCGGTATATGCGAAGATAAAAACGTGAAATCTTTAATAATACTTGTGCCACAGTTAGAACATGTTACCAATCGATTCAGAACATTGCATTTCATAAGATCAAACATCTATTTTATATTGGAATCGAAGTTTTTAATATTCTTTCATATCGTATATACGATTTTTCGCTCATATACGCGTATCGTCGAAAAACGAAAACTTGAAATCTCGTTCAATTTCATTGATTTTATATTCTATCGATGCAGAATAAAGAATATAACAAGAATATAACGTTTTTACTATTTTTAAATACGCGTTTTCATATGATAATTGTCGAAAAACGTATTCGACATATGCGAATTTCGGTATATGCGAAGATAAAATCGTGAAATCATTAATAATACTTGTGCCACAGTTAGAAAAATGTTACCAATCGATTCAGAACATTGCATTTCATAACATCAAACATCTATTTTATATTGGAATCAAAGTTTTTAACATTCTATCATATCGTATATACGATTTTTCGCTCATATACGCGTATCGTCGAAAAACGAAAACTTGAAATCTCGTTCAATTTCATTGATTCTATATTCTATCGATGCGGAATAAAGAATATAACAAGAATATAACGTTTTTACTATGTTTAAATACGCGTTTTCATATGATAATTGTCGAAAAACTTAATCGACATACGCGAATTTCGGTATATGCGAAGATAAAATCGTGAAATCTTTAATAATACTTGTGCCACAGTTAAAAAAATGTTACCAATCGATTCAGAACATTGCATTTCATAAGATCAAACATCTATTTTCTAATGGAATCAAAGTTTTTAACATTCTTTCATATCGTATATACGATTTTTCGCTCATATACGCGTATCGTCGAAAAACGAAAACTGGAAATCTCGTTCAATTTCATTGATTTTATATTCTATCGATGCAGAATAAAGAATATAACAAGAATATAACGTTTTTACTATGTTTAAATACGCGTTTTCATATGATAATTGTCGAAAGACGTAATCGACATACGCGAATTTCGGTATATGCGAAGATAAAAACGTGAAATCTTTAATAATACTTGTGCCACAGTTAGAACATGTTACCAATCGATTCAGAACATTGCATTTCATAAGATCAAACATCTATTTTATATTGGAATCGAAGTTTTTAATATTCTTTCATATCGTATATACGATTTTTCGCTCATATACGCGTATCGTCGAAAAACGAAAACTTGAAATCTCGTTCAATTTCATTGATTTTATATTCTATCGATGCAGAATAAAGAATATAACAAGAATATAACGTTTTTACTATTTTTAAATACGCGTTTTCATATGATAATTGTCGAAAAACGTATTCGACATATGCGAATTTCGGTATATGCGAAGATAAAATCGTGAAATCATTAATAATACTTGTGCCACAGTTAGAAAAATGTTACCAATCGATTCAGAACATTGCATTTCATAACATCAAACATCTATTTTATATTGGAATCAAAGTTTTTAACATTCTATCATATCGTATATACGATTTTTCGCTCATATACGCGTATCGTCGAAAAACGAAAACTTGAAATCTCGTTCAATTTCATTGATTCTATATTCTATCGATGCGGAATAAAGAATATAACAAGAATATAACGTTTTTACTATGTTTAAATACGCGTTTTCATATGATAATTGTCGAAAAACTTAATCGACATACGCGAATTTCGGTATATGCGAAGATAAAATCGTGAAATCTTTAATAATACTTGTGCCACAGTTAAAAAAATGTTACCAATCGATTCAGAACATTGCATTTCATAAGATCAAACATCTATTTTCTAATGGAATCAAAGTTTTTAACATTCTTTCATATCGTATATACGATTTTTCGCTCATATACGCGTATCGTCGAAAAACGAAAACTGGAAATCTCGTTCAAATTCATTGATTTTATATTCTATCGATGCAGAATAAAGAATATAACAAGAGTATAACGTTTTTACTATGTTTAAATACGCGTTTTCATATGATAATTGTCGAAAAACGTAATCGACATAAGCGAATTTCGGTATATGCGAAGATAAAATCGTGAAATCTTTAATAAAACTTGTGCCACAGTTAGAAAAATGTTAACAATCGATTCAGAACATTGCATTTCATAAGATCAAACATCTATTTTATATTGGAATCAAAGCTTTTAACACTCTTTCATATCGTATATACGATTTTTCGCTCATATACGCGTATCGTCGAAAAACGAAAACTTGAAATCTCGTTCAATTTCATTGATTTTATATTCTATCGATGCAGAATAAAGAATATAACAAGAATATAACGTTTTTACTAAGTTTAAATACGCGTTATCATATGATAATTGTCGAAAAACGTAATCGACATACGCGAATTTCGGTATATGCGAAGATAAAATCGTGAAATCTTTAATAATACTTGTGCCACAGTTAGAAAAATGTTACCAATCGATTCAGAACATTGCATTTCATAAGATCAAACATCTATTTTAAATTGGAATCAAAGTTTTTAACATTCTTTCACATCGTATATACGATTTTTCGCTCATATACGCGTATCGTCGAAAAACGAAAACTTGAAATCTCGTTCAATTTCATTGATTTTATATTCTATCGATGCAGAATAAAGAATATAACAAGAATATAACGTTTTTACTATGTTTAAATACGCGTTTTCATATGATAATTGTCGAAAAACGTATTCGACATACGCGAATTTCGGTATATGCGAAGATAAAATCGTGAAATCTTTAATAATACTTGTGCCACAGTTAGAAAAATGTTACCAATCGATTCAGAACATTGCATTTCATAAGATCAAACATCTATTTTATATTGGAATCAAAGTTTTTAATATTCTTTCATATCGTATATACGATTTTTCGCTCATATACGCGTATCGTCGAAAAACGAAAACTTGAAATCTCGTTCAATTTCATTGATTTTATATTCCATCGATGCAGAATAAAGAATATAACAAGAACATAACGTTTTTACTTTGTTTAAATACGCGTTTTCTTATGATAATTGTCGAAAAACGTAATCGACATACGCGAATTTCGTTATATGCGAAGATATAATCGTGAAATCTTTAATAATACTTGTGCCACAGTTAGAAAAATGTTACCAATCGATTCAGAACATTGCATTTCATAAGATCAAACATCTATTTTATATTGGAATCAAAGTATTTAACATTCTTTCATATCGTATATACGATTTTTCGCTCATATACGCGTATCGTCGAAAAACGAAAACTTGAAATCTCGTTCAATTTCATTGATTTTATATTCTATCGATGCAGAATAAAGAATATAACAAGAATATAACGTTTTTTCTATGATTAAATACGCGTTTTCATATGATAATTGTCGAAAAACGTAATCGACATACGCGAATTTCGGTATATGCGAAGATAAAAACGTGAAATCTTTAATAATACTTGTGCCACAGTTAGAAAAATGTTACCAATCGATTCAGAACATTGCATTTCATAAGATCAAACATCTATTTTATATTGGAATCAAAGTTTTTAACATTCTTTCATATCGTATATACGATTTTTCGCTCATATACGCGTATCGTCGAAAAACGAAAACTTGAAATCTCGTTCAATTTCATTGATTTTATATTCTATCGATGCAGAATAAAGAATATAACAAGAATATAACGTTTTTACTATGTTTAAATACGCGTTTTCATATGATAATTGTCGAAAAACGTAATCGACATACGCGAATTTCGGTATATGCTAAGATAAAATCGTGAAATCTTTAATAATACTTGTGCCACAGTTAGAAAAATGTTACCAATCGATTCAGAACATTGCTTTTCATAAGATCAAACATCTATTTTATATTGGAATCAAAGTTTTTAACATTCTTTCATATCGTATATACGATTTTTCGCTCATATACGCGTATCGTCGAAAAACGAAAACTTGAAATCTCGTTCAATTTCATTGATTTTATATTCTATCGATGCAGAATAAAGAATATAACAAGAATATAACGTTTTTACTATGTTTAAATACGCGTTTTCATATGATAATTGTCGAAAGACGTAATCGACATACGCGAATTTCGGTATATGCGAAGATAAAAACGTGAAATCTTTAATAATACTTGTGCCACAGTTAGAACATGTTACCAATCGATTCAGAACATTGCATTTCATAAGATCAAACATCTATTTTATATTGGAATCGAAGTTTTTAATATTCTTTCATATCGTATATACGATTTTTCGCTCATATACGCGTATCGTCGAAAAACGAAAACTTGAAATCTCGTTCAATTTCATTGATTTTATATTCTATCGATGCAGAATAAAGAATATAACAAGAATATAACGTTTTTACTATTTTTAAATACGCGTTTTCATATGATAATTGTCGAAAAACGTATTCGACATATGCGAATTTCGGTATATGCGAAGATAAAATCGTGAAATCATTAATAATACTTGTGCCACAGTTAGAAAAATGTTACCAATCGATTCAGAACATTGCATTTCATAACATCAAACATCTATTTTATATTGGAATCAAAGTTTTTAACATTCTATCATATCGTATATACGATTTTTCGCTCATATACGCGTATCGTCGAAAAACGAAAACTTGAAATCTCGTTCAATTTCATTGATTCTATATTCTATCGATGCGGAATAAAGAATATAACAAGAATATAACGTTTTTACTATGTTTAAATACGCGTTTTCATATGATAATTGTCGAAAAACTTAATCGATATACGCGAATTTCGGTATATGCGAAGATAAAATCGTGAAATCTTTAATAATACTTGTGCCACAGTTAAAAAAATGTTACCAATCGATTCAGAACATTGCATTTCATAAGATCAAACATCTATTTTCTAATGGAATCAAAGTTTTTAACATTCTTTCATATCGTATATACGATTTTTCGCTCATATACGCGTATCGTCGAAAAACGAAAACTGGAAATCTCGTTCAAATTCATTGATTTTATATTCTATCGATGCAGAATAAAGAATATAACAAGAGTATAACGTTTTTACTATGTTTAAATACGCGTTTTCATATGATAATTGTCGAAAAACGTAATCGACATAAGCGAATTTCGGTATATGCGAAGATAAAATCGTGAAATCTTTAATAAAACTTGTGCCACAGTTAGAAAAATGTTAACAATCGATTCAGAACATTGCATTTCATAAGATCAAACATCTATTTTATATTGGAAT
The DNA here is from genome assembly GCF_910589235.1 of Vespa crabro. Taxonomy (NCBI): domain Eukaryota; kingdom Metazoa; phylum Arthropoda; class Insecta; order Hymenoptera; family Vespidae; genus Vespa; species Vespa crabro. Next base: position 11,659,975 of record NC_060956.1, on the reverse strand, counting down.
CAAAGCTTTTAACACTCTTTCATATCGTATATACGATTTTTCGCTCATATACGCGTATCGTCGAAAAACGAAAACTTGAAATCTCGTTCAATTTCATTGATTTTATATTCTATCGATGCAGAATAAAGAATATAACAAGAATATAACGTTTTTACTAAGTTTAAATACGCGTTATCATATGATAATTGTCGAAAAACGTAATCGACATACGCGAATTTCGGTATATGCGAAGATAAAATCGTGAAATCTTTAATAATACTTGTGCCACAGTTAGAAAAATGTTACCAATCGATTCAGAACATTGCATTTCATAAGATCAAACATCTATTTTAAATTGGAATCAAAGTTTTTAACATTCTTTCACATCGTATATACGATTTTTCGCTCATATACGCGTATCGTCGAAAAACGAAAACTTGAAATCTCGTTCAATTTCATTGATTTTATATTCTATCGATGCAGAATACAGAATATAACAAGAATATAAAGTTTTTACTATGTTTAAATATGCGTTTTCATATGATAATTGTCGAAAAACGTAATCGACATACGCGAATTTCGTTATATGCGAAGATAAAATCGTGAAATCTTTAATAATACTTGTGCCACAGTTAGAAAAATGTTACCAATCGATTCAGAACATTGCATTTCATAAGATCAAACATCTATTTTATATTGGAATCAAAGTTTTTAACATTCTTTCATATCGTATATACGATTTTTCGCTCATATACGCGTATCGTCGAAAAACGAGAATTTGAAATCTCGTTCAATTTCTTTGATTTTATATTCTATCGATGCAGAATAAAGAATATAACAAGATTATAACGTTTCTACTATGTTTAAATACGCGTTTTCATATGATAATTGTCGAAAAACGTAATCGACATACGCGAATTTCGGTATATGCGAAGATAAAATCGTGAAATCTTTAATAATACTTGTGCCACAGTTAGAAAAATGTTACCAATCGATTCAGAACATTGCATTACATAAGATCAAACAATTATTTTATATTGGAATCAAATTTTTTAACATTCTTTCATATCGTATATACGATTTTTCGCTCAAATACGCGTATCGTCGAAAAACGAAAACTTGAAATCTCGTTCAATTTCATTGATTTTATATTCTATCGATGCAGAATAAAGAATATAACAAGAATATAACGTTTTTACTATTTTTAAATACGCGTTTTCATATGATAATTGTCGAAAAACGTATTCGACATACGCGAATTTCGGTATATGCGAAGATAAAATCGGGAAATCTTTAATAATACTTGTGCCACAGTTAGAAAAATGTTACCAATCGATTCAGAACATTGCATTTCATAAGATCAAACATCTATTTTATATTGGAATCAAAGTTTTTAACATTCTTTCATATCGTATATACGATTTTTCGCTCATATACGCGTATCGTCGAAAAACGAAAACTTGAAATCTCGTTCAATTTCATTGATTTTATATTCTATCGATGCAGAATAAAGAATATAACAAGAATATAACGTTTTTACTATGTTTAAATACGCGTTTTCATATGATAATTGTCGAAAAACGTAATCGACATACGCGAATTTCGGTATATGCGAAGATAAAATCGTGAAATCTTTAATAATACTTGTGCCACAGTTAGTAAAATGATACCAATCGATTCAGAACATTGCATTTCATAAGATCAAACATATATTTTATATTGGAATCAAAGTTTTTAACATTCTTTCATATCGTATATTCGATTTTTCGCTCATATACGCGTATCGTCGAAAAACGAAAACTTGAAATCTCGTTCAAATTCATTGATTTTATATTCTATCGATGCAGAATAAAGAATATAACAAGAATATAACGTTTTTACTAAGTTTAAATACGCGTTTTCAGATGATAATTGTCGAAAAACGTAATCGACATACGCGAATTTCGGTATATGCGAAGATAAAATCGTGAAATCTTTAATAATACTTGTGCCACAGTTAGAAAAATGTTACCAATCGATTCAGAACATTGCATTTCATAAGATCAAACATATATTTTATATTGGAATCAAAGTTTTTAACATTCTTTCATATCGTATATACGATTTTTCGCTCATATACGCGTATCGTCGAAAAACGAAAACTTGAAATCTCGTTCAATTTCATTGATTTTATATTCTATCGATGCAGAATAAAGAATATAACAAGAATATAACGTTTTTACTATTTTTAAATACGCGTTTTCATATGATAATTGTCGAAAAACGTATTCGACATACGCGAATTTCGGTATATGCGAAGATAAAATCGTGAAATCATTAATAATACTTGTGCCACAGTTAGAAAAATGTTACCAATCGATTCAGAACATTGCATTTCATAAGATCAAACATCTATTTTATATTGGAATCAAAGTTTTTAACATTCTATCATATCGTATATACGATTTTTCGCTCATATACGCGTATCGTCGAAAAACGAAAACTTGAAATCTCGTTCAATTTCATTGATTCTATATTCTATCGATGCAGAATAAAGAATATAACAAGAATATAACGTTTTTACTATGTTCAAATATGCGTTTTCATATGATAATTGTCGAAAAACGTAATCGACATACGCGAATTTCGGTATATGCGAAGATAAAATCGTGAAATCTTTAATAATACTTGTGCCACAGTTAGAAAAATGTTACCAATCGATTCAGAACATTGCATTTCATAAGATCAAACATCTATTTTATATTGGAATCAAAGTTTTTAACATTCCTTCATATCGTATATACGATTTTTCGCTCATATACGCGTATCGTCGAAAAACGAAAACTTGAAATCTCGTTCAAATTCATTGATCTTATATTCTATCGATGCAGAATAAAGAATATTACAAGAATATAACGTTTTTACTATGATTAAATACGCGTTTTCTTATGATAATTGTCGAAAAACTTAATCGACATACGCGTATTTCGTTATATGCGAAGATAAAATCGTGAAATCTTTAATAATACTTGTGCCACAGTTAGAAAAATGTTACCAATCGATTCAGAACATTGCATTTCATAAGATCAAACATCTATTTTATATTGGAATCAAAGTTTTTAACATTCTTTCATATCGTATATACGATTTTTCGCTCATATACGCGTATCGTCGAAAAACGAGAATTTGAAATCTCCTTCAATTTCTTTGATTTTATATTCTATCGATGCAGAATAAAGAATATAACAAGATTATAACGTTTTTACTATGTTTAAATACGCGTTTTCATATGATAATTGTCGAAAAACGTAATCGACATACGCGAATTTCGGTATATGCGAAGATAAAATCGTGAAATCTTTAATAATACTTGTGCCACAGTTAGAAAAATGTTACCAATCGATTCAGAACATTGCATTACATAAGATCAAACAATTATTTTATATTGGAATCAAATTTTTTAACATTCTTTCATATCGTATATACGATTTTTCGCTCAAATACGCGTATCGTCGAAAAACGAAAACTTGAAATCTCGTTCAATTTCATTGATTTTATATTCTATCGATGCAGAATAAAGAATATAACAAGAATATAACGTTTTTACTATTTTTAAATACGCGTTTTCATATGATAATTGTCGAAAAACGTATTCGACATATGCGAATTTCGGTATATGCGAAGATAAAATCGGGAAATCTTTAATAATACTTGTGCCACAGTTAGAAAAATGTTACCAATCGATTCAGAACATTGCATTTCATAAGATCAAACATCTATTTTATATTGGAATCAAAGTTTTTAACATTCTTTCATATCGTATATACGACTTTTCGCTCATATACGCGTATCGTCGAAAAACGAAAACTTGAAATCTCGTTCAATTTCATTGATTTTATATTCTATCGATGCAGAATAAAGAATATAACAAGAATATAACGTTTTTACTATGTTTAAATACGCGTTTTCATATGATAATAGTCGAAAAACGTAATCGACATACGCGAATTTCGGTATATGCGAAGATAAAATCGTGAAATCTTTAATAATACTTGTGCCACAGTTAGAAAAATGATACCAATCGATTCAGAACATTGCATTTCATAAGATCAAACATATATTTTATATTGGAATCAAAGTTTTTAACATTCTTTCATATCGTATATTCGATTTTTCGCTCATATACGCGTATCGTCGAAAAACGAAAACTTGAAATCTCGTTCAAATTCATTGATTTTATATTCTATCGATGCAGAATAAAGAATATAACAAGAATATAACGTTTTTACTAAGTTTAAATACGCGTTTTCATATGATAATTGTCGAAAAACGTAATCGACATACGCGAATTTCGGTATATGCGAAGATAAAATCGTGAAATCTTTAATAATACTTGTGCCACAGTTAGAAAAATGTTACCAATCGATTCAGAACATTGCATTTCATAAGATCAAACATCTATTTTATATTGGAATCAAAGATTTTAACATTCTTTCATATCGTATATACGATTTTTCGCTTATATACGCGTATCGTCGAAAAACGAAAACTTGAAATCTCGTTCAAATTCATTGATTTTATATTCAATCGATGCAGAATAAAGAATATAACAAGAATATAACGTTTTTACTATGATTAAATACGCGTTTTCATATGATAATTGTCGAAAAACGTAATCGACATTCGCGAATTTCGGTATAAGCGAAGATAAAATCGTGAAATCTTTAATAATACTTGTGCCACAGTTAGAAAAATGTTACCAATCGATTCAGAACATTGCATTTCATAAGATCAAACATCTATTTTATATTGGAATCAAAGTTTTTAACATTCCTTCATATCGTATATACGATTTTGCGCTGATATACGCGTATCGTCGAAAAACGAAAACTTGAAATCTCGTTCAATTTCATTGATTTTATATTCTATCGATGCAGAATAAAGAATATAAGAAGAATATAACGTTTTTACTATGTTTAAATACGCGTTTTCATATGATAATTGTCGAAAAACTTAATCGACATACGCGAATTTCGGTATATGCGAAGATAAAATCGTGAAATCTTTAATAATACTTGTGCCACAGTTAGAAAAATGTTACCAATCGATTCAGAACATTGCATTTCATAAGATCAAACATCTATTTTATATTGGAATCAAAGTTTTTAACATTCTTTCATATCGTATATACGTTTTTTCGCTCATATACGCGTATCGTCGAAAAACGAAAACTTGAAATCTCGTTCAATTTCATTGATTTTATATTCTATCGATGCAGAATAAAGAATATAACAAGAATATAACGTTTTTACTATGTTTAAATTCGCGTTTTCATATGATAATTGTCGAAAAACGTAATCGACATACGCGAATTTCGGTATATGCGAAGATAAAATCGTGAAATCTTTAATAATTCTTGTGCCACAGTTAGAAAAATGTTACCAATCGATTCAGAACATTGCATTTCATAAGATCAAACATCTATTTTATATTGGAATCAAAGATTTTAACATTCTTTCATATCGTATATACGATTTTTCGCTTATATACGCGTATCGTCGAAAAACGAAAACTTGAAATCTCGTTCAAATTCATTGATTTTATATTCTATCGATGCAGAATAAAGAATATAACAAGAATATAACGTTTTTACTATGATTAAATACGCGTTTTCATATGATAATTGTCGAAAAACGTAATCGACATTCGCGAATTTCGGTATAAGCGAAGATAAAATCGTGAAATCTTTAATAATACTTGTGCCACAGTTAGAAAAATGTTACCAATCGATTCAGAACATTGCATTTCATAAGATCAAACATCTATTTTATATTGGAATCAAAGTTTTTAACATTCCTTCATATCGTATATACGATTTTTCGCTCATATACGCCTATCGTCGAAAAACGAAAACTTGAAATCTCGTTCAATTTCATTGATTTTATATTCTATCGATGCAGAATAAAGAATATAAGAAGAATATAACGTTTTTACTATGTTTAAATACGCGTTTTCATATGATAATTGTCGAAAAACGTAATCGACATACGCGAATTTCGGTATATGCGAAGATAAAATCGTGAAATCTTTAATAATACTTGTGCCACAGTTAGAAAAATGTTACCAATCGATTCAGAACATTGCATTTCATAAGATCAAACATCTATTTTATATTGGAATCAAAGTTTTTAACATTCTTTCATATCGTATATACGATTTTTCGCTCATATACGCGTATCGTCGAAAAACGAAAATTTGAAATCTCGTTCAATTTCATTGATTTTATATTCTATCGATGCAGAATAAAGAATATAACAAGAATATAACGTTTTTACTAAGTTTAAATACGCGTTTTCATATGATAATTGTCGAAAAACGTAATCGACATACACGAATTTCGGTATATGCGAAGATAAAATCGTGAAATCTTTAATAATACTTGTGCCACAGTTAGAAAAATGTTACCAATCGATTCAGAACATTGCATTTCATAAGATCAAACATCTATTTTATATTGGAATCAAAGTTTTTAACATTCTTTCATATCGTATATACGATTTTTCGCTCATATACGCGTATCGTCGAAAAACGAAAACTTGAAATCTCGTTCAATTTCATTGATTTTATATTCTATCGATGCAGAATAAAGAATATAACAAGAATATAACGTTTTTACTATGTTTAAATACGCGTTTTCATATGATAATAGTCGAAAAACGTAATCGACATACGCGAATTTCGGTATATGCGAAGATAAAATCGTGAAATCTTTAATAATACTTGTGCCACAGTTAGAAAAATGATACCAATCGATTCAGAACATTGCATTTCATAAGATCAAACATATATTTTATATTGGAATCAAAGTTTTTAACATTCTTTCATATCGTATATTCGATTTTTCGCTCATATACGCGTATCGTCGAAAAACGAAAACTTGAAATCTCGTTCAAATTCATTGATTTTATATTCTATCGATGCAGAATAAAGAATATAACAAGAATATAACGTTTTTACTAAGTTTAAATACGCGTTTTCATATGATAATTGTCGAAAAACGTAATCGACATACGCGAATTTCGGTATATGCGAAGATAAAATCGTGAAATCTTTAATAATACTTGTGCCACAGTTAGAAAAATGTTACCAATCGATTCAGAACATTGCATTTCATAAGATCAAACATCTATTTTATATTGGAATCAAAGTTTTTAACATTCTTTCATATCGTATATACGATTTTTCGCTCATATACGCGTATCGTCGAAAAACGAAAACTTGAAATCTCGTTCAATTTCATTGATTTTATATTCTATCGATGCAGAATAAAGAATATAAGAAGAATATAACGTTTTTACTATGTTTAAATACGCGTTTTCATATGATAATTGTCGAAAAACTTAATCGACATACGCGAATTTCGGTATATGCGAAGATAAAATCGTGAAATCTTTAATAATACTTGTGCCACAGTTAGAAAAATGTTACCAATCGATTCAGAACATTGCATTTCATAAGATCAAACATCTATTTTATTTTGGAATCAAAGATTTTAACATTCTTTCATATCGTATATACGATTTTTCGCTTATATACGAGTATCGTCGAAAAACGAAAACTTGAAATCTTGTTCAAATTCATTGATTTTATATTCTATCGATGCAGAATAAAGAATATAACAAGAATATAACGTTTTTACTATGATTAAATACGCGTTTTCATATGATAATTGTCGAAAAACGTAATCGACATTCGCGAATTTCGGTATAAGCGAAGATAAAATCGTGAAATCTTTAATAATACTTGTGCCACAGTTAGAAAAATGTTACCAATCGATTCAGAACATTGCATTTCATAAGATCAAACATCTATTTTATATTGGAATCAAAGTTTTTAACATTCCTTCATATCGTATATACGATTTTTCGCTCATATACGCGTATCGTCGAAAAACGAAAACTTGAAATCTCGTTCAATTTCATTGATTTTATATTCTATCGATGCAGAATAAAGATTATAAGAAGAATATAACGTTTTTACTATGTTTAAATACGCGTTTTCATATGATAATTGTCGAAAAACTTAATCGACATACGCGAATTTCGGTATATGCGAAGATAAAATCGTGAAATCTTTAATAATACTTGTGCCACAGTTAGAAAAATGTTACCAATCGATTCAGAACATTGCATTTCATAAGATCAAACATCTATTTTATATTGGAATCAAAGTTTTTAACATTCCTTCATATCGTATATACGATTTTTCGCTCATATACGCGTATCGTCGAAAAACGAAAACTTGAAATCTCGTTCAATTTCATTGATTTTATATTCTATCGATGCAGAATAAAGAATATAAGAAGAATATAACGTTTTTACTATGTTTAAATACGCGTTTTCATATGATAATTGTCGAAAAACTTAATCGACATACGCGAATTTCGGTATATGCGAAGATAAAATCGTGAAATCTTTAATAATACTTGTGCCACAGTTAGAAAAATGTTACCAATCGATTCAGAACATTGCATTTCATAAGATCAAACATCTATTTTATATTGGAATCAAAGTTTTTAACATTCTTTCATATCGTATATACGTTTTTTCGCTCATATACGCGTATCGTCGAAAAACGAAAACTTGAAATCTCGTTCAATTTCATTGATTTTATATTCTATCGATGCAGAATAAAGAATATAACAAGAATATAACGTTTTTACTATGTTTAAATTCGCGTTTTCATATGATAATTGTCGAAAAACGTAATCGACATACGCGAATTTCGGTATATGCGAAGATAAAATCGTGAAATCTTTAATAATACTTGTGCCACAGTTAGAAAAATGTTACCAATCGATTCAGAACATTGCATTTCATAAGATCAAACATATATTTTATATTGGAATCAAAGTTTTTAACATTCTTTCATATCGTATATACGATTTTTCGCTCATATACGCGTATCGTCGAAAAACGAAAACTTGAAATCTCGTTCAATTTCATTGATTTTATATTCTATCGATGCAGAATAAAGAATATAACAAGAATATAACGTTTTTACTAAGTTTAAATACGCGTTTTCATATGATAATTGTCGAAAAACGTAATCGACATACGCGAATTTCGGTATATGCGAAGATAAAATCGTGAAATCTTTAATAATACTTGTGCCACAGTTAGAAAAATGTTACCAATCGATTCAGAACATTGCATTTCATAAGATCAAACATCTATTTTATATTGGAATCAAAGATTTTAACATTCTTTCATATCGTATATACGATTTTTCGCTTATATACGCGTATCCTCGAAAAACGAAAACTTGAAATCTCGTTCAAATTCATTGATTTTATATTCTATCGATGCAGAATAAAGAATATAAGAAGAATATAACGTTTTTACTATGATTAAATACGCGTTTTCATATGATAATTGTCGAAAAACGTAATCGACATTCGCGAATTTCGGTATAAGCGAAGATAAAATCGTGAAATCTTTAATAATACTTGTGCCACAGTTAGAAAAATGTTACCAATCGATTCAGAACATTGCATTTCATAAGATCAAACATCTATTTTATATTGGAATCAAAGTTTTTAACATTCCTTCATATCGTATATACGATTTTTCGCTCATATACGCGTATCGTCGAAAAACGAAAACTTGAAATCTCGTTCAATTTCATTGATTTTATATTCTATCGATGCAGAATAAAGAATATAACAAGAATATAACGTTTTTACTATGTTTAAATACGCGTTTTCATATGATAATTGTCGAAAAACGTAATCGACATACGCGAATTTCGGTATATGCGAAGATAAAATCGTGAAATCTTTAATAATACTTGTGCCACAGTTAGAAAAATGTTACCAATCGATTCAGAACATTGCATTTCATAAGATCAAACATATATTTTATATTGGAATCAAAGTTTTTAACATTCCTTCATATCGTATATACGATTTTTCGCTCATATACGCGTATCGTCGAAAAACGAAAACTTGAAATCTCGTTCAATTTCATTGATTTTATATTCTATCGATGCAGAATAAAGAATATAACAAGAATATAACGTTTTTACTATGTTTAAATACGCGTTTTCATATGATAATTGTCGAAAAACGTAATCGACATACGCGAATTTCGGTATATGCGAAGATAAAATCGTGAAATCTTTAATAATACTTGTGCCACAGTTAGAAAAATGTTACCAATCGATTCAGAACATTGCATTTCATAAGATCAAACATATATTTTATATTGGAATAAAAATTTTTAACATTCTTTCATATCGTATATACGATTTTTCGCTCATATACGCGTATCGTCGAAAAACGAAAACTTGAAATCTCGTTCAAATTCATTGATTTTATATTCTATCGATGCAGAATAAAGAATATAACAAGAATATAACGTTTTTACTATGATTAAATACGCGTTTTCATATGATAATTGTCGAAAAACGTAATCGACATTCGCGAATTTCGGTATATGCGAAGATAAAATCGTGAAATCTTTAATAATTCTTGTGCCACAGTTAGAAAAATGTTACCAATCGATTCAGAACATTGCATTTCATAAGATCAAACATCTATTTTATATTGGAATCAAAGATTTTAACATTCTTTCATATCGTATATACGATTTTTCGCTTATATACGCGTATCGTCGAAAAACGAAAACTTGAAATCTCGTTCAAATTCATTGATTTTATATTCTATCGATGCAGAATAAAGAATATAAGAAGAATATAACGTTTTTACTATGTTTAAATACGCGTTTTCATATGATAATTGTCGAAAAACTTAATCGACATACGCGAATTTCGGTATATGCGAAGATAAAATCGTGAAATCTTTAATAATACTTGTGCCACAGTTAGAAAAATGTTACCAATCGATTCAGAACATTGCATTTCATAAGATCAAACATCTATTTTATATTGGAATCAAAGTTTTTAACATTCTTTCATATCGTATATACGTTTTTTCGCTCATATACGCGTATCGTCGAAAAACGAAAACTTGAAATCTCGTTCAATTTCATTGATTTTATATTCTATCGATGCAGAATAAAGAATATAACAAGAATATAACGTTTTTACTATGTTTAAATTCGCGTTTTCATATGATAATTGTCGAAAAACGTAATCGACATACGCGAATTTCGGTATATGCGAAGATAAAATCGTGAAATCTTTAATAATACTTGTGCCACAGTTAGAAAAATGTTACCAATCGATTCAGAACATTGCATTTCATAAGATCAAACATATATTTTATATTGGAATCAAAGTTTTTAACATTCTTTCATATCGTATATACGATTTTTCGCTCAAATACGCGTATCGTCGAAAAACGAAAACTTGAAATCTCGTTCAATTTCATTCATTTTATATTCTATCGATGCAGAATAAAGAATATAACAAGAATATAACGTTTTTACTAAGTTTAAATACGCGTTTTCATATGATAATTGTCGAAAAACGTAATCGACATACACGAATTTCGGTATATGCGAAGATAAAATCGTGAAATCTTTAATAATACTTGTGCCACAGTTAGAAAAATGTTACCAATCGATTCAGAACATTGCATTTCATAAAATCAAACATCTATTTTATATTGGAATCAAAGTTTTTAACATTCTTTCATATCGTATATACGATTTTTCGCTCATATACGCGTATCGTCGAAAAACGAGAATTTGAAATCTCGTTCAATTTCATTGATTTTATATTCTATCGATGCAGAATAAAGAATATAACAAGAATATAACGTTTTTACTATGCTTAAACACTCGTTTTCATATGATAATTTTCGAAAAACCTAATCGACATACGCGAATTTCGGTTTATGCGAAGATAAAATCGTGATATCTTTAATAATACTTGTGCCACAGTTAGAAAAATGTTACCAATCGATTCAGAACATTGCATTTCATAAGATCAAACATCTATTTTATATTGGAATCAAAGTTTTTAATATTCTTTCATATCGTATATACGATTTTTCGCTCATATACGCGTATCGTCGAAAAACGAAAACTTGAAATCTCGTTCAATTTCATTGATTTTATATTCTATCGATGCAGAATAAAGAATATAACAAGAACATAACGTTTTTACTTTGTTTAAATACGCGTTTTCATATGGTAATTGTCGAAAAACGTAATCGACATACGCGAATTTCGTTATTTGCGAAGATAAAATCGTGAAATCTTTAATAATACTTGTGCCACAGTTAGAAAAATGTTACCAATCGAATCAGAACATTGCATTTCATAAAATCAAACATCTATTTTAAATTGGAATCAAAGTTTTTAACATTCTTTCACATCGTATATACGATTTTTCGCTCATATACGCGTATCGTCGAAAAACGAAAACTTGAAATCTCGTTCAATTTCATTGATTTTATATTCTATCGATGCAGAATAAAGAATATAACAAGAATATAACGTTTTTTCTATGTTTAAATACGCGTTTTCATACGATAATTGTCGAAAAACTTAATCGACATACGCGAATTTCGGTATATGCGAAGATAAAATCGTGAAATCTTTAATAATACTTGTGCCACAGTTAGAAAAATGTTACCAATCGATTCAGAACATTGCATTTCATAAGATCAAACATCTATTTTATATTGGAATCAAAGTTTTTAACATTCTTTCATATCGTATATACGTTTTTTCGCTCATATACGCGTATCGTCGAAAAACGAAAACTTGAAATCTCGTTCAATTTCATTGATTTTATATTCTATCGATGCAGAATAAAGAATATAACAAGAATATAACGTTTTTACTATGTTTAAATTCGCGTTTTCATATGATAATTGTCGAAAAACGTAATCGACATACGCGAATTTCGGTATATGCGAAGATAAAATCGTGAAATCTTTAATAATACTTGTGCCACAGTTAGAAAAATGTTACCAATCGATTCAGAACATTGCATTTCATAAGATCAAACATATATTTTATATTGGAATCAAAGTTTTTAACATTCTTTCATATCGTATATACGATTTTTCGCTCATATACGCGTATCGTCGAAAAACGAAAACTTGAAATCTCGTTAAAATTCATTGATTTTATATTCTATCGATGCAGAATAAAGAATATAACAAGAATATAACGTTTTTACTAAGTTTAAATACGCGTTTTCATATGATAATTGTCGAAAAACGTAATCGACATACGCGAATTTCGGTATATGCGAAGATAAAATCGTGAAATCTTTAATAATTCTTGTGCCACAGTTAGAAAAATGTTACCAATCGATTCAGAACATTGCATTTCATAAGATCAAACATCTATTTTATATTGGAATCAAAGATTTTAACATTCTTTCATATCGTATATACGATTTTTCGCTTATATACGCGTATCGTCGAAAAACGAAAACATGAAATCTCGTTCAAATTCATTGATTTTATATTCTATCGATGCAGAATAAAGAATATAACAAGAATATAACGTTTTTACTATGATTAAATACGCGTTTTCATATGATAATTGTCGAAAAACGTAATCGACATTCGCGAATTTCGGTATAAGCGAAGATAAAATCGTGAAATCTTTAATAATACTTGTGCCACAGTTAGAAAAATGTTACCAATCGATTCAGAACATTGCATTTCATAAGATCAAACATCTATTTTATATTGGAATCAAAGTTTTTAACATTCCTTCATATCGTATATACGATTTTTCGCTCATATACGCCTATCGTCGAAAAACGAAAACTTGAAATCTCGTTCAATTTCTTTGATTTTATATTCTATCGATGCAGAATAAAGAATATAAGAAGAATATAACGTTTTTACTATGTTTAAATACGCGTTTTCATATGATAATTGTCGAAAAACGTAATCGACATACGCGAATTTCGGTATATGCGAAGATAAAATCGTGAAATCTTTAATAATACTTGTGCCACAGTTAGAAAAATGTTACCAATCGATTCAGAACATTGCATTTCATAAGATCAAACATCTATTTTATATTGGAATCAAAGTTTTTAACATTCTTTCATATCGTATATACGATTTTTCGCTCATATACGCGTTTCGTCGAAAAACGAAAATTTGAAATCTCGTTCAATTTCATTGATTTTATATTCTATCGATGCAGAATAAAGAATATAACAAGAATATAACGTTTTTACTAAGTTTAAATACGCGTTTTCATATGATAATTGTCGAAAAACGTAATCGACATACACGAATTTCGGTATATGCGAAGATAAAATCGTGAAATCTTTAATAATACTTGTGCCACAGTTAGAAAAATGTTACCAATCGATTCAGAACATTGCATTTCATAAAATCAAACATCTATTTTATATTGGAATCAAAGTTTTTAACATTCTTTCATATCGTATATACGATTTTTCGCTCATATACGCGTATCGTCGAAAAACGAAAACTTGAAATCTCGTTCAATTTCATTGATTTTATATTCTATCGATGCAGAATAAAGAATATAACAAGAATATAACGTTTTTACTAAGTTTAAATACGCGTTTTCATATGATAATTGTCGAAAAACGTAATCGACATACACGAATTTCGGTATATGCGAAGATAAAATCGTGAAATCTTTAATAATACTTGTGCCACAGTTAGAAAAATGTTACCAATCGATTCAGAACATTGCATTTCATAAAATCAAACATCTATTTTATATTGGAATCAAAGTTTTTAACATTCTTTCATATCGTATATACGATTTTTCGTTCATATACGCGTATCGTCGAAAAACGAGAATTTGAAATCTCGTTCAATTTCATTGATTTTATATTCTATCGATGCAGAATAAAGAATATAACAAGAATATAACGTTTTTACTATGCTTAAACACTCGTTTTCATATGATAATTTTCGAAAAACCTAATCGACATACGCGAATTTCGGTTTATGCGAAGATAAAATCGTGATATCTTTAATAATACTTGTGCCACAGTTAGAAAAATGTTACCAATCGATTCAGAACATTGCATTTCATAAGATCAAACATCTATTTTATATTGGAATCAAAGTTTTTAATATTCTTTCATATCGTATATACGATTTTTCGCTCATATACGCGTATCGTCGAAAAACGAAAACTTGAAATCTCGTTCAATTTCATTGATTTTATATTCTATCGATGCAGAATAAAGAATATAACAAGAACATAACGTTTTTACTTTGTTTAAATACGCGTTTTCATATGATAATTGTCGAAAAACGTAATCGACATACGCGAATTTCGTTATATGCGAAGATAAAATCGTGAAATCTTTAATAATACTTGTGCCACAGTTAGAAAAATGTTACCAATCGAATCAGAACATTGCATTTCATAAAATCAAACATCTATTTTAAATTGGAATCAAAGTTTTTAACATTCTTTCACATCGTATATACGATTTTTCGCTCATATACGCGTATCGTCGAAAAACGAAAACTTGAAATCTCGTTCAATTTCATTGATTTTATATTCTATCGATGCAGAATAAAGAATATAACAAGAATATAACGTTTTTTCTATGTTTAAATACGCATTTTCATATGATAATTGTCGAAAAACGTAATCGACATACGCGAATTTCGGTATATGCGAAGATAAAATCGTGAAATCTTTAATAATACTTGTGCCACAGTTAGAAAATTGTTACCAATCGATTCAAAAATTGCATTTCATAAGATCAAACATCTATTTTATATTGGAATCGAAGTATTTAATATTCTTTCATATCGTATATACGATTTTTCGCTCATATACGCGTATCGTCGAAAAACGAAAACTTGAAATCTCGTTCAATTTCATTGATTTTATATTCTATCGATGCAGAATAAAGAATATAACAAGAACATAACGTTTTTTCTTTGTTTAAATACACGTTTTCATATGATAATTGTCGAAAAACGTAATCGACATACACGAATTTCGGTATATGCGAAGATAAAATCGTGAAATCTTTAATAATACTTGTGCCACAGTTAGAAAAATGTTACCAATCGATTCAGAACATTGCATTTCATAAAATCAAACAACTATTTTAAATTGGAATCAAAGTTTTTAACATTCTTTCACAACGTATATACGATTTTTCGCTCATATACGCGTATCGTCGAAAAACGAGAATTTGAAATCTCGTTCAATTTCATTGATTTTATATTCTATCGATGCAGAATAAAGAATATAACAAGAATATAACGTTTTTACTATGCTTAAACACTCGTTTTCATATGATAATTGTCGAAAAACGTAATCGACATACGCGAATTTCGGTATATGCGAAGATAAAATCGTGAAATCTTTAATAATACTTGTGCCACAGTTAGAAAAATGTTACCAATCGATTCAGAATATTGCATTTCATAAGATCAAACATCTATTTTATATTGGAATCAAAGTTTTTAACATTCTTTCATATCGTATATACGATTTTTCGCTCATATACGCGTATCGTCGAAAAACGAAAACTTGAAATCTCGTTCAATTTCATTGATTTTATATTCTATCGATGCAGAATAAAGAATATAACAAGAATATAACGTTTTTACTAAGTTTAAATACGCGTTTTCATATGATAATTGTCGAAAAACGTAATCGACATACACGAATTTCGGTATATGCGAAGATAAAATCGTGAAATCTTTAATAATACTTGTGCCACAGTTAGAAAAATGTTACCAATCGATTCAGAACATTGCATTTCATAAAATCAAACATCTATTTTATATTGGAATCAAAGTTTTTAACATTCTTT
This sequence comes from Vespa crabro, assembly GCF_910589235.1. Lineage (NCBI taxonomy): Eukaryota > Metazoa > Arthropoda > Insecta > Hymenoptera > Vespidae > Vespa > Vespa crabro. The sequence continues at coordinate 11,643,247 of NC_060956.1, read as the reverse complement.
CATATCGTATATACGATTTTTCGCTCAAATACGCGTATCGTCGAAAAACGAAAACTTGAAATCTCGTTCAATTTCATTCATTTTGTATTCTATCGATGCAGAATAAAGAATATAACAAGAATATATCGTTTTTACTATGTTTAAATACGCGTTTTCATATGATAATTGTCGAAAAACCTAATCGACATACGCGAATTTCGGTATATGCGAAGATAAAATCGTGATATCTTTAATAATACTTGTGCCACAGATAGAAAAATGTTACCAATCGATTCAGAACATTGCATTTCATAAGATCAAACATATATTTTATATTGGAATCAAAGTTTTTAACATTCTTTCATATCGTATATACGATTTTTCGCTCATATACGCGTATCGTCGAAAAACGAAAACTTGAAATCTCGTTCAATTTCATTGATTTTATATTCTATCGATGCAGAATAAAGAATATAACAAGAATATAACGTTTTTACTAAGTTTAAATACGCGTTTTCATATGATAATTGTCGAAAAACGTAATCGACATACACGAATTTCGGTATATGCGAAGATAAAATCGTGAAATCTTTAATAATACTTGTGCCACAGTTAGAAAAATGTTACCAATCGATTCAGAACATTGCATTTCATAAAATCAAACATCTATTTTATATTGGAGTCAAAGTTTTTAACATTCTTTCATATCGTATATACGATTTTTCGCTCATATACGCGTATCGTCGAAAAACGAGAATTTGAAATCTCGTTCAATTTCATTGATTTTATATTCTATCGATGCAGAATAAAGAATATAACAAGAATATAACGTTTTTACTATGCTTAAACACTCGTTTTCATATGATAATTTTCGAAAAACCTAATCGACATACGCGAATTTCGGTTTATGCGAAGATAAAATCGTGATATCTTTAATAATACTTGTGCCACAGTTAGAAAAATGTTACCAATCGATTCAGAACATTGCATTTCATAAGATCAAACATCTATTTTATATTGGAATCAAAGTTTTTAATATTCTTTCATATCGTATATACGATTTTTCGCTCATATACGCGTATCGTCGAAAAACGAAAACTTGAAATCTCGTTCAATTTCATTGATTTTATATTCTATCGATGCAGAATAAAGAATATAACAAGAACATAACGTTTTTACTTTGTTTAAATACGCGTTTTCATATGATAATTGTCGAAAAACGTAATCGACATACGCGAATTTCGTTATTTGCGAAGATAAAATCGTGAAATCTTTAATAATACTTGTGCCACAGTTAGAAAAATGTTACCAATCGAATCAGAACATTGCATTTCATAAAATCAAACATCTATTTTAAATTGGAATCAAAGTTTTTAACATTCTTTCACATCGTATATACGATTTTTCGCTCATATACGCGTATCGTCGAAAAACGAAAACTTGAAATCTCGTTCAATTTCATTGATTTTATATTCTATCGATGCAGAATAAAGAATATAACAAGAATATAACGTTTTTTCTATGTTTAAATACGCATTTTCATATGATAATTGTCGAAAAACGTAATCGACATACGCGAATTTCGGTATATGCGAAGATAAAATCGTGAAATCTTTAATAATACTTGTGCCACAGTTAGAAAAATGTTACCAATCGATTCAGAACATTGCATTTCATAAAATCAAACAACTATTTTAAATTGGAATCAAAGTTTTTAACATTCTTTCACATCGTATATACGATTTTTCGCTCATATACGCGTATCGTCGAAAAACGAAAACTTGAAATCTCGTTCAATTTCATTGATTTTATATTCTATCGATGCAGAATAAAGAATATAACAAGAATATAACGTTTTTTCTATGTTTAAATACGCATTTTCATATGATAATTGTCGAAAAACGTAATCGACATACGCGAATTTCGGTATATGCGAAGATAAAATCGTGAAATCTTTAATAATACTTGTGCCACAGTTAGAAAAATGTTACCAATCGATTCAGAATATTGCATTTCATAAGATCAAACATCTATTTTATATTGGAATCAAAGTTTTTAACATTCTTTCATATCGTATATACGATTTTTCGCTCATATACGCGTATCGTCGAAAAACGAAAACTTGAAATCTCGTTCAAATTCATTGATTTTATATTCTATCGATGCAGAATAAAGAATATAACAAGAATATAACGTTTTTACTAAGTTTAAATACGCGTTTTCATATGATAATTGTCGAAAAACGTAATCGACATACGCGAATTTCGGTATATGCGAAGATAAAATCGTGAAATCTTTAATAATTCTTGTGCCACAGTTAGAAAAATGTTACCAATCGATTCAGAACATTGCATTTCATAAGATCAAACATCTATTTTATATTGGAATCAAAGATTTTAACATTCTTTCATATCGTATATACGATTTTTCGCTTATATACGCGTATCGTCGAAAAACGAAAACATGAAATCTCGTTCAAATTCATTGATTTTATATTCTATCGATGCAGAATAAAGAATATAACAAGAATATAACGTTTTTACTATGATTAAATACGCGTTTTCATATGATAATTGTCGAAAAACGTAATCGACATTCGCGAATTTCGGTATAAGCGAAGATAAAATCGTGAAATCTTTAATAATACTTGTGCCACAGTTAGAAAAATGTTACCAATCGATTCAGAACATTGCATTTCATAAGATCAAACATCTATTTTATATTGGAATCAAAGTTTTTAACATTCCTTCATATCGTATATACGATTTTTCGCTCATATACGCCTATCGTCGAAAAACGAAAACTTGAAATCTCGTTCAATTTCATTGATTTTATATTCTATCGATGCAGAATAAAGAATATAAGAAGAATATAACGTTTTTACTATGTTTAAATACGCGTTTTCATATGATAATTGTCGAAAAACGTAATCGACATACGCGAATTTCGGTATATGCGAAGATAAAATCGTGAAATCTTTAATAATACTTGTGCCACAGTTAGAAAAATGTTACCAATCGATTCAGAACATTGCATTTCATAAGATCAAACATCTATTTTATATTGGAATCAAAGTTTTTAACATTCTTTCATATCGTATATACGATTTTTCGCTCATATACGCGTTTCGTCGAAAAACGAAAATTTGAAATCTCGTTCAATTTCATTGATTTTATATTCTATCGATGCAGAATAAAGAATATAACAAGAATATAACGTTTTTACTAAGTTTAAATACGCGTTTTCATATGATAATTGTCGAAAAACGTAATCGACATACACGAATTTCGGTATATGCGAAGATAAAATCGTGAAATCTTTAATAATACTTGTGCCACAGTTAGAAAAATGTTACCAATCGATTCAGAACATTGCATTTCATAAAATCAAACATCTATTTTATATTGGAATCAAAGTTTTTAACATTCTTTCATATCGTATATACGATTTTTCGTTCATATACGCGTATCGTCGAAAAACGAGAATTTGAAATCTCGTTCAATTTCATTGATTTTATATTCTATCGATGCAGAATAAAGAATATAACAAGAATATAACGTTTTTACTATGCTTAAACACTCGTTTTCATATGATAATTTTCGAAAAACCTAATCGACATACGCGAATTTCGGTTTATGCGAAGATAAAATCGTGATATCTTTAATAATACTTGTGCCACAGTTAGAAAAATGTTACCAATCGATTCAGAACATTGCATTTCATAAGATCAAACATCTATTTTATATTGGAATCAAAGTTTTTAATATTCTTTCATATCGTATATACGATTTTTCGCTCATATACGCGTATCGTCGAAAAACGAAAACTTGAAATCTCGTTCAATTTCATTGATTTTATATTCTATCGATGCAGAGTAAAGAATATAACAAGAACATAACGTTTTTACTTTGTTTAAATACGCGTTTTCATATGGTAATTGTCGAAAAACGTAATCGACATACGCGAATTTCGTTATTTGCGAAGATAAAATCGTGAAATCTTTAATAATACTTGTGCCACAGTTAGAAAAATGTTACCAATCGAATCAGAACATTGCATTTCATAAAATCAAACATCTATTTTAAATTGGAATCAAAGTTTTTAACATTCTTTCACATCGTATATACGATTTTTCGCTCATATACGCGTATCGTCGAAAAACGAAAACTTGAAATCTCGTTCAATTTCATTGATTTTATATTCTATCGATGCAGAATAAAGAATATAACAAGAATATAACGTTTTTTCTATGTTTAAATACGCATTTTCATATGATAATTGTCGAAAAACGTAATCGACATACGCGAATTTCGGTATATGCGAAGATAAAATCGTGAAATCTTTAATAATACTTGTGCCACAGTTAGAAAATTGTTACCAATCGATTCAAAAATTGCATTTCATAAGATCAAACATCTATTTTATATTGGAATCAAAGTATTTAATATTCTTTCATATCGTATATACGATTTTTCGCTCATATACGCGTATCGTCGAAAAACGAAAACTTGAAATCTCGTTCAATTTCATTGATTTTATATTCTATCGATGCAGAATAAAGAATATAACAAGAACATAACGTTTTTTCTTTGTTTAAATACACGTTTTCATATGATAATTGTCGAAAAACGTAATCGACATACACGAATTTCGGTATATGCGAAGATAAAATCGTGAAATCTTTAATAATACTTGTGCCACAGTTAGAAAAATGTTACCAATCGATTCAGAACATTGCATTTCATAAAATCAAACATCTATTTTAAATTGGAATCAAAGTTTTTAACATTCTTTCACATCGTATATACGATTTTTCGCTCATATACGCGTATCGTCGAAAAACGAAAACTTGAAATCTCGTTCAATTTCATTGATTTTATATTCTATCGATGCAGAATAAAGAATATAACAAGAATATAACGTTTTTTCTATGTTTAAATACGCATTTTCATATGATAATTGTCGAAAAACGTAATCGACATACGCGAATTTCGGTATATGCGAAGATAAAATCGTGAAATCTTTAATAATACTTGTGCCACAGTTAGAAAATTGTTACCAATCGATTCAAAAATTGCATTTCATAAGATCAAACATCTATTTTATATTGGAATCAAAGTATTTAATATTCTTTCATATCGTATATACGATTTTTCGCTCATATACGCGTATCGTCGAAAAACGAAAACTTGAAATCTCGTTCAATTTCATTGATTTTATATTCTATCGATGCAGAATAAAGAATATAACAAGAACATAACGTTTTTTCTTTGTTTAAATACACGTTTTCATATGATAATTGTCGAAAAACGTAATCGACATACACGAATTTCGGTATATGCGAAGATAAAATCGTGAAATCTTTAATAATACTTGTGCCACAGTTAGAAAAATGTTACCAATCGATTCAGAACATTGCATTTCATAAAATCAAACAACTATTTTAAATTGGAATCAAAGTTTTTAACATTCTTTCACATCGTATATACGATTTTTCGCTCATATACGCGTATCGTCGAAAAACGAAAACTTGAAATCTCGTTCAATTTCATTGATTTTATATTCTATCGATGCAGAATAAAGAATATAACAAGAATATAACGTTTTTTCTATGTTTAAAATACGCATTTTCATATGATAATTGTCGAAAAACGTAATCGACATACGCGAATTTCGGTATATGCGAAGATAAAATCGTGAAATCTTTAATAATACTTGTGCCACAGTTAGAAAATTGTTACCAATCGATTCAAAAATTGCATTTCATAAGATCAAACATCTATTTTATATTGGAATCAAAGTATTTAATATTCTTTCATATCGTATATACGATTTTTCGCTCATATACGCGTATCGTCGAAAAACGAAAACTTGAAATCTCGTTCAATTTCATTGATTTTATATTCTATCGATGCAGAATAAAGAATATAACAAGAACATAACGTTTTTTCTTTGTTTAAATACACGTTTTCATATGATAATTGTCGAAAAACGTAATCGACATACACGAATTTCGGTATATGCGAAGATAAAATCGTGAAATCTTTAATAATACTTGTGCCACAGTTAGAAAAATGTTACCAATCGATTCAGAACATTGCATTTCATAAAATCAAACAACTATTTTAAATTGGAATCAAAGTTTTTAACATTCTTTCACATCGTATATACGATTTTTCGCTCATATACGCGTATCGTCGAAAAACGAGAATTTGAAATCTCGTTCAATTTCATTGATTTTATATTCTATCGATGCAGAATAAAGAATATAACAAGAATATAACGTTTTTTACTATGCTTAAACACTCGTTTTCATATGATAATTGTCGAAAAACGTAATCGACATACGCGAATTTCGGTATATGCGAAGATAAAATCGTGAAATCTTTAATAATACTTGTGCCACAGTTAGAAAAATGTTACCAATCGATTCAGAATATTGCATTTCATAAGATCAAACATCTATTTTATATTGGAATCAAAGTTTTTAACATTCTTTCATATCGTATATACGATTTTTCGCTCATATACGCGTATCGTCGAAAAACGAAAACTTGAAATCTCGTTCAAATTCATTGATTTTATATTCTATCGATGCAGAATAAAGAATATAACAAGAATATAACGTTTTTACTAAGTTTAAATACGCGTTTTCATATGATAATTGTCGAAAAACGTAATCGACATACGCGAATTTCGGTATATGCGAAGATAAAATCGTGAAATCTTTAATAATTCTTGTGCCACAGTTAGAAAAATGTTACCAATCGATTCAGAACATTGCATTTCATAAGATCAAACATCTATTTTATATTGGAATCAAAGATTTTAACATTCTTTCATATCGTATATACGATTTTTCGCTTATATACGCGTATCGTCGAAAAACGAAAACATGAAATCTCGTTCAAATTCATTGATTTTATATTCTATCGATGCAGAATAAAGAATATAACAAGAATATAACGTTTTTACTATGATTAAATACGCGTTTTCATATGATAATTGTCGAAAAACGTAATCGACATTCGCGAATTTCGGTATAAGCGAAGATAAAATCGTGAAATCTTTAATAATACTTGTGCCACAGTTAGAAAAATGTTACCAATCGATTCAGAACATTGCATTTCATAAGATCAAACATCTATTTTATATTGGAATCAAAGTTTTTAACATTCCTTCATATCGTATATACGATTTTTCGCTCATATACGCCTATCGTCGAAAAACGAAAACTTGAAATCTCGTTCAATTTCATTGATTTTATATTCTATCGATGCAGAATAAAGAATATAAGAAGAATATAACGTTTTTACTATGTTTAAATACGCGTTTTCATATGAGAATTGTCGAAAAACGTAATCGACATACGCGAATTTCGGTATATGCGAAGATAAAATCGTGAAATCTTTAATAATACTTGTGCCACAGTTAGAAAAATGTTACCAATCGATTCAGAACATTGCATTTCATAAGATCAAACATCTATTTTATATTGGAATCAAAGTTTTTAACATTCTTTCATATCGTATATACGATTTTTCGCTCATATACGCGTTTCGTCGAAAAACGAAAATTTGAAATCTCGTTCAATTTCATTTATTTTATATTCTATCGATGCAGAATAAAGAATATAACAAGAATATAACGTTTTTACTAAGTTTAAATACGCGTTTTCATATGATAATTGTCGAAAAACGTAATCGACATACACGAATTTCGGTATATGCGAAGATAAAATCGTGAAATCTTTAATAATACTTGTGCCACAGTTAGAAAAATGTTACCAATCGATTCAGAACATTGCATTTCATAAAATCAAACATCTATTTTATATTGGAATCAAAGTTTTTAACATTCTTTCATATCGTATATACGATTTTTCGCTCATATACGCGTATCGTCGAAAAACGAAAACTTGAAATCTCGTTCAATTTCATTGATTTTATATTCTATCGATGCAGAATAAAGAATATAACAAGAATATAACGTTTTTACTAAGTTTAAATACGCGTTTTCATATGATAATTGTCGAAAAACGTAATCGACATACACGAATTTCGGTATATGCGAAGATAAAATCGTGAAATCTTTAATAATACTTGTGCCACAGTTAGAAAAATGTTACCAATCGATTCAGAACATTGCATTTCATAAAATCAAACATCTATTTTATATTGGAATCAAAGTTTTTAACATTCTTTCATATCGTATATACGATTTTTCGTTCATATACGCGTATCGTCGAAAAACGAGAATTTGAAATCTCGTTCAATTTCATTGATTTTATATTCTATCGATGCAGAATAAAGAATATAACAAGAATATAACGTTTTTACTATGCTTAAACACTCGTTTTCATATGATAATTTTCGAAAAACCTAATCGACATACGCGAATTTCGGTTTATGCGAAGATAAAATCGTGATATCTTTAATAATACTTGTGCCACAGTTAGAAAAATGTTACCAATCGATTCAGAACATTGCATTTCATAAGATCAAACATCTATTTTATATTGGAATCAAAGTTTTTAATATTCTTTCATATCGTATATACGATTTTTCGCTCATATACGCGTATCGTCGAAAAACGAAAACTTGAAATCTCGTTCAATTTCATTGATTTTATATTCTATCGATGCAGAATAAAGAATATAACAAGAACATAACGTTTTTACTTTGTTTAAATACGCGTTTTCATATGATAATTGTCGAAAAACGTAATCGACATACGCGAATTTCGTTATATGCGAAGATAAAATCGTGAAATCTTTAATAATACTTGTGCCACAGTTAGAAAAATGTTACCAATCGAATCAGAACATTGCATTTCATAAAATCAAACATCTATTTTAAATTGGAATCAAAGTTTTTAACATTCTTTCACATCGTATATACGATTTTTCGCTCATATACGCGTATCGTCGAAAAACGAAAACTTGAAATCTCGTTCAATTTCATTGATTTTATATTCTATCGATGCAGAATAAAGAATATAACAAGAATATAACGTTTTTTCTATGTTTAAATACGCATTTTCATATGATAATTGTCGAAAAACGTAATCGACATACGCGAATTTCGGTATATGCGAAGATAAAATCGTGAAATCTTTAATAATACTTGTGCCACAGTTAGAAAATTGTTACCAATCGATTCAAAAATTGCATTTCATAAGATCAAACATCTATTTTATATTGGAATCAAAGTATTTAATATTCTTTCATATCGTATATACGATTTTTCGCTCATATACGCGTATCGTCGAAAAACGAAAACTTGAAATCTCGTTCAATTTCATTGATTTTATATTCTATCGATGCAGAATAAAGAATATAACAAGAACATAACGTTTTTTCTTTGTTTAAATACACGTTTTCATATGATAATTGTCGAAAAACGTAATCGACATACACGAATTTCGGTATATGCGAAGATAAAATCGTGAAATCTTTAATAATACTTGTGCCACAGTTAGAAAAATGTTACCAATCGATTCAGAACATTGCATTTCATAAGATCAAACAACTATTTTAAATTGGAATCAAAGTTTTTAACATTCTTTCACATCGTATATACGATTTTTCGCTCATATACGCGTATCGTCGAAAAACGAGAATTTGAAATCTCGTTCAATTTCATTGATTTTATATTCTATCGATGCAGAATAAAGAATATAACAAGAATATAACGTTTTTACTATGCTTAAACACTCGTTTTCATATGATAATTGTCGAAAAACGTAATCGACATACGCGAATTTCGGTATATGCGAAGATAAAATCGTGAAATCTTTAATAATACTTGTGCCACAGTTAGAAAAATGTTACCAATCGATTCAGAATATTGCATTTCATAAGATCAAACATCTATTTTATATTGGAATCAAAGTTTTTAACATTCTTTCATATCGTATATACGATTTTTCGCTCATATACGCGTATCGTCGAAAAACGAAAACTTGAAATCTCGTTCAATTTCATTGATTTTATATTCTATCGATGCAGAATAAAGAATATAACAAGAATATAACGTTTTTACTAAGTTAAAATACGCGTTTTCATATGATAATTGTCGAAAAACGTAATCGACATACACGAATTTCGGTATATGCGAAGATAAAATCGTGAAATCTTTAATAATACTTGTGCCACAGTTAGAAAAATGTTACCAATCGATTCAGAACATTGCATTTCATAAAATCAAACATCTATTTTATATTGGAATCAAAGTTTTTAACATTCTTTCATATCGTATATACGATTTTTCGCTCAAATACGCGTATCGTCGAAAAACGAAAACTTGAAATCTCGTTCAATTTCATTCATTTTATATTCTATCGATGCAGAATAAAGAATATAACAAGAATATATCGTTTTTACTATGTTTAAATACGCGTTTTCATATGATAATTGTCGAAAAACCTAATCGACATACGCGAATTTCGGTATATGCGAAGATAAAATCGTGATATCTTTAATAATACTTGTGCCACAGATAGAAAAATGTTACCAATCGATTCAGAACATTGCATTTCATAAGATCAAACATATATTTTATATTGGAATCAAAGTTTTTAACATTCTTTCATATCGTATATACGATTTTTCGCTCATATACGCGTATCGTCGAAAAACGAAAACTTGAAATCTCGTTCAATTTCATTGATTTTATATTCTATCGATGCAGAATAAAGAATATAACAAGAATATAACGTTTTTACTAAGTTTAAATACGCGTTTTCATATGATAATTGTCGAAAAACGTAATCGACATACACGAATTTCGGTATATGCGAAGATAAAATCGTGAAATCTTTAATAATACTTGTGCCACAGTTAGAAAAATGTTACCAATCGATTCAGAACATTGCATTTCATAAAATCAAACATATATTTTATATTGGAATCAAAGTTTTTAACATTCTTTCATATCGTATATACGATTTTTCGCTCATATACGCGTATCGTCGAAAAACGAAAACTTGAAATCTCGTTCAATTTCATTGATTTTATATTCTATCGATGCAGAATAAAGAATATAACAAGAATATAACGTTTTTACTAAGTTTAAATACGCGTTTTCATATGATAATTGTCGAAAAACCTAATCGACATACGCGAATTTCGGTATATGCGAAGATAAAATCGTGATATCTTTAATAATACTTGTGCCACAGATAGAAAAATGTTACCAATCGATTCAGAACATTGCATTTCATAAGATCAAACATATATTTTATATTGGAATCAAAGTTTTTAACATTCTTTCATATCGTATATACGATTTTTCGCTCATATACGCGTATCGTCGAAAAACGAAAACTTGAAATCTCGTTCAATTTCATTGATTTTATATTCTATCGATGCAGAATAAAGAATATAACAAGAATATAACGTTTTTACTAAGTTTAAATACGCGTTTTCATATGATAATTGTCGAAAAACGTAATCGACATACACGAATTTCGGTATATGCGAAGATAAAATCGTGAAATCTTTAATAATACTTGTGCCACAGTTAGAAAAATGTTACCAATCGATTCAGAACATTGCATTTCATAAAATCAAACATCTATTTTATATTGGAGTCAAAGTTTTTAACATTCTTTCATATCGTATATACGATTTTTCGCTCATATACGCGTATCGTCGAAAAACGAGAATTTGAAATCTCGTTCAATTTCATTGATTTTATATTCTATCGATGCAGAATAAAGAATATAACAAGAATATAACGTTTTTACTATGCTTAAACACTCGTTTTCATATGATAATTTTCGAAAAACCTAATCGACATACGCGAATTTCGGTTTATGCGAAGATAAAATCGTGATATCTTTAATAATACTTGTGCCACAGTTAGAAAAATGTTACCAATCGATTCAGAACATTGCATTTCATAAGATCAAACATCTATTTTATATTGGAATCAAAGTTTTTAATATTCTTTCATATCGTATATACGATTTTTCGCTCATATACGCGTATCGTCGAAAAACGAAAACTTGAAATCTCGTTCAATTTCATTGATTTTATATTCTATCGATGCAGAATAAAGAATATAACAAGAACATAACGTTTTTACTTTGTTTAAATACGCGTTTTCATATGATAATTGTCGAAAAACGTAATCGACATACGCGAATTTCGTTATATGCGAAGATAAAATCGTGAAATCTTTAATAATACTTGTGCCACAGTTAGAAAAATGTTACCAATCGAATCAGAACATTGCATTTCATAAAATCAAACATCTATTTTAAATTGGAATCAAAGTTTTTAACATTCTTTCACATCGTATATACGATTTTTCGCTCATATACGCGTATCGTCGAAAAACGAAAACTTGAAATCTCGTTCAATTTCATTGATTTTATATTCTATCGATGCAGAATAAAGAATATAACAAGAATATAACGTTTTTTCTATGTTTAAATACGCATTTTCATATGATAATTGTCGAAAAACGTAATCGACATACGCGAATTTCGGTATATGCGAAGATAAAATCGTGAAATCTTTAATAATACTTGTGCCACAGTTAGAAAATTGTTACCAATCGATTCAAAAAATTGCATTTCATAAGATCAAACATCTATTTTATATTGGAATCAAAGTATTTAATATTCTTTCATATCGTATATACGATTTTTCGCTCATATACGCGTATCGTCGAAAAACGAAAACTTGAAATCTCGTTCAATTTCATTGATTTTATATTCTATCGATGCAGAATAAAGAATATAACAAGAACATAACGTTTTTTCTTTGTTTAAATAGGCGTTTTCATATGATAATTGTCGAAAAACGTAATCGACATACACGAATTTCGGTATATGCGAAGATAAAATCGTGAAATCTTTAATAATACTTGTGCCACAGTTAGAAAAATGTTACCAATCGATTCAGAACATTGCATTTCATAAAATCAAACAACTATTTTAAATTGGAATCAAAGTTTTTAACATTCTTTCACATCGTATATACGATTTTTCGCTCATATACGCGTATCGTCGAAAAACGAGAATTTGAAATCTCGTTCAATTTCATTGATTTTATATTCTATCGATGCAGAATAAAGAATATAACAAGAATATAACGTTTTTACTATGCTTAAACACTCGTTTTCATATGATAATTGTCGAAAAACGTAATCGACATACGCGAATTTCGGTATATGCGAAGATAAAATCGTGAAATCTTTAATAATACTTGTGCCACAGTTAGAAAAATGTTACCAATCGATTCAGAATATTGCATTTCATAAGATCAAACATCTATTTTATATTGGAATCAAAGTTTTTAACATTCTTTCATATCGTATATACGATTTTTCGCTCATATACGCGTATCGTCGAAAAACGAAAACTTGAAATCTCGTTCACTTTCATTGATTTTATATTCTATCGATGCAGAATAAAGAATATAACAAGAATATATCGTTTTTACTATGTTTAAATACGCGTTTTCATATGATAATTTTCGAAAAACCTAATCGACATACGCGAATTTCGGTATATGCGAAGATAAAATCGTGATATCTTTAATAATACTTGTGCCACAGTTAGAAAAATGTTACCAATCGATTCAGAACATTGCATTTCATAAGATCAAACATCTATTTCATATTGGAATCAAAGTTTTTAATATTCTTTCATATCGTATATACGATTTTTCGCTCATATACGCGTATCGTCGAAAAACGAAAACTTGAAATCTCGTTCAATTTCATTGATTTTATATTCTATCGATGCAGAATAAAGAATATAACAAGAACATAACGTTTTTACTTTGTTTAAATACGCGTTTTCATATGGTAATTGTCGAAAAACGTAATCGACATACGCGAATTTCGTTATTTGCGAAGATAAAATCGTGAAATCTTTAATAATACTTGTGCCACAGTTAGAAAAATGTTACCAATCGAATCAGAACATTGCATTTCATAAGATCAAACATCTATTTTAACTTGGAATCAAAGATTTTAACATTCTTTCACATCGTATATACGATTTTTCGCTCATATACGCGTATCGTCGAAAAACGAAAACTTGATATCTCGTTCAATTTCATTGATTTTATATTCTATCGATGCAGAATAAAGAATATAACAAGAATATAACGTTTTTTCTATGTTTAAATACGCGTTTTCATATGATAATTGTCGAAAAACGTAATCGACATACGCGCATTTCGGTATATGCGAAGATAAAATCGTGAAATCTTTAATAATACTTGTGCCACAGTTAGAAAATTGTTACCAATCGATTCAAAACATTGCATTTCATAAGATCAAACATCTATTTTATATTGGAATCAAAGTTTTTAATATTCTTTCATATCGTATATACGATTTTTCGCTCATATACGCGTATCGTCGAAAAACGAAAACTTGAAATCTCGTTCAATTTCATTGATTTTATATTCTATCGATGCAGAATAAAGAATATAACAAGAACATAACGTTTTTTCTTTGTTTAAATACACGTTTTCATATGATAATTGTCGAAAAACGTAATCGACATACGCGAATTTCGTTATATGCGAAGATAAAATCGTGAAATCTTTAATAATACTTGTGCCACAGTTAGAAAAATGTTACCAATCGATTCAGAACATTGCATTTCATAAGATCAAACATTTAATTTATATTGGAATCAATGTTTTTAACATTCTTTCACATCGTATATACGATTTTTCGCTCATATACGCGTATCGTCGAAAAACGAAAACTTGAAATCTCGTTCAATTTCATTGATTTTATATTCTATCGATGCAGAATAAAGAATATAACAAGAATATAACGTTTTTTCTATGTTTAAATACGCGTTTTCATATGATAATTGTCGAAAAACGTAATCGACATACGCGCATTTCGGTATATGCGAAGATAAAATCGTGAAATCTTTAATAATACTTGTGCCACAGTTAGAAAATTGTTACCAATCGATTCAAAACATTGCATTTCATAAGATCAAACATCTATTTTATATTGGAATCAAAGTTTTTAATATTCTTTCATATCGTATATACGATTTTTCGCTCATATACGCGTATCGTCGAAAAACGAAAACTTGAAATCTCGTTCAATTTCATTGATTTTATATTCTATCGATGCAGAATAAAGAATATAACAAGAACATAACGTTTTTTCTTTGTTTAAATACACGTTTTCATATGATAATTGTCGAAAAACGTAATCGACATACGCGAATTTCGTTATATGCGAAGATAAAATCGTGAAATCTTTAATAATACTTGTGCCACAGTTAGAAAAATGTTACCAATCGATTCAGAACATTGCATTTCATAAGATCAAACATTTATTTTATATTGGAATCAATGTTTTTAACATTCTTTCACATCGTATATACGATTTTTCGCTCATATACGCGTATCGTCGAAAAACGAAAACTTGAAATCTCGTTCAATTTCATTGATTTTATCTTCTATCGATGCAGAATAAAGAATATAACAAGAATATAAAGTTTTTACTATGTTTAAATATGCGTTTTCATATGATAATTGTCGAAAAACGTAATCGACATACGCGAATTTCGGTATATGCGAAGATAAAATCGTGAAATCTTTAATAATACTTGTGCCACAGTTAGAAAAATGTTACCAATCGATTCAGAACATTGCATTTCATAAGATCAAACATCTATTTTATATTGGAATCAAAGTTTTTAACATTCTTTCATATCGTATATACGATTTTTCGCTCATATACGCGTATCGTCGAAAAACGAAAACTTGAAATCTCGTTCAAGTTCATTGATTTTATATTCTATCGATGCAGAATAAAGAATATAAGAAGAATATAACGTTTTTTCTATGTTTAAATACGCGTTTTCATATGATAATTGTCGAAAAACCTAATCGACATACGCGAATTTCGGTATATGCGAAGATAAAATCGTGAAATCTTTAATAATACTTGTGCCACAGTTAGAAAATTGTTACCAATCGATTCAAAAATTGCATTTCATAAGATCAAACATCTATTTTATATTGGAATCAAAGTTTTTAATATTCTTTCATATCGTATATACGATTTTTCGCTCATATACGCGTATCGTCGAAAAACGAAAACTTGAAATCTCGTTCAATTTCATTGATTTTATATTCTATCGATGCAGAATAAAGAATATAACAAGAACATAACGTTTTTTCTTTGTTTAAATACACGTTTTCATATGATAATTGTCGAAAAACGTAATTGACATACACGAATTTCGGTATATGCGAAGATAAAATCGTGAAATCTTTAATAATACTTGTGCCACAGTTAGAAAAATGTTACCAATCGATTCAGAACATTGCATTTCATAAAATCAAACAACTATTTTAAATTGGAATCAAAGTTTTTAACATTCTTTCACATCGTATATACGATTTTTCGCTCATATACGCGTATCGTCGAAAAACGAGAATTTGAAATCTCGTTCAATTTCATTGATTTTATATTCTATCGATGCAGAATAAAGAATATAACAAGAATATAACGTTTTTACTATGCTTAAACACTCGTTTTCATATGATAATTGTCGAAAAACGTAATCGACATACGCGAATTTCGGTATATGCGAAGATAAAATCGTGAAATCTTTAATAATACTTGTGCCACAGTTAGAAAAATGTTACCAATCGATTCAGAATATTGCATTTCATAAGATCAAACATCTATTTTATATTGGAATCAAAGTTTTTAACATTCTTTCATATCGTATATACGATTTTTCGCTCATATACGCGTATCGTCGAAAAACGAAAACTTGAAATCTCGTTCAATTTCATTGATTTTATATTCTATCGGTGCAGAATAAAGAATATAACAAGAATATATCGTTTTTACTATGTTTAAATACGCGTTTTCATATGATAATTGTCGAAAAACCTAATCGACATACGCGAATTTCGGTATATGCGAAGATAAAATCGTGATATCTTTAATAATACTTGTGCCACAGTTAGAAAAATGTTACCAATCGATTCAGAACATTGCATTTCATAAGATCAAACATCTATTTTATATTGGAATCAAAGTTTTTAATATTCTTTCATATCGTATATACGATTTTTCGCTCATATACGCGTATCGTCGAAAAACGAAAACTTGAAATCTCGTTCAATTTCATTGATTTTATATTCTATCGATGCAGAATAAAGAATATAACAAGAACATAACGTTTTTACTTTGTTTAAATACGCGTTTTCATATGATAATTGTCGAAAAACGTAATCGACATACGCGAATTTCGTTATATGCGAAGATAAAATCGTGAAATCTTTAATAATACTTGTGCCACAGTTAGAAAAATGTTACCAATCGAATCAGAACATTGCATTTCATAAGATCAAACATCTATTTTAAATTGGAATCAAAGATTTTAACATTCTTTCATATCGTATATACGATTTTTCGCTCATATACGCGTATCGTCGAAAAACGAAAACTTGAAATCTCGTTCAATTTCATTGATTTTATATTCTATCGATGCAGAATAAAGAATATAACAAGAATATAACGTTTTTTCTATGTTTAAATACGCGTTTTCATATGATAATTGTCGAAAAACGTAATCGACATACGCGAATTTCGGTATATGCGAAGATAAAATCGTGAAATCTTTAATAATACTTGTGCCACAGTTAGAAAATTGTTACCAATCGATTCAAAACATTGCATTTCATAAGATCAAACATCTATTTTATATTGGAATCAAAGTTTTTAATATTCTTTCATATCGTTTATACGATTTTTCGCTCATATACGCGTATCGTCGAAAAACGAAAACTTGAAATCTCGTTCAATTTCATTGATTTTATATTCTATCGATGCAGAATAAAGAATATAACAAGAACATAACGTTTTTTCTTTGTTTAAATACACGTTTTCATATGATAATTGTCGAAAAACGTAATCGACATACGCGAATTTCGTTATATGCGAAGATAAAATCGTGAAATCTTTAATAATACTTGTGCCACAGTTAGAAAAATGTTACCAATCGATTCAGAACATTGCATTTCATAAGATCAAACATCTATTTTATATTGGAATCAATGTTTTTAACATTCTTTCACATCGTATATACGATTTTTCGCTCATATACGCGTATCGTCGAAAAACGAAAACTTGAAATCTCGTTCAATTTCATTGATTTTATATTCTATCGATGCAGAATAAAGAATATAACAAGAATATAAAGTTTTTACTATGTTTAAATATGCGTTTTCATATGATAATTGTCGAAAAACGTAATCGACATACGCGAATTTCGGTATATGCGAAGATAAAATCGTGAAATCTTTAATAATACTTGTGCCACAGTTAGAAAAATGTTACCAATCGATTCAGAACATTGCATTTCATAAGATCAAACATCTATTTTATATTGGAATCAATGTTTTTAACATTCTTTCACATCGTATATACGATTTTTCGCTCATATACGCGTATCGTCGAAAAACGAAAACTTGAAATCTCGTTCAATTTCATTGATTTTATATTCTATCGATGCAGAATAAAGAATATAACAAGAATATAAAGTTTTTACTATGTTTAAATATGCGTTTTCATATGATAATTGTCGAAAAACGTAATCGACATACGCGAATTTCGGTATATGCGAAGATAAAATCGTGAAATCTTTAATAATACTTGTGCCACAGTTAGAAAAATGTTACCAATCGATTCAGAACATTGCATTTCATAAGATCAAACATCTATTTTATATTGGAATCAAAGTTTTTAACATTCTTTCATATCGTATATACGATTTTTCGCTCATATACGCGAATCGTCGAAAAACGAAAACTTTAAATCTCGTTCAATTTCATTGATTTTATATTCTATCGATGCAGAATAAAGAATATAACAAGAATATAACGTTTTTACTATGTTTAAATACGCGTTTTCATATGATAATTGTCGAAAAACGTAATCGACATACGCGAATTTCGGTATATGCGAAGATAAAATCGTGAAATCTTTAATAATACTTGTGCCACAGTTAGAAAAATGTTACCAATCGATTCAGAACATTGCATTTCATAAGATCAAACATCTATTTTATATTGGAATCAAAGTTTTTAACATTCTTTCATATCGTATATACGATTTTTCGCTCATATACGCGTATCGTCGAAAAACGAAAACTTTAAATCTCGTTCAATTTCATTGATTTTATATTCTATCGATGCAGAATAAAGAATATAACAAGAATATATCGTTTTTACTAAGTATAAATACGCGTTTTCATATGATAATTGTCGAAAAACGTAATCGACATACGCGAATTTCGGTATATGCGAAGATAAAATCGTGAAATCTTTAATAATACTTGTGCCACAGTTAGAAAAATGTTACCAATCGATTCAGTACATTGCATTTCATAAGATCAAACATCTATTTTATATTGGAATCAAAGTTTTTAACATTCTTTCATATCGTATATACGATTTTTCGCTCATATACGCGTATCGTCGAAAAACGAAAACTTGAAATCTCGTTCAATTTCATTGATTCTGTATTCTATCGATGCAGAATAAAGAATATAACAAGAATATAACGTTTTTACTATGTTTAAATACGCGTTTTCATATGATAATTGTCGAAAAACGTAATCGACATACGCGAATTTCGGTATATGCGAAGATAAAATCGTGAAATCTTTAATAATACTTGTGCCACAGTTAGAAAAATGTCACCAATCGATTCAGAACATTGCATTTCATAAGATCAAACATCTATTTTATATTGGAATCAAAGTTTTTAACATTCTTTCATATCGTATATACGATTTTTCGCTCATATACGCGTATCGTCGAAAAACGAAAACTTGAAATCTCGTTCAAGTTCATTGATTTTATATTCTATCGATGCAGAATAAAGAATATAAGAAGAATATAACGTTTTTTCTATGTTTAAATACGCGTTTTCATATGATAATTGTCGAAAAACCTAATCGACATACGCGAATTTCGGTATATGCGAAGATAAAATCGTGAAATCTTTAATAATACTTGTGCCACAGTTAGAAAATTGTTACCAATCGATTCAAAAATTGCATTTCATAAGATCAAACATCTATTTTATATTGGAATCAAAGTTTTTAATATTCTTTCATATCGTATATACGATTTTTCGCTCATATACGCGTATCGTCGAAAAACGAAAACTTGAAATCTCGTTCAATTTCATTGATTTTATATTCTATCGATGCAGAATAAAGAATATAACAAGAACATAACGTTTTTTCTTTGTTTAAATACACGTTTTCATATGATAATTGTCGAAAAACGTAATCGACATACACGAATTTCGGTATATGCGAAGATAAAATCGTGAAATCTTTAATAATACTTGTGCCACAGTTAGAAAAATGTTACCAATCGATTCAGAACATTGCATTTCATAAAATCAAACAACTATTTTAAATTGGAATCAAAGTTTCTAACATTCTTTCACATCGTATATACGATTTTTCGCTCATATACGCGTATCGTCGAAAAACGAGAATTTGAAATCTCGTTCAATTTCATTGATTTTATATTCTATCGATGCAGAATAAAGAATATAACAAGAATATAACGTTTTTACTATGCTTAAACACTCGTTTTCATATGATAATTGTCGAAAAACGTAATCGACATACGCGAATTTCGGTATATGCGAAGATAAAATCGTGAAATCTTTAATAATACTTGTGCCACAGTTAGAAAAATGTTACCAATCGATTCAGAATATTGCATTTCATAAGATCAAACATCTATTTTATATTGGAATCAAAGTTTTTAACATTCTTTCATATCGTATATACGATTTTTCGCTCATATACGCGTATCGTCGAAAAACGAAAACTTGAAATCTCGTTCACTTTCATTGATTTTATATTCTATCGGTGCAGAATAAAGAATATAACAAGAATATATCGTTTTTACTATGTTTAAATACGCGTTTTCATATGATAATTGTCGAAAAACCTAATCGACATACGCGAATTTCGGTATATGCGAAGATAAAATCGTGATATCTTTAATAATACTTGTGCCACAGTTAGAAAAATGTTACCAATCGATTCAGAACATTGCATTTCATAAGATCAAACATCTATTTTATATTGGAATCAAAGTTTTTAATATTCTTTCATATCGTATATACGATTTTTCGCTCATATACGCGTATCGTCGAAAAACGAAAACTTGAAATCTCGTTCAATTTCATTGATTTTATATTCTATCGATGCAGAATAAAGAATATAACAAGAACATAACGTTTTTACTTTGTTTAAATACGCGTTTTCATATGATAATTGTCGAAAAACGTAATCGACATACGCGAATTTCGTTATATGCGAAGATAAAATCGTGAAATCTTTAATAATACTTGTGCCACAGTTAGAAAAATGTTACCAATCGAATCAGAACATTGCATTTCATAAGATCAAACATCTATTTTAAATTGGAATCAAAGATTTTAACATTCTTTCACATCGTATATACGATTTTTCGCTCATATACGCGTATCGTCGAAAAACGAAAACTTGAAATCTCGTTCAATTTCATTGATTTTATATTCTATCGATGCAGAATAAAGAATATAACAAGAATATAACGTTTTTTCTATGTTTAAATACGCGTTTTCATATGATAATTGTCGAAAAACGTAATCGACATACGCGAATTTCGGTATATGCGAAGATAAAATCGTGAAATCTTTAATAATACTTGTGCCACAGTTAGAAAATTGTTACCAATCGATTCAAAACATTGCATTTCATAAGATCAAACATCTATTTTATATTGGAATCAAAGTTTTTAATATTCTTTCATATCGTATATACGATTTTTCGCTCATATACGCGTATCGTCGAAAAACGAAAACTTGAAATCTCGTTCAATTTCATTGATTTTATATTCTATCGATGCAGAATAAAGAATATAACAAGAACATAACGTTTTTACTTTGTTTAAATACGCGTTTTCATATGATAATTGTCGAAAAACGTAATCGACATACGCGAATTTCGTTATATGCGAAGATAAAATCGTGAAATCTTTAATAATACTTGTGCCACAGTTAGAAAAATGTTACCAATCGATTCAGAACATTGCATTTCATAAGATCAAACATCTATTTTATATTGGAATCAATGTTTTTAACATTCTTTCACATCGTATATACGATTTTTCGCTCATATACGCGTATCGTCGAAAAACGAAAACTTGAAATCTCGTTCAATTTCATTGATTTTATATTCTATCGATGCAGAATAAAGAATATAACAAGAATATAAAGTTTTTACTATGTTTAAATATGCGTTTTCATATGATAATTGTCGAAAAACGTAATCGACATACGCGAATTTCGGTATATGCGAAGATAAAATCGTGAAATCTTTAATAATACTTGTGCCACAGTTAGAAAAATGTTACCAATCGATTCAGAACATTGCATTACATAAGATCAAACATTTATTTTATATTGGAATCAAATTTTTTAACATTCTTTCATATCGTATATACGATTTTTCGCTCATATACGCGTATCGTCGAAAAACGAAAACTTGAAATCTCGTTCAATTTCATTGATTTTATATTCTATCGATGCAGAATAAAGAATATAACAAGAATATAACGTTTTTACTATTTTTAAATACGCGTTTTCATATGATAATTGTCGAAAAACGTATTCGACATACGCGAATTTCGGTATATGCGAAGATAAAATCGGGAAATCTTTAATAATACTTGTGCCACAGTTAGAAAAATGTTACCAATCGATTCAGAACATTGCATTTCATAAGATCAAACATCTATTTTATATTGGAATCAAAGTTTTTAATATTCTTTCATATCGTATATACGATTTTTCGCTCATATACGCGTATCGTCGAAAAACGAAAACTTGAAATCTCGTTCAATTTCATTGATTTTATATTCTATCGATGCAGAATAAAGAATATAACAAGAACATAACGTTTTTACTTTGTTTAAATACGCGTTTTCATATGGTAATTGTCGAAAAACGTAATCGACATACGCGAATTTCGTTATTTGCGAAGATAAAATCGTGAAATCTTTAATAATACTTGTGCCACAGTTAGAAAAATGTTACCAATCGAATCAGAACATTGCATTTCATAAGATCAAACATCTATTTTAAATTGGAATCAAAGATTTTAACATTCTTTCACATCGTATATACGATTTTTCGCTCATATACGCGTATCGTCGAAAAACGAAAACTTGAAATCTCGTTCAATTTCATTGATTTTATATTCTATCGATGCAGAATAAAGAATATAACAAGAATATAACGTTTTTTCTATGTTTAAATACGCGTTTTCATATGATAATTGTCGAAAAACGTAATCGACATACGCGAATTTCGGTATATGCGAAGATAAAATCGTGAAATCTTTAATAATACTTGTGCCACAGTTAGAAAATTGTTACCAATCGATTCAAAACATTGCATTTCATAAGATCAAACATCTATTTTATATTGGAATCAAAGTTTTTAATATTCTTTCATATCGTATATACGATTTTTCGCTCATATACGCGTATCGTCGAAAAACGAAAACTTGAAATCTCGTTCAATTTCATTGATTTTATATTCTATCGATGCAGAATAAAGAATATAACAAGAACATAACGTTTTTACTTTGTTTAAATACGCGTTTTCATATGATAATTGTCGAAAAACGTAATCGACATACGCGAATTTCGTTATATGCGAAGATAAAATCGTGAAATCTTTAATAATACTTGTGCCACAGTTAGAAAAATGTTACCAATCGATTCAGAACATTGCATTTCATAAGATCAAACATCTATTTTATATTGGAATCAATGTTTTTAACATTCTTTCACATCGTATATACGATTTTTCGCTCATATACGCGTATCGTCGAAAAACGAAAACTTGAAATCTCGTTCAATTTCATTGATTTTATATTCTATCGATGCAGAATAAAGAATATAACAAGAATATAAAGTTTTTACTATGTTTAAATATGCGTTTTCATATGATAATTGTCGAAAAACGTAATCGACATACGCGAATTTCGGTATATGCGAAGATAAAATCGTGAAATCTTTAATAATACTTGTGCCACAGTTAGAAAAATGTTACCAATCGATTCAGAACATTGCATTACATAAGATCAAACAATTATTTTATATTGGAATCAAATTTTTTAACATTCTTTCATATCGTATATACGATTTTTCGCTCATATACGCGTATCGTCGAAAAACGAAAACTTGAAATCTCGTTCAATTTCATTGATTTTATATTCTATCGATGCAGAATAAAGAATATAACAAGAATATAACGTTTTTACTATTTTTAAATACGCGTTTTCATATGATAATTGTCGAAAAACGTATTCGACATACGCGAATTTCGGTATATGCGAAGATAAAATCGGGAAATCTTTAATAATACTTGTGCCACAGTTAGAAAAATGTTACCAATCGATTCAGAACATTGCATTTCATAAGATCAAACATCTATTTTATATTGGAATCAAAGTTTTTAACATTCTTTCATATCGTATATACGATTTTTCGCTCATATACGCGTATCGTCGAAAAACGAAAACTTGAAATCTCGTTCAATTTCATTGATTTTATATTCTATCGATGCAGAATAAAGAATATAACAAGAATATAACGTTTTTACTATGTTTAAATACGCGTTTTCATATGATAATTGTCGAAAAACGTAATCGACATACGCGAATTTCGGTATATGCGAAGATAAAATCGTGAAATCTTTAATAATACTTGTGCCACAGTTAGAAAAATGTTACCAATCGATTCAGAACATTGCATTTCATAAGATCAAACATCTATTTTATATTGGAATCAAAGTTTTTAACATTCTTTCATATCGTATATACGATTTTTCGCTCATATACGCGTATCGTCGAAAAACGAAAACTTTAAATCTCGTTCAATTTCATTGATTTTATATTCTATCGATGCAGAATAAAGAATATAACAAGAATATAACGTTTTTACTATGTTTAAATACGCGTTTTCATATGATAATTGTCGAAAAACGTAATCGACATACGCGAATTTCGGTATATGCGAAGATAAAATCGTGAAATCTTTAATAATACTTGTGCCACAGTTAGAAAAATGTTACCAATCGATTCAGAACATTGCATTTCATAAGATCAAACATCTATTTTATATTGGAATCAAAGTTTTTAACATTCTTTCATATCGTATATACGATTTTTCGCTCATATACGCGTATCGTCGAAAAACGAAAACTTTAAATCTCGTTCAATTTCATTGATTTTATATTCTATCGATGCAGAATAAAGAATATAACAAGAATATATCGTTTTTACTATGTTTAAATACGCGTTTTCATATGATAATTGTCGAAAAAACGTAATCGACATACGCGAATTTCGGTATATGCGAAGATAAAATCGTGAAATCTTTAATAATACTTGTGCCACAGTTAGAAAAATGTTACCAATCGATTCAGTACATTGCATTTCATAAGATCAAACATCTATTTTATATTGGAATCAAAGTTTTTAACATTCTTTCATATCGTATATACGATTTTTCGCTCATATACGCGTATCGTCGAAAAACGAAAACTTGAAATCTCGTTCAATTTCATTGATTCTGTATTCTATCGATGCAGAATAAAGAATATAACAAGAATATAACGTTTTTACTATGTTTAAATACGCGTTTTCATATGATAATGGTCGAAAAACGTAATCGACATACGCGAATTTCGGTATATGCGAAGATAAAATCGTGAAATCTTTAATAATACTTGTGCCACAGTTAGAAAAATGTTACCAATCGATTCAGAACATTGCATTTCATAAGATCAAACATCTATTTTATATTGGAATCAAAGTTTTTAACATTCTTTCATATCGTATATACGATTTTTCGCTCATATACGCGAATCGTCGAAAAACGAAAACTTTAAATCTCGTTCAATTTCATTGATTTTATATTCTATCGATGCAGAATAAAGAATATAACAAGAATATAACGTTTTTACTATGTTTAAATACGCGTTTTCATATGATAATTGTCGAAAAACGTAATCGACATACGTTGAATTTCGGTATATGCGAAGATAAAATCGTGAAATCTTTAATAATACTTGTGCCACAGTTAGAAAAATGTTACCAATCGATTCAGAACATTGCATTTCATAAGATCAAACATCTATTTTATATTGGAATCAAAGTTTTTAACATTCTTTCATATCGTATATACGATTTTTCGCTCATATACGCGTATCGTCGAAAAACGAAAACTTTAAATCTCGTTCAATTTCATTGATTTTATATTCTATCGATGCAGAATAAAGAATATAACAAGAATATATCGTTTTTACTAAGTATAAATACGCGTTTTCATATGATAATTGTCGAAAAACGTAATCGACATACGCGAATTTCGGTATATGCGAAGATAAAATCGTGAAATCTTTAATAATACTTGTGCCACAGTTAGAAAAATGTTACCAATCGATTCAGTACATTGCATTTCATAAGATCAAACATCTATTTTATATTGGAATCAAAGTTTTTAACATTCTTTCATATCGTATATACGATTTTTCGCTCATATACGCGTATCGTCGAAAAACGAAAACTTGAAATCTCGTTCAATTTCATTGATTCTGTATTCTATCGATGCAGAATAAAGAATATAACAAGAATATAACGTTTTTACTATGTTTAAATACGCGTTTTCATATGATAATGGTCGAAAAACGTAATCGACATACGCGAATTTCGGTATATGCGAAGATAAAATCGTGAAATCTTTAATAATACTTGTGCCACAGTTAGAAAAATGTTACCAATCGATTCAGAACATTGCATTTCATAAGATCAAACATCTATTTTATATTGGAATCAAAGTTTTTAATATTCTTTCATATCGTATATACGATTTTTCGCTCATATACGCGTATCGTCGAAAAACGAGAATTTGAAATCTCGTTCAATTTCATTGATTTTATATTCTATCGATACAGAATAAAGAATATAACAAGAATATAACGCTTTTACTATGTTTAAACACGCGTTTTCATATGATAATTGTCGAAAAACGTAATCGACATACGCGAATTTCGGTATATGCGAAGATAAAATCGTGAAATCTTTAATAATACTTGTGCCACAGTTAGAAAAATGTTACCAATCGATTCAGAACATTGCATTTCATAAGATCAAACATCTATTTTATATTGGAATCAAAGTTTTTAACATTCTTTCATATCGTGTATACGATTTTTCGCTCATATACGCGTATCGTCGAAAAACGAAAACTTGAAATCTCGTTCAAATTCATTGATTTTATATTCTATCGATGCAGAATAAAGAATATTACAAGAATATAACGTTTTTACTATGATTAAATACGCGTTTTCATATGATAATTGTCGAAAAACGTAATCGACATACGCGAATTTCGGTATATGCGAAGATAAAATCGTGAAATCTTTAATAATACTTGTGCCACAGTTAGAAAAATGTTACCAATCGATTCAGAACATTGCATTACATAAGATCAAACAATTATTTTATATTGGAATCAAATTTTTTAACATTCTTTCATATCGTATATACGATTTTTCGCTCATATACGCGTATCGTCGAAAAACGAAAACTTGAAATCTCGTTCAATTTCATTGATTTTATATTCTATCGATGCAGAATAAAGAATATAACAAGAATATAACGTTTTTACTATTTTTAAATACGCGTTTTCATATGATAATTGTCGAAAAACGTATTCGACATACGCGAATTTCGGTATATGCGAAGATAAAATCGGGAAATCTTTAATAATACTTGTGCCACAGTTAGAAAAATGTTACCAATCGATTCAGAACATTGCATTTCATAAGATCAAACATCTATTTTATATTGGAATCAAAGTTTTTAACATTCTTTCATATCGTATATACGATTTTTCGCTCATATACGCGTATCGTCGAAAAACGAAAACTTGAAATCTCGTTCAATTTCATTGATTTTATATTCTATCGATGCAGAATAAAGAATATAACAAGAATATAACGTTTTTACTATGTTTAAATACGCGTTTTCATATGATAATTGTCGAAAAACGTAATCGACATACGCGAATTTCGGTATATGCGAAGATAAAATCGTGAAATCTTTAATAATACTTGTGCCACAGTTAGAAAAATGTTACAAATCGATTCAGAACATTGCATTTCATAAGATCAAACATCTATTTTATATTGGAATCAAAGTTTTTAACATTCTTTCATATCGTATATACGATTTTTCGCTCATATACGCGTATCGTCTAAAAACGAAAACTTTAAATCTCGTTCAATTTCATTGATTTTATATTCTATCGATGCAGAATAAAGAATATAACAAGAATATAACGTTTTTACTATGTTTAAATACGCGTTTTCATATGATAATTGTCGAAAAACGTAATCGACATACGCGAATTTCGGTATATGCGAAGATAAAATCGTGAAATCTTTAATAATACTTGTGCCACAGTTAGAAAAATGTTACCAATCGATTCAGAACATTGCATTTCATAAGATCAAACATCTATTTTATATTGGAATCAAAGTTTTTAACATTCTTTCATATCGTATATACGATTTTTCGCTCATATACGCGTATCGTCGAAAAACGAAAACTTTAAATCTCGTTCAATTTCATTGATTTTATATTCTATCGATGCAGAATAAAGAATATAACAAGAATATATCGTTTTTACTAAGTATAAATACGCGTTTTCATATGATAATTGTCGAAAAACGTAATCGACATACGCGAATTTCGGTATATGCGAAGATAAAATCGTGAAATCTTTAATAATACTTGTGCCACAGTTAGAAAAATGTTACCAATCGATTCAGTACATTGCATTTCATAAGATCAAACATCTATTTTATATTGGAATCAAAGTTTTTAACATTCTTTCATATCGTATATACGATTTTTCGCTCATATACGCGTATCGTCGAAAAACGAGAATTTGAAATCTCGTTCAATTTCATTGATTTTATATTCTATCGATACAGAATAAAGAATATAACAAGAATATAACGCTTTTACTATGTTTAAACACGCGTTTTCATATGATAATTGTCGAAAAACGTAATCGACATACGCGAATTTCGGTATATGCGAAGATAAAATCGTGAAATCTTTAATAATACTTGTGCCACAGTTAGAAAAATGTTACCAATCGATTCAGAACATTGCATTTCATAAGATCAAACATCTATTTTATATTGGAATCAAAGTTTTTAACATTCTTTCATATCGTGTATACGATTTTTCGCTCATATACGCGTATCGTCGAAAAACGAAAACTTGAAATCTCGTTCAAATTCATTGATTTTATATTCTATCGATGCAGAATAAAGAATATTACAAGAATATAACGTTTTTACTATGATTAAATACGCGTTTTCATATGATAATTGTCGAAAAACGTAATCGACATACGCGAATTTCGGTATATGCGAAGATAAAATCGTGAAATCTTTAATAATACTTGTGCCACAGTTAGAAAAATGTTACCAATCGATTCAGAACATTGCATTTCATAAGATCGAACATCTATTTTATATTGGAATCAAAGTTTTTAACATTCCTTCATATCGTATATACGATTTTTCGCTCATATACGCGTATCGTCGAAAAACGAGAATTTGAAATCTCGTTCAATTTCTTTGATTTTATATTCTATCGATGCAGAATAAAGAATATAACAAGAATATAACGTTTCTACGATGTTTAAATACGCGTTTTCATATGATAATTGTCGAAAAACGTAATCGACATTCGCGAATTTCGGTATAAGCGAAGATAAAATCGTGAAATCTTTAATAATACTTGTGCCACAGTTAGAAAAATGTTACCAATCGATTCAGAACATTGCATTTCATAAGATCAAACATCTATTTTATATTGGAATCAAAGTTTTTAACATTCTTTCATATCGTATATACGATTTTTCGCTCATATACGCGTATCGTCGAAAAACGAAAACTTGAAATCTCGTTCAATTTCATTGATTTTATATTATATCGATGCAGAATAAAGAATATAAAAAGAATATATCGTTTTTACTAAGTTTAAATACGCGTTTTCATATGATAATTGTCGAAAAACGTAATCGACATACGCGAATTTCGGTATATGCGAAGATAAAATCGTGAAATCTTTAATAATACTTGTGCCACAGTTAGAAAAATGTTACCAATCGATTCAGAACATTGCATTTCATAAGATCAAACATCTATTTTATATTGGAATCAAAGTTTTTAACATTCTTTCATATCGTATATACGATTTTTCGCTCATATACGCGTATCGTCGAAAAACGAAAACTTGAAATCTCGTTCAATTTCATTGATTTTATATTCTATCGATGCAGAATAAAGAATATAACAAGAATATAACGTTTTTACTATGTTTAAATACGCGTTTTCATATGATAATTGTCGAAAAACGTAATCGACATACGCGAATTTCGGTATATGCGAAGATAAAATCGTGAAATCTTTAATAATACTTGTGCCACAGTTAGAAAAATGTTACCAATCGATTCAGAACATTGCATTTCATAAGATCAAACATCTATTTTATATTGGAATCAAAGTTTTTAACATTCTTTCATATCGTATATACGATTTTTCGCTCATATACGCGTATCGTCGAAAAACGAAAACTTTAAATCTCGTTCAATTTCATTGATTTTATATTCTATCGATGCAGAATAAAGAATATAACAAGAATATATCGTTTTTACTAAGTATAAATACGCGTTTTCATATGATAATTGTCGAAAAACGTAATCGACATACGCGAATTTCGGTATATGCGAAGATAAAATCGTGAAATCTTTAATAATACTTGTGCCACAGTTAGAAAAATGTTACCAATCGATTCAGTACATTGCATTTCATAAGATCAAACATCTATTTTATATTGGAATCAAAGTTTTTAACATTCTTTCATATCGTATATACGATTTTTCGCTCATATACGCGTATCGTAGAAAAACGAAAACTTTAAATCTCGTTCAATTTCATTGATTTTATATTCTATCGATGCAGAATAAAGAATATAACAAGAATATAACGTTTTTACTAAGTTTAAATACGCGTTTTCATATGATAATTGTCGAAAAACGTAATCGACATACGCGAATTTCGGTATATGCGAAGATAAAATCGTGAAATCTTTAATAATACTTGTGCCACAGTTAGAAAAATGTTACCAATTGATTCAGAACATTGCATTTCATAAGATCAAACATCTATTTTATATTGGAATCAAAGTTTTTAACATTCTTTCACATCGTATATACGATTTTTCGCTCATATACGCGTATCGTCGAAAAACGAAAACTTGAAATCTCGTTCAATTTCATTGATTTTATATTCTATCGATGCAGAATAAAGAATATAACAAGAATATAACGTTTTTACTATGTTTAAATACGCGTTATCATATGATAATTGTCGAAAAACGTAATCGACATACGCGAATTTCGGTATATGCGAAGATAAAATCGTGAAATCTTTAATAATACTCGTTCCACAGTTAGAAAAATGTTACCAATCGATTCAGAACATTGCATTTCATAAGATCAAACATCTATTTTATATTGGAATCAAAGTTTTTAACATTCTTTCATATCGTATATACGATTTTTCGCTCATATACGCGTATCGTCGAAAAACGAAAACTTGAAATCTCGTTCAAGTTCATTGATTTTATATTCTATCGATGCAGAATAAAGAATATAACAAGAATATAACG
Source organism: Vespa crabro (assembly GCF_910589235.1). Classification (NCBI taxonomy): domain Eukaryota; kingdom Metazoa; phylum Arthropoda; class Insecta; order Hymenoptera; family Vespidae; genus Vespa; species Vespa crabro. The sequence goes on along the minus strand of NC_060956.1, from coordinate 11,611,408 downwards.
TTTTTTCTATGTTTAAATACGCGTTTTCATATGATAATTGTCGAAAAACGTAATCGACATACGCGAATTTCGGTATATGTGAAGATGAAATCGTGAAATCTTTAATAATACTTGTGCCACAGTTAGAAAAATGTTACCAATCGATTCAGAACATTGCATTTCATAAGATCAAACATCTATTTTATAATGGAATCAAAGTTTTTAACATTCTTTCATATCGTATATACGATTTTTCGCTCATATACGCGTATCGTCGAAAAACGAAAACTTGAAATCTCGTTCAATTTCATTGATTTTATATTCTATCGATGCAGAATAAAGAATATAACAAGAATATATCGTTTTTACTAAGTTTAAATACGCGTTTTCATATGATAATTGTCGAAAAACGTAATCGACATACGCGAATTTCGGTATATGCGAAGATAAAATCGTGAAATCTTTAATAATACTTGTGCCACAGTTAGAAAAATATTACCAATCGATTCAGAACATTGCATTTCATAAGATCAAACATCTATTTTATATTGGAATCAAAGTTTTTAACATTCTTTCATATCGTATATACGATTTTTCGCTCATATACGCGTATCGTCGAAAAACGAAAACTTGAAATCTCGTTCAATTTCATTGATTTTATATTCTATCGATGCAGAATAAAGAATATAACAAGAATATAACGTTTTTACTAAGTTAAAATACGCGTTTTCATATGATAATTGTCGAAAAACGTAATCGACATACGCGAATTTCGGTATATGCGAAGATAAAATCGTGAAATCTTTAATAATACTTGTGCCACAGTTAGAAAAATGTTACCAATCGATTCAGAACATTGCATTTCATAAGATCAAACATCTATTTTATATTGGAATCAAAGTTTTTAACATTCTTTCATATCGTATATACGATTTTTTCGCTCATATACGCGTATCGTCGAAAAACGAAAACTTGAAATCTCGTTCAAATTCATTGATTTTATATTCTATCGATGCAGAATAAAGAATATTACAAGAATATAACGTTTTTACTACGATTAAATACGCGTTTTCATATGATAATTGTCGAAAAACGTAATCGACATACGCGAATTTCGGTATATGCGAAGATAAAATCGTGAAATCTTTAATAATACTTGTGCCACAGTTAGAAAAATGTTACCAATCTATTCAGAACATTGCATTTCATAAGATCAAACATCTATTTTATATTGGAATCAAAGTTTTTAACATTCTTTCATATCGTATATACGATTTTTCGCTCATATACGCGTATCGTCGAAAAACGAAAACTTGAAATCTCGTTCAAATTCATTGATTTAATATTCTATCGATGCAGAATAAAGAATATAACAAGAATATAACGTTTTTACTATGATTAAATACGCGTTTTCATATGATAATTGTCGAAAATCGTAATCGACATACGCGAATTTCGGTATATGCTAAGATAAAATCGTGAAATCTTTAATAATACTTGTGCCACAGTTAGAAAAATGTTACCAATCGATTCAGAACATTGCATTTCATAAGATCAAACATCTATTTTATATTGGAATCAAAGTTTTTAACATTCTTTCATATCGTGTATACGATTTTTCGCTCATATACGCGTATCGTCGAAAAACGAAAACTTGAAATCTCGTTCAATTTCATTGATTTTATATTCTATCGATGCAGAATAAAGAATATAACAAGAATATAACGTTTTTACTATGATTAAATACGCGTTTTCATATGATAATTGTCGAAAAACCTAATTGACATACGCGAATTTCGGTATATGCGAAGATAAAATCGTGAAATCTTTAATAATACTTGTGCCACAGTTAGAAAAATGTTACCAATTGATTCAGAACATTGCATTTCATAAGATCAAACATCTATTTTATATTGGAATCAAAGTTTTTAACATTCTTTCACATCGTATATACGATTTTTCGCTCATATACGCGTATCGTCGAAAAACGAAAACTTGAAATCTCGTTCAATTTCATTGATTTTATATTCTATCGATGCAGAATAAAGAATATAACAAGAATATAACGTTTTTACTATGTTTAAATACGCGTTATCATATGATAATTGTCGAAAAACGTAATCGACATACGCGAATTTCGGTATATGCGAAGATAAAATCGTGAAATCTTTAATAATACTCGTTCCACAGTTAGAAAAATGTTACCAATCGATTCAGAACATTGCATTTCATAAGATCAAACATCTATTTTATATTGGAATCAAAGTTTTTAACATTCTTTCATATCGTATATACGATTTTTCGCTCATATACGCGTATCGTCGAAAAACGAAAACTTGAAATCTCGTTCAAGTTCATTGATTTTATATTCTATCGATGCAGAATAAAGAATATAACAAGAATATAACGTTTTTTCTATGTTTAAATACGCGTTTTCATATGATAATTGTCGAAAAACGTAATCGACATACGCGAATTTCGGTATATGTGAAGATGAAATCGTGAAATCTTTAATAATACTTGTGCCACAGTTAGAAAAATGTTACCAATCGATTCAGAACATTGCATTTCATAAGATCAAACATCTATTTTATAATGGAATCAAAGTTTTTAACATTCTTTCATATCGTATATACGATTTTTCGCTCATATACGCGTATCGTCGAAAAACGAAAACTTGAAATCTCGTTCAATTTCATTGATTTTATATTCTATCGATGCAGAATAAAGAATATAACATGAATATATCGTTTTTACTAAGTTTAAATACGCGTTTTCATATGATAATTGTCGAAAAACGTAATCGACATACGCGAATTTCGGTATATGCGAAGATAAAATCGTGAAATCTTTAATAATACTTGTGCCACAGTTAGAAAAATATTACCAATCGATTCAGAACATTGCATTTCATAAGATCAAACATCTATTTTATATTGGAATCAAAGTTTTTAACATTCTTTCATATCGTATATACGATTTTTCGCTCATATACGCGTATCGTCGAAAAACGAAAACTTGAAATCTCGTTCAATTTCATTGATTTTATATTCTATCGATGCAGAATAAAGAATATAACAAGAATATAACGTTTTTACTAAGTTAAAATACGCGTTTTCATATGATAGTTGTCGAAAAACGTAATCGACATACGCGAATTTCGGTATATGCGAAGATAAAATCGTGAAATCTTTAATAATACTTGTGCCACAGTTAGAAAAATGTTACCAATCGATTCAGAACATTGCATTTCATAAGATCAAACATCTATTTTATATTGGAATCAAAGTTTTTAACATTCTTTCATATCGTATATACGATTTTTCGCTCATATACGCGTATCGTCGAAAAACGAAAACTTGAAATCTCGTTCAAATTCATTGATTTTATATTCTATCGATGCAGAATAAAGAATATTACAAGAATATAACGTTTTTACTATGATTAAATACGCGTTTTCATATGATAATTGTCGAAAAACGTAATCGACATACGCGAATTTCGGTATATGCGAAGATAAAATCGTGAAATCTTTAATAATACTTGTGCCACAGTTAGAAAAATGTTACCAATCTATTCAGAACATTGCATTTCATAAGATCAAACATCTATTTTATATTGGAATCAAAGTTTTTAACATTCTTTCATATCGTATATACGATTTTTCGCTCATATACGCGTATCGTCGAAAAACGAAAACTTGAAATCTCGTTCAAATTCATTGATTTTATATTCTATCGATGCAGAATAAAGAATATAACAAGAATATAACGTTTTTACTATGATTAAATACGCGTTTTCATATGATAATTGTCGAAAATCGTAATCGACATACGCGAATTTCGGTATATGCTAAGATAAAATCGTGAAATCTTTAATAATACTTGTGCCACAGTTAGAAAAATGTTACCAATCGATTCAGAACATTGCATTTCATAAGATCAAACATCTATTTTATATTGGAATCAAAGTTTTTAATATTCTTTCATATCGTATATACGATTTTTCGCTCATATACGCGTATCGTCGAAAAACGAAAACATGAAATCTCGTTCAATTTCATTGATTCTGTATTCTATCGATGCAGAATAAAGAATATAACAAGAATATAACGTTTTTACTATGTTTAAATACGCGTTTTCATATGATAATTGTCGAAAAACGTAATCGACATACGCGAATTTCGGTATATGCGAAGATAAAATCGTGAAATCTTTAATAATACTTGTGCCACAGTTAGAAAAATGTTACCAATCGATTCAGAACATTGCATTTCATAAGATCAAACATCTATTTTATATTGGAATCAAAGTTTTTAACATTCTTTCATATCATATATACGATTTTTCGCTCATATACGCGTATCGTCGAAAAACGAAAAGTTGGAATCTCGTTCAATTTCATTGATTTTATATTCTATCGATGCAGAATAAAGAATATAACAAGAATATAACGTTTTTACTATGTTTAAATACGTGTTTTCATATGATAATTGTCGAAAAACGTAATCGGCATACGCGAATTTCGGTATATGCGAAGATAAAATCGTGAAATCTTTAATAATACTCGTTCCACAGTTAGAAAAATGTTACCAATCGATTCAGAACATTGCATTTCATAAGATCAAACATCTATTTTATATTGGAATCAAAGTTTTTAACATTCTTTCATATCGTATATACGATTTTTCGCTCATATACGCGTATCGTCGAAAAACGAAAACTTGAAATCTCGTTAAATTTCATTGATTCTGTATTCTATCGATGCAGAATAAAGAATATAACAAGAATATAGCGTTTTTACTATGTTTAAATACGCGTTTTCATATGATAATTGTCGAAAAACGTAATCGACATACGCGAATTTCGGTATATGCGAAGATACAATCGTGAAATCTTTAATAATACTTGTGCCACAGTTAGAAAAATGTTACCAATCGATTCAGAACATTGCATTTCATAAGATCAAACATCTATTTTATATTGGAATCAAAGTTTTTAACATTCTTTCATATCGTGTATACGATTTTTCGCTCATATACGCGTATCGTCGAAAAACGAAAACTTGAAATCTCGTTCAATTTCATTGATTTTATATTCTATCGATGCAGAATAAAGAATATAACAAGAATATAACGTTTTTACTATGTTTAAATACGCGTTTTCATATGATAATTGTCGAAAAACGTAATCGGCATACGCGAATTTCGGTATATGCGAAGATAAAATCGTGAAATCTTTAATAATACTTGTGCCACAGTTAGAAAAATGTTACCAATCGATTCAGAACATTGCATTTCATAAGATCAAACATCTATTTTATATTGGAATCAAAGTTTTTAACATTCTTTCATATCGTATATACGATTTTTCGCTCATATACGCGTATCGTCGAAAAACGAGAATTTGAAATCTCGTTCAATTTCATTGATTTTATATTCTATCGATGCAGAATAAAGAATATAACAAGAATATAACGTTTTTACTATGTTTAAACACTCGTTTTCATATGATAATTGTCGAAAAACGTAATCGACATACGCGAATTTCGGTATATGCGAAGATAAAATCGTGAAATCTTTAATAATACTTGTGCCAGAGTTAGAAAAATGTTACCAATCGATTCAGAACATTGCATTTCATAAGATCAAACATCTATTTTATATTGGAATCAAAGTTTTTAACATTCTTTCATATCGTATATACGATTTTTCGCTCATATACGCGTATCGTCGAAAAACGAAAACTTTAAATCTCGTTCAATTTCATTGATTTTATATTCTATCGATGCAGAATAAAGAATATAACAAGAATATAACGTTTTTACTATGTTTAAATACGCGTTTTCATATGATAATTGTCGAAAAACCTAATCGACATACGCGAATTTCGGTATATGCGAAGATAAAATCGTGAAATCTTTAATAATACTTGTGCCACAGTTAGAAAAATGTTACCAATCGATTCAGAATATTGCATTTCATAAGATCAAACATCTATTTTATATTGGAATCAAAGTTTTTAACATTCTTTCATATCGTATATACGATTTTTCGCTCATATACGCGTATCGTCGAAAAACGAAAACTTGAAATCTCGTTCAATTTCATTCATTCTGTATTCTATCGATGCAGAATAAAGAATATAACAAGAATATAACGTTCTTACTATGTTTAAATACGCGTTTTCATATGATAATTGTCGAAAAACCTAATCGACATACGCGAATTTCGGTATATGCGAAGATAAAATCGTGAAATCTTTAATAATACTTGTGCCACAGTTAGAAAAATGTTACCAATCGATTCAGAACATTGCATTTCATAAGATCAAACATCTATTTTATATTGGAATCAAAGTTTTTAACATTCTTTCATATCGTATATACGATTTTTCGCTCATATACTCGTATCGTCGAAAAACGAAAATTTGAAATCTCGTTCAATTTCATTGATTTTATATTCTATCGATGCAGAATAAAGAATATAACAAGAATATAACGTTTTTACTAAGTTTAAATACGCGTTTTCATATGATAATTGTCGAAAAACGTAATCGACATACACGAATTTCGGTATATGCGAAGATAAAATCGTGAAATCTTTAATAATACTTGTGCCACAGTTAGAAAAATGTTACCAATCGATTCAGAACATTGCATTTCATAAGATCAAACATCTTTTTTATATTGGAATCAAAGTTTTTAACATTCTTTCATATCATATATACGATTTTTCGCTCATATACGCGTATCGTCGAAAAACGAAAAGTTGAAATCTCGTTCAATTTCATTGATTTTATATTCTATCGATGCAGAATAAAGAATATAACAAGAATATAACGTTTTTACTATGTTTAAATACGCGTTTTCATATGATAATTGTCGAAATACGTAATGAGCATACGCGTATTTCGGTATATGCGAAGATAAAATCGTGAAATCTTTAATAATACTTGTGCCACAGTTAGAAAAATGTTACCAATCGATTCAGAACATTGCATTTCATAAGATCAAACATCTATTTTGTATTGGAATCAAAGTTTTTAACATTCTTTCATATCGTATATACGATTTTTCGCTCATATACGCGTATCGTCGAAAAACGAGAATTTGAAATCTCGTTCAATTTCATTGATTTTATATTCTATCGATGCAGAATAAAGAATATAACAAGAATATAACGTTTTTACTATGTTTAAACACGCGTTTTCATATGATAATTGTCGAAAAACGTAATCGACATACGCGAATTTCGGTATATGCGAAGATAAAATCGTGAAATCTTTAATAATACTTGTGCCACAGTTAGAAAAATGTTACCAATCGATTCAGAACATTGCATTTCATAAGATCAAACATCTATTTTATATTGGAATCAAAGTTTTTAACATTCTTTCATATCGTGTATACGATTTTTCGCTCATATACGCGTATCGTCGAAAAACGAAAACTTGAAATCTCGTTCAATTTCATTGATTTTATATTCTATCGATGCAGAATAAAGAATATAACAAGAATATAACGTTTTTACTATGTTTAAATACGCGTTTTCATATGATAATTGTCGAAATACGTAATGAGCATACGCGAATTTCGGTATATGCGAAGATAAAATCGTGAAATCTTTAATAATACTTGTGCCACAGTTAGAAAAATGTTACCAATCGATTCAGAACATTGCATTTCATAAGATCAAACATCTATTTTGTATTGGAATCATAGTTTTTAACATTCTTTCATATCGTATATACGATTTTTCGCTCATATACGCGTATCGTCGAAAAACGAGAATTTGAAATCTCGTTCAATTTCATTGATTTTATATTCTATCGATGCAGAATAAAGAATATAACAAGAATATAACGTTTTTACTATGTTTAAACACGCGTTTTCATATGATAATTGTCGAAAAACGTAATCGACATACGCGAATTTCGATATATGCGAAGATAAAATCGTGAAATCTTTAATAATACTTGTGCCACAGTTAGAAAAATGTTACCAATCGATTCAGAACATTGCATTTCATAAGATCAAACATCTATTTTATATTGGAATCAAAGTTTTTAACATTCTTTCATATCGTATATACGATTTTTCGCTCATATACGCGTATCGTCGAAAAACGAAAACTTGAAATCTCGTTCAATTTCATTGATTTTATATTCTATCGATGCAGAATAAAGAATATAACAAGAATATAACGTTTTTACTATGTTTAAATACGCGTTTTCATATGATAATTGTCGAAAAACGTAATCGACATACGCGAATTTCGGTATATGCGAAGATAAAATCGTGAAATCTTTAATAATACTTGTGCCACAGTTAGAAAAATGTTACCAATCGATTCAGAACATTGCATTTCATAAGATCAAACATCTATTTTATATTGGAATCAAAGTTTTTAACATTCTTTCATATCGTATATACGATTTTTCGCTCATATACGTGTATCGTCGAAAAACGAGAATTTGAAATCTCGTTCAATTTCATTGATTTTATATTCTATCGATGCAGAATAAAGAATATAACAAGAATATAACGTTTTTACTATGTTTAAACACTCGTTTTCATATGATAATTGTCGAAAAACGTAATCGACATACGCGAATTTCGGTATATGCGAAGATAAAATCGTGAAATCTTTAATAATACTTGTGCCACAGTTAGAAAAATGTTACCAATCGATTCAGAACATTGCATTTCATAAGATCAAACATCTTTTTTATATTGGAATCAAAGTTTTTAACATTCTTTCATATCATATATACGATTTTTCGCTCATATACGCGTATCGTCGAAAAACGAAAAGTTGAAATCTCGTTCAATTTCATTGATTTTATATTCTATCGATGCAGAATAAAGAATATAACAAGAATATAACGTTTTTACTATGTTTAAATACGCGTTTTCATATGATAATTGTCGAAATACGTAATGAGCATACGCGAATTTCGGTATATGCGAAGATAAAATCGTGAAATCTTTAATAATACTTGTGCCACAGTTAGAAAAATGTTACCAATCGATTCAGAACATTGCATTTCATAAGATCAAACATCTATTTTGTATTGGAATCAAAGTTTTTAACATTCCTTCATATCGTATATACGATTTTTCGCTCATATACGCGTATCGTCGAAAAACGAGAATTTGAAATCTCGTTCAATTTCATTGATTTTATATTCTATCGATGCAGAATAAAGAATATAACAAGAATATAACGTTTTTACTATGTTTAAACACGCGTTTTCATATGATAATTGTCGAAAAACGTAATCGACATACGCGAATTTCGGTATATGCGAAGATAAAATCGTGAAATCTTTAATAATACTTGTGCCACAGTTAGAAAAATGTTACCAATCGATTCAGAACATTGCATTTCATAAGATCAAACATCTATTTTATATTGGAATCAAAGTTTTTAACATTCTTTCATATCGTGTATACGATTTTTCGCTCATATACGCGTATCGTCGAAAAACGAAAACTTGAAATCTCGTTCAATTTCATTGATTTTATATTCTATCGATGCAGAATAAAGAATATAACAAGAATATAACGTTTTTACTATGATTAAATACGCGTTTTCATATGATAATTGTCGAAAAACCTAATTGACATACGCGAATTTCGGTATATGCGAAGATAAAATCGTGAAATCTTCAATAATACTTGTGCCACAATTAGAAAAATGTTACCAATCGATTCAGAACATTGCATTTCATAAGATCAAACATCTATTTTATATTGGAATCAAAGTTTTTAACATTCTTTCATATCGTATATACGATTTTTCGCTCATATACGCGTATCGTCGAAAAACGAAAACTTGAAATCTCGTTCAATTTCATTGATTTTATATTCTATCGATGCAGAATAAAGAATATAACAAGAATATAACGTTTTTACTATGATTAAATACGCGTTTTCAAATGATAATTGTCGAAAAACTTAATCGACATACGCGAATTTCGGTATATGCGAAGATAAAATCGTGAAATCTTTAATAATACTTGTGCCACAGTTAGAAAAATGTTACCAATCGATTCAGAACATTGCATTTCATAAGATCAAACATCTATTTTATATTGGAATCAAAGTTTTTAACATTCTTTCATATCGTATATACGATTTTTCGCTCATATACGCGTATCGTCGAAAAACGAAAACTTTAAATCTCGTTCAATTTCATTGATTTTATATTCTATCGATGCAGAATAAAGAATATAACAAGAATATAACGTTTTTACTATTTTTAAATACGCGTTTTCATATGATAATTGTCGAAAAACGTAATCGACATACGCGAATTTCGGTATATGCGAAGATAAAATCGTGAAATCTTTAATAATACTTGTGCCACAGTTAGAAAAATGTTACCAATCGATTCAGAACATTGCATTTCATAAGATCAAACATCTATTTTATATTGGAATCAAAGTTTTTAACATTCTTTCATATCGTATATACGATTTTTCGCTCATATACGCGTATCGTCGAAAAACGAAAATTTGAAATCTCGTTCAATTTCATTGATTTTATATTCTATCGATGCAGAATAAAGAATATAACAAGAATATAACGTTTTTACTAAGTTTAAATACGCGTTTTCATATGATAATTGTCGAAAAACGTAATCGACATACACGAATTTCGGTATATGCGAAGATAAAATCGTGAAATCTTTAATAATACTTGTGCCACAGTTAGAAAAATGTTACCAATCGATTCAGAACATTGCATTTCATAAGATCAAACATCTTTTTTATATTGGAATCAAAGTTTTTAACATTCTTTCATATCATATATACGATTTTTCGCTCATATACGCGTATCGTCGAAAAACGAAAAGTTGAAATCTCGTTCAATTTCATTGATTTTATATTCTATCGATGCAGAATAAAGAATATAACAAGAATATAACGTTTTTACTATGTTTAAATACGCGTTTTCATATGATAATTGTCGAAATACGTAATGAGCATACGCGAATTTCGGTATATGCGAAGATAAAATCGTGAAATCTTTAATAATACTTGTGCCACAGTTAGAAAAATGTTACCAATCGATTCAGAACATTGCATTTCATAAGATCAAACATCTATTTTGTATTGGAATCATAGTTTTTAACATTCTTTCATATCGTATATACGATTTTTCGCTCATATACGCGTATCGTCGAAAAACGAGAATTTGAAATCTCGTTCAATTTCATTGATTTTATATTCTATCCATGCAGAATAAAGAATATAACAAGAATATAACGTTTTTACTATGTTTAAACACGCGTTTTCATATGATAATTGTCGAAAAACGTAATCGACATACGCGAATTTCGGTATATGCGAAGATAAAATCGTGAAATCTTTAATAATACTTGTGCCACAGTTAGAAAAATGTTACCAATCGATTCAGAACATTGCATTTCATAAGATCAAACATCTATTTTATATTGGAATCAAAGTTTTTAACATTCTTTCATATCGTGTATACGATTTTTCGCTCATATACGCGTATCGTCGAAAAACGAAAACTTGAAATCTCGTTCAATTTCATTGATTTTATATTCTATCGATGCAGAATAAAGAATATAACAAGAATATAACGTTTTTACTATGATTAAATACGCGTTTTCATATGATAATTGTCGAAAAACCTAATTGACATACGCGAATTTCGGTATATGCGAAGATAAAATCGTGAAATCTTCAATAATACTTGTGCCACAATTAGAAAAATGTTACCAATCGATTCAGAACATTGCATTTCATAAGATCAAACATCTATTTTATATTGGAATCAAAGTTTTTAACATTCTTTCATATCGTATATACGATTTTTCGCTCATATACGCGTATCGTCGAAAAACGAAAAGTTGAAATCTCGTTCAATTTCATTGATTTTATATTCTATCGATGCAGAATAAAGAATATAACAAGAATATAACGTTTTTACTATGTTTAAATACGCGTTTTCATATGATAATTGTCGAAATACGTAATGAGCATACGCGTATTTCGGTATATGCGAAGATAAAATCGTGAAATCTTTAATAATACTTGTGCCACAGTTAGAAAAATGTTACCAATCGATTCAGAACATTGCATTTCATAAGATCAAACATCTATTTTGTATTGGAATCAAAGTTTTTAACATTCTTTCATATCGTATATACGATTTTTCGCTCATATACGCGTATCGTCGAAAAACGAGAATTTGAAATCTCGTTCAATTTCATTGATTTTATATTCTATCGATGCAGAATAAAGAATATAACAAGAATATAACGTTTTTACTATGTTTAAACACGCGTTTTCATATGATAATTGTCGAAAAACGTAATCGACATACGCGAATTTCGGTATATGCGAAGATAAAATCGTGAAATCTTTAATAATACTTGTGCCACAGTTAGAAAAATGTTACCAATCGATTCAGAACATTGCATTTCATAAGATCAAACATCTATTTTATATTGGAATCAAAGTTTTTAACATTCTTTCATATCGTGTATACGATTTTTCGCTCATATACGCGTATCGTCGAAAAACGAAAACTTGAAATCTCGTTCAATTTCATTGATTTTATATTCTATCGATGCAGAATAAAGAATATAACAAGAATATAACGTTTTTACTATGATTAAATACGCGTTTTCATATGATAATTGTCGAAAAACCTAATTGACATACGCGAATTTCGGTATATGCGAAGATAAAATCGTGAAATCTTCAATAATACTTGTGCCACAATTAGAAAAATGTTACCAATCGATTCAGAACATTGCATTTCATAAGATCAAACATCTATTTTATATTGGAATCAAAGTTTTTAACATTCTTTCATATCGTATATACGATTTTTCGCTCATATACGCGTATCGTCGAAAAACGAAAACTTGAAATCTCGTTCAATTTCATTGATTTTATATTCTATCGATGCAGAATAAAGAATATAACAAGAATATAACGTTTTTACTATGATTAAATACGCGTTTTCAAATGATAATTGTCGAAAAACTTAATCGACATACGCGAATTTCGGTATATGCGAAGATAAAATCGTGAAATCTTTAATAATACTTGTGCCACAGTTAGAAAAATGTTACCAATCGATTCAGAACATTGCATTTCATAAGATCAAACATCTATTTTATATTGGAATCAAAGTTTTTAACATTCTTTCATATCGTGTATACGATTTTTCGCTCATATACGCGTATCGTCGAAAAACGAAAACTTGAAATCTCGTTCAATTTCATTGATTTTATATTCTATCGATGCAGAATAAAGAATATAACAAGAATATAACGTTTTTACTATGATTAAATACGCGTTTTCATATGATAATTGTCGAAAAACGTAATCGACATACACGAATTTCGGTATATGCGAAGATAAAATCGTGAAATCTTTAATAATACTTGTGCCACAGTTAGAAAAATGTTACCAATCGATTCAGAACATTGCATTTCATAAGATCAAACATCTTTTTTATATTGGAATCAAAGTTTTTAACATTCTTTCATATCATATATACGATTTTTCGCTCATATACGCGTATCGTCGAAAAACGAAAAGTTGAAATCTCGTTCAATTTCATTGATTTTATATTCTATCGATGCAGAATAAAGAATATAACAAGAATATAACGTTTTTACTATGTTTAAATACGCGTTTTCATATGATAATTGTCGAAATACGTAATGAGCATACGCGAATTTCGGTATATGCGAAGATAAAATCGTGAAATCTTTAATAATACTTGTGCCACAGTTAGAAAAATGTTACCAATCGATTCAGAACATTGCATTTCATAAGATCAAACATCTATTTTGTATTGGAATCAAAGTTTTTAACATTCTTTCATATCGTATATACGATTTTTCGCTCATATACGCGTATCGTCGAAAAACGAGAATTTGAAATCTCGTTCAATTTCATTGATTTTATATTCTATCGATGCAGAATAAAGAATATAACAAGAATATAACGTTTTTACTATGTTTAAACACGCGTTTTCATATGATAATTGTCGAAAAACGTAATCGACATACGCGAATTTCGGTATATGCGAAGATAAAATCGTGAAATCTTTAATAATACTTGTGCCACAGTTAGAAAAATGTTACCAATCGATTCAGAACATTGCATTTCATAAGATCAAACATCTATTTTATATTGGAATCAAAGTTTTTAACATTCTTTCATATCGTATATACGATTTTTCGCTCATATACGCGTATCGTCGAAAAACGAAAATTTGAAATCTCGTTCAATTTCATTGATTTTATATTCTATCGATGCAGAATAAAGAATATAACAAGAATATAACGTTTTTACTAAGTTTAAATACGCGTTTTCATATGATAATTGTCGAAAAACGTAATCGACATACACGAATTTCGGTATATGCGAAGATAAAATCGTGAAATCTTTAATAATACTTGTGCCACAGTTAGAAAAATGTTACCAATCGATTCAGAACATTGCATTTCATAAGATCAAACATCTTTTTTATATTGGAATCAAAGTTTTTAACATTCTTTCATATCATATATACGATTTTTCGCTCATATACGCGTATCGTCGAAAAACGAAAAGTTGAAATCTCGTTCAATTTCATTGATTTTATATTCTATCGATGCAGAATAAAGAATATAACAAGAATATAACGTTTTTACTATGTTTAAATACGCGTTTTCATATGATAATTGTCGAAATACGTAATGAGCATACGCGAATTTCGGTATATGCGAAGATAAAATCGTGAAATCTTTAATAATACTTGTGCCACAGTTAGAAAAATGTTACCAATCGATTCAGAACATTGCATTTCATAAGATCAAACATCTATTTTGTATTGGAATCATAGTTTTTAACATTCTTTCATATCGTATATACGATTTTTCGCTCATATACGCGTATCGTCGAAAAACGAGAATTTGAAATCTCGTTCAATTTCATTGATTTTATATTCTATCGATGCAGAATAAAGAATATAACAAGAATATAACGTTTTTACTATGTTTAAACACGCGTTTTCATATGATAATTGTCGAAAAACGTAATCGACATACGCGAATTTCGGTATATGCGAAGATAAAATCGTGAAATCTTTAATAATACTTGTGCCACAGTTAGAAAAATGTTACCAATCGATTCAGAACATTGCATTTCATAAGATCAAACATCTATTTTATATTGGAATCAAAGTTTTTAACATTCTTTCATATCGTATATACGATTTTTCGCTCATATACGCGTATCGTCGAAAAACGAAAACTTGAAATCTCGTTCAATTTCATTGATTTTATATTCTATCGATGCAGAATAAAGAATATAACAAGAATATAAAGTTTTTACTATGTTTAAATACGCGTTTTCATATGATAATTGTCGAAAAACGTAATCGACATACGCGAATTTCGGTATATGCGAAGATAAAATCGTGAAATCTTTAATAATACTTGTGCCACAGTTAGAAAAATGTTACCAATCGATTCAGAACATTGCATTTCATAAGATCAAACATCTATTTTATATTGGAATCAAAGTTTTTAACATTCTTTCATATCGTATATACGATTTTTCGCTCATATACGCGTATCGTCGAAAAACGAGAATTTGAAATCTCGTTCAATTTCATTGATTTTATATTCTATCGATGCAGAATAAAGAATATAACAAGAATATAACGTTTTTACTATGTTTAAACACGCGTTTTCATATGATAATTGTCGAAAAACGTAATCGACATACGCGAATTTCGGTATATGCGAAGATAAAATCGTGAAATCTTTAATAATACTTGTGCCACAGTTAGAAAAATGTTACCAATCGATTCAGAACATTGCATTTCATAAGATCAAACATCTATTTTATATTGGAATCAAAGTTTTTAACATTCTTTCATATCGTATATACGATTTTTCGCTCATATACGCGTATCGTCGAAAAACGAAAATTTGAAATCTCGTTCAATTTCATTGATTTTATATTCTATCGATGCAGAATAAAGAATATAACAAGAATATAACGTTTTTACTATGTTTAAACACTCGTTTTCATATGATAATTGTCGAAAAACGTAATCGACATACACGAATTTCGGTATATGCGAAGATAAAATCGTGAAATCTTTAATAATACTTGTGCCACAGTTAGAAAAATGTTACCAATCGATTCAGAACATTGCATTTCATAAGATCAAACATCTTTTTTATATTGGAATCAAAGTTTTTAACATTCTTTCATATCATATATACGATTTTTCGCTCATATACGCGTATCGTCGAAAAACGAAAAGTTGAAATCTCGTTCAATTTCATTGATTTTATATTCTATCGATGCAGAATAAAGAATATAACAAGAATATAACGTTTCTACTATGTTTAAATACGCGTTTTCATATGATAATTGTCGATATACGTAATGAGCATACGCGAATTTCGGTATATGCGAAGATAAAATCGTGAAATCTTTAATAATACTTGTGCCACAGTTAGAAAAATGTTACCAATCGATTCAGAACATTGCATTTCATAAGATCAAACATCTATTTTGTATTGGAATCATAGTTTTTAACATTCTTTCATATCGTATATACGATTTTTCGCTCATATACGCGTATCGTCGAAAAACGAGAATTTGAAATCTCGTTCAATTTCATTGATTTTATATTCTATCCATGCAGAATAAAGAATATAACAAGAATATAACGTTTTTACTATGATTAAACACGCGTTTTCATATGATAATTGTCGAAAAACGTAATCGACATACGCGAATTTCGGTATATGCGAAGATAAAATCGTGAAATCTTTAATAATACTTGTGCCACAGTTAGAAAAATGTTACCAATCGATTCAGAACATTGCATTTCATAAGATCAAACATCTTTTTTATATTGGAATCAAAGTTTTTAACATTCTTTCATATCATATATACGATTTTTCGCTCATATACGCGTATCGTCGAAAAACGAAAAGTTGAAATCTCGTTCAATTTCATTGATTTTATATTCTATCGATGCAGAATAAAGAATATAACAAGAATATAACGTTTTTACTATGTTTAAATACGCGTTTTCATATGATAATTGTCGAAAAACGTAATGAGCATACGCGAATTTCGGTATATGCGAAGATAAAATCGTGAAATCTTTAATAATACTTGTGCCACAGTTAGAAAAATGTTACCAATCGATTCAGAACATTGCATTTCATAAGATCAAACATCTATTTTGTATTGGAATCAAAGTTTTTAACATTCTTTCATATCGTATATACGATTTTTCGCTCATATACGCGTATCGTCGAAAAACGAGAATTTGAAATCTCGTTCAATTTCATTGATTTTATATTCTATCGATGCAGAATAAAGAATATAACAAGAATATAACGCTTTTACTATGTTTAAACACGCGTTTTCATATGATAATTGTCGAAAAACGTAATCGACATACGCGAATTTCGGTATATGCGAAGATAAAATCGTGAAATCTTTAATAATACTTGTGCCACAGTTAGAAAAATGTTACCAATCGATTCAGAACATTGCATTTCATAAGATCAAACATCTATTTTATATTGGAATCAAAGTTTTTAACATTCTTTCATATCGTATATACGATTTTTCGCTCATATACGCGTATCGTCGAAAAACGAGAATTTGAAATCTCGTTCAATTTCATTGATTTTATATTCTATCGATGCAGAATAAAGAATATAACAAGAATATAACGCTTTTACTATGTTTAAACACGCGTTTTCATATGATAATTGTCGAAAAACGTAATCGACATACGCGAATTTCGGTATATGCGAAGATAAAATCGTGAAATCTTTAATAATACTTGTGCCACAGTTAGAAAAATGTTACCAATCGATTCAGAACATTGCATTTCATAAGATCAAACATCTATTTTATATTGGAATCAAAGTTTTTAACATTCTTTCATATCGTATATACGATTTTTCGCTCATATACGCGTATCGTCGAAAAACGAAAATTTGAAATCTCGTTCAATTTCATTGATTTTATATTCTATCGATGCAGAATAAAGAATATAACAAGAATATAACGTTTTTACTATGTTTAAATACGCGTTTTCATATGATAATTGTCGAAATACGTAATGAGCATACGCGAATTTCGGTATATGCGAAGATAAAATCGTGAAATCTTTAATAATACTTGTGCCACAGTTAGAAAAATGTTACCAATCGATTCAGAACATTGCATTTCATAAGATCAAACATCTATTTTGTATTGGAATCATAGTTTTTAACATTCTTTCATATCGTATATACGATTTTTCGCTCATATACGCGTATCGTCGAAAAACGAGAATTTGAAATCTCGTTCAATTTCATTGATTTTATATTCTATCCATGCAGAATAAAGAATATAACAAGAATATAACGTTTTTACTATGATTAAACACGCGTTTTCATATGATAATTGTCGAAAAACGTAATCGACATACGCGAATTTCGGTATATGCGAAGATAAAATCGTGAAATCTTTAATAATACTTGTGCCACAGTTAGAAAAATGTTACCAATCGATTCAGAACATTGCATTTCATAAGATCAAACATCTTTTTTATATTGGAATCAAAGTTTTTAACATTCTTTCATATCATATATACGATTTTTCGCTCATATACGCGTATCGTCGAAAAACGAAAAGTTGAAATCTCGTTCAATTTCATTGATTTTATATTCTATCGATGCAGAATAAAGAATATAACAAGAATATAACGTTTTTACTATGTTTAAATACGCGTTTTCATATGATAATTGTCGAAAAACGTAATGAGCATACGCGAATTTCGGTATATGCGAAGATAAAATCGTGAAATCTTTAATAATACTTGTGCCACAGTTAGAAAAATGTTACCAATCGATTCAGAACATTGCATTTCATAAGATCAAACATCTATTTTGTATTGGAATCAAAGTTTTTAACATTCTTTCATATCGTATATACGATTTTTCGCTCATATACGCGTATCGTCGAAAAACGAGAATTTGAAATCTCGTTCAATTTCATTGATTTTATATTCTATCGATGCAGAATAAAGAATATAACAAGAATATAACGCTTGCACTATGTTTAAACACGCGTTTTCATATGATAATTGTCGAAAAACGTAATCGACATACGCGAATTTCGGTATATGCGAAGATAAAATCGTGAAATCTTTAATAATACTTGTGCCACAGTTAGAAAAATGTTACCAATCGATTCAGAACATTGCATTTCATAAGATCAAACATCTATTTTATATTGGAATCAAAGTTTTTAACATTCTTTCATATCGTATATACGATTTTTCGCTCATATACGCGTATCGTCGAAAAACGAGAATTTGAAATCTCGTTCAATTTCATTGATTTTATATTCTATCGATGCAGAATAAAGAATATAACAAGAATATAACGCTTTTACTATGTTTAAACACGCGTTTTCATATGATAATTGTCGAAAAACGTAATCGACATACGCGAATTTCGGTATATGCGAAGATAAAATCGTGAAATCTTTAATAATACTTGTGCCACAGTTAGAAAAATGTTACCAATCGATTCAGAACATTGCATTTCATAAGATCAAACATCTATTTTATATTGGAATCAAAGTTTTTAACATTCTTTCATATCGTATATACGATTTTTCGCTCATATACGCGTATCGTCGAAAAACGAAAATTTGAAATCTCGTTCAATTTCATTGATTTTATATTCTATCGATGCAGAATAAAGAATATAACAAGAATATAACGTTTTTACTATGTTTAAATACGCGTTTTCATATGATAATTGTCGAAATACGTAATGAGCATACGCGAATTTCGGTATATGCGAAGATAAAATCGTGAAATCTTTAATAATACTTGTGCCACAGTTAGAAAAATGTTACCAATCGATTCAGAACATTGCATTTCATAAGATCAAACATCTATTTTGTATTGGAATCATAGTTTTTAACATTCTTTCATATCGTATATACGATTTTTCGCTCATATACGCGTATCGTCGAAAAACGAGAATTTGAAATCTCGTTCAATTTCATTGATTTTATATTCTATCCATGCAGAATAAAGAATATAACAAGAATATAACGTTTTTACTATGATTAAACACGCGTTTTCATATGATAATTGTCGAAAAACGTAATCGACATACGCGAATTTCGGTATATGCGAAGATAAAATCGTGAAATCTTTAATAATACTTGTGCCACAGTTAGAAAAATGTTACCAATCGATTCAGAACATTGCATTTCATAAGATCAAACATCTTTTTTATATTGGAATCAAAGTTTTTAACATTCTTTCATATCATATATACGATTTTTCGCTCATATACGCGTATCGTCGAAAAACGAAAAGTTGAAATCTCGTTCAATTTCATTGATTTTATATTCTATCGATGCAGAATAAAGAATATAACAAGAATATAACGTTTTTACTATGTTTAAATACGCGTTTTCATATGATAATTGTCGAAAAACGTAATGAGCATACGCGAATTTCGGTATATGCGAAGATAAAATCGTGAAATCTTTAATAATACTTGTGCCACAGTTAGAAAAATGTTACCAATCGATTCAGAACATTGCATTTCATAAGATCAAACATCTATTTTGTATTGGAATCAAAGTTTTTAACATTCTTTCATATCGTATATACGATTTTTCGCTCATATACGCGTATCGTCGAAAAACGAGAATTTGAAATCTCGTTCAATTTCATTGATTTTATATTCTATCGATGCAGAATAAAGAATATAACAAGAATATAACGCTTTTACTATGTTTAAACACGCGTTTTCATATGATAATTGTCGAAAAACGTAATCGACATACGCGAATTTCGGTATATGCGAAGATAAAATCGTGAAATCTTTAATAATACTTGTGCCACAGTTAGAAAAATGTTACCAATCGATTCAGAACATTGCATTTCATAAGATCAAACATCTATTTTATATTGGAATCAAAGTTTTTAACATTCTTTCATATCGTATATACGATTTTTCGCTCATATACGCGTATCGTCGAAAAACGAAAATTTGAAATCTCGTTCAATTTCATTGATTTTATATTCTATCGATGCAGAATAAAGAATATAACAAGAATATAACGTTTTTACTAAGTTTAAATACGCGTTTTCATATGATAATTGTCGAAAAACGTAATCGACATACACGAATTTCGGTATATGCGAAGATAAAATCGTGAAATCTTTAATAATACTTGTGCCACAGTTAGAAAAATGTTACCAATCGATTCAGAACATTGCATTTCATAAGATCAAACATCTTTTTTATATTGGAATCAAAGTTTTTAACATTCTTTCATATCATATATACGATTTTTCGCTCATATACGCGTATCGTCGAAAAACGAAAAGTTGAAATCTCGTTCAATTTCATTGATTTTATATTCTATCGATGCAGAATAAAGAATATAACAAGAATATAACGTTTTTACTATGTTTAAATACGCGTTTTCATATGATAATTGTCGAAATACGTAATGAGCATACGCGAATTTCGGTATATGCGAAGATAAAATCGTGAAATCTTTAATAATACTTGTGCCACAGTTAGAAAAATGTTACCAATCGATTCAGAACATTGCATTTCATAAGATCAAACATCTATTTTGTATTGGAATCATAGTTTTTAACATTCTTTCATATCGTATATACGATTTTTCGCTCATATACGCGTATCGTCGAAAAACGAGAATTTGAAATCTCGTTCAATTTCATTGATTTTATATTCTATCGATGCAGAATAAAGAATATAACAAGAATATAACGTTTTTACTATGTTTAAACACGCGTTTTCATATGATAATTGTCGAAAAACGTAATCGACATACGCGAATTTCGGTATATGCGAAGATAAAATCGTGAAATCTTTAATAATACTTGTGCCACAGTTAGAAAAATGTTACCAATCGATTCAGAACATTGCATTTCATAAGATCAAACATCTATTTTATATTGGAATCAAAGTTTTTAACATTCTTTCATATCGTATATACGATTTTTCGCTCATATACGCGTATCGTCGAAAAACGAAAACTTGAAATCTCGTTCAATTTCATTGATTTTATATTCTATCCATGCAGAATAAAGAATATAACAAGAATATAACGTTTTTACTATGATTAAACACGCGTTTTCATATGATAATTGTCGAAAAACGTAATCGACATACGCGAATTTCGGTATATGCGAAGATAAAATCGTGAAATCTTTAATAATACTTGTGCCACAGTTAGAAAAATGTTACCAATCGATTCAGAACATTGCATTTCATAAGATCAAACATCTTTTTTATATTGGAATCAAAGTTTTTAACATTCTTTCATATCATATATACGATTTTTCGCTCATATACGCGTATCGTCGAAAAACGAAAAGTTGAAATCTCGTTCAATTTCATTGATTTTATATTCTATCGATGCAGAATAAAGAATATAACAAGAATATAACGTTTTTACTATGTTTAAATACGCGTTTTCATATGATAATTGTCGAAATACGTAATGAGCATACGCGAATTTCGGTATATGCGAAGATAAAATCGTGAAATCTTTAATAATACTTGTGCCACAGTTAGAAAAATGTTACCAATCGATTCAGAACATTGCATTTCATAAGATCAAACATCTATTTTGTATTGGAATCAAAGTTTTTAACATTCTTTCATATCGTATATACGATTTTTCGCTCATATACGCGTATCGTCGAAAAACGAGAATTTGAAATCTCGTTCAATTTCATTGATTTTATATTCTATCGATGCAGAATAAAGAATATAACAAGAATATAACGTTTTTACTATGTTTAAACACGCGTTTTCATATGATAATTGTCGAAAAACGTAATCGACATACGCGAATTTCGGTATATGCGAAGATAAAATCGTGAAATCTTTAATAATACTTGTGCCACAGTTAGAAAAATGTTACCAATCGATTCAGAACATTGCATTTCATAAGATCAAACATCTATTTTATATTGGAATCAAAGTTTTTAACATTCTTTCATATCGTATATACGATTTTTCGCTCATATACGCGTATCGTCGAAAAACGAAAATTTGAAATCTCGTTCAATTTCATTGATTTTATATTCTATCGATGCAGAATAAAGAATATAACAAGAATATAACGTTTTTACTAAGTTTAAATACGCGTTTTCATATGATAATTGTCGAAAAACGTAATCGACATACACGAATTTCGGTATATGCGAAGATAAAATCGTGAAATCTTTAATAATACTTGTGCCACAGTTAGAAAAATGTTACCAATCGATTCAGATCATTGCATTTCATAAGATCAAACATCTTTTTTATATTGGAATCAAAGTTTTTAACATTCTTTCATATCATATATACGATTTTTCGCTCATATACGCGTATCGTCGAAAAACGAAAAGTTGAAATCTCGTTCAATTTCATTGATTTTATATTCTATCGATGCAGAATAAAGAATATAACAAGAATATAACGTTTTTACTATGTTTAAATACGCGTTTTCATATGATAATTGTCGAAATACGTAATGAGCATACGCGAATTTCGGTATATGCGAAGATAAAATCGTGAAATCTTTAATAATACTTGTGCCACAGTTAGAAAAATGTTACCAATCGATTCAGAACATTGCATTTCATAAGATCAAACATCTATTTTGTATTGGAATCATAGTTTTTAACATTCTTTCATATCGTATATACGATTTTTCGCTCATATACGCGTATCGTCGAAAAACGAGAATTTGAAATCTCGTTCAATTTCATTGATTTTATATTCTATCGATGCAGAATAAAGAATATAACAAGAATATAACGTTTTTACTATGTTTAAACACGCGTTTTCATATGATAATTGTCGAAAAACGTAATCGACATACGCGAATTTCGGTATATGCGAAGATAAAATCGTGAAATCTTTAATAATACTTGTGCCACAGTTAGAAAAATGTTACCAATCGATTCAGAACATTGCATTTCATAAGATCAAACATCTATTTTATATTGGAATCAAAGTTTTTAACATTCTTTCATATCGTATATACGATTTTTCGCTCATATACGCGTATCGTCGAAAAACGAAAACTTGAAATCTCGTTCAATTTCATTGATTTTATATTCTATCGATGCAGAATAAAGAATATAACAAGAATATAACGTTTTTACTATGTTTAAATACGCGTTTTCATATGATAATTGTCGAAAAACGTAATCGACATACGCGAATTTCGGTATATGCGAAGATAAAATCGTGAAATCTTTAATAATACTTGTGCCACAGTTAGAAAAATGTTACCAATCGATTCAGAACATTGCATTTCATAAGATCAAACATCTTTTTTATATTGGAATCAAAGTTTTTAACATTCTTTCATATCATATATACGATTTTTCGCTCATATACGCGTATCGTCGAAAAACGAAAAGTTGAAATCTCGTTCAATTTCATTGATTTTATATTCTATCGATGCAGAATAAAGAATATAACAAGAATATAACGTTTTTACTATGTTTAAATACGCGTTTTCATATGATAATTGTCGAAATACGTAATGAGCATACGCGAATTTCGGTATATGCGAAGATAAAATCGTGAAATCTTTAATAATACTTGTGCCACAGTTAGAAAAATGTTACCAATCGATTCAGAACACTGCATTTCATAAGATCAAACATCTATTTTGTATTGGAATCATAGTTTTTAACATTCTTTCATATCGTATATACGATTTTTCGCTCATATACGCGTATCGTCGAAAAACGAGAATTTGAAATCTCGTTCAATTTCATTGATTTTATATTCTATCGATGCAGAATAAAGAATATAACAAGAATATAACGTTTTTACTATGTTTAAACACGCGTTTTCATATGATAATTGTCGAAAAACCTAATCGACATACGCGAATTTCGGTATATGCGAAGATAAAATCGTGAAATCTTTAATAATACTTGTGCCACAGTTAGAAAAATGTTACCAATCGATTCAGAACATTGCATTTCATAAGATCAAACATCTATTTTATATTGGAATCAAAGTTTTTAACATTCTTTCATATCGTATATACGATTTTTCGCTCATATACGCGTATCGTCGAAAAACGAAAACTTGAAATCTCGTTCAATTTCATTGATTTTATATTCTATCCATGCAGAATAAAGAATATAACAAGAATATAACGTTTTTACTATGATTAAACACGCGTTTTCATATGATAATTGTCGAAAAACGTAATCGACATACGCGAATTTCGGTATATGCGAAGATAAAATCGTGAAATCTTTAATAATACTTGTGCCACAGTTAGAAAAATGTTACCAATCGATTCAGAACATTGCATTTCATAAGATCAAACATCTTTTTTATATTGGAATCAAAGTTTTTAACATTCTTTCATATCATATATACGATTTTTCGCTCATATACGCGTATCGTCGAAAAACGAAAAGTTGAAATCTCGTTCAATTTCATTGATTTTATATTCTATCGATGCAGAATAAAGAATATAACAAGAATATAACGTTTTTACTATGTTTAAATACGCGTTTTCATATGATAATTGTCGAAAAACGTAATGAGCATACGCGAATTTCGGTATATGCGAAGATAAAATCGTGAAATCTTTAATAATACTTGTGCCACAGTTAGAAAAATGTTACCAATCGATTCAGAACATTGCATTTCATAAGATCAAACATCTATTTTGTATTGGAATCAAAGTTTTTAACATTCTTTCATATCGTATATACGATTTTTCGCTCATATACGCGTATCGTCGAAAAACGAGAATTTGAAATCTCGTTCAATTTCATTGATTTTATATTCTATCGATGCAGAATAAAGAATATAACAAGAATATAACGTTTTTACTATGTTTAAACACGCGTTTTCATATGATAATTGTCGAAAAACGTAATCGACATACGCGAATTTCGGTATATGCGAAGATAAAATCGTGAAATCTTTAATAATACTTGTGCCACAGTTAGAAAAATGTTACCAATCGATTCAGAACATTGCATTTCATAAGATCAAACATCTATTTTATATTGGAATCAAAGTTTTTAACATTCTTTCATATCGTATATACGATTTTTCGCTCATATACGCGTATCGTCGAAAAACGAAAATTTGAAATCTCGTTCAATTTCATTGATTTTATATTCTATCGATGCAGAATAAAGAATATAACAAGAATATAACGTTTTTACTAAGTTTAAATACGCGTTTTCATATGATAATTGTCGAAAAACGTAATCGACATACACGAATTTCGGTATATGCGAAGATAAAATCGTGAAATCTTTAATAATACTTGTGCCACAGTTAGAAAAATGTTACCAATCGATTCAGATCATTGCATTTCATAAGATCAAACATCTTTTTTATATTGGAATCAAAGTTTTTAACATTCTTTCATATCATATATACGATTTTTCGCTCATATACGCGTATCGTCGAAAAACGAAAAGTTGAAATCTCGTTCAATTTCATTGATTTTATATTCTATCGATGCAGAATAAAGAATATAACAAGAATATAACGTTTTTACTATGTTTAAATACGCGTTTTCATATGATAATTGTCGAAATACGTAATGAGCATACGCGAATTTCGGTATATGCGAAGATAAAATCGTGAAATCTTTAATAATACTTGTGCCACAGTTAGAAAAATGTTACCAATCGATTCAGAACATTGTATTTCATAAGATCAAACATCTATTTTGTATTGGAATCATAGTTTTTAACATTCTTTCATATCGTATATACGATTTTTCGCTCATATACGCGTATCGTCGAAAAACGAGAATTTGAAATCTCGTTCAATTTCATTGATTTTATATTCTATCGATGCAGAATAAAGAATATAACAAGAATATAACGTTTTTACTATGTTTAAACACGCGGTTTCATATGATAATTGTCGAAAAACGTAATCGACATACGCGAATTTCGGTATATGCGAAGATAAAATCGTGAAATCTTTAATAATACTTGTGCCACAGTTAGAAAAATGTTACCAATCGATTCAGAACATTGCATTTCATAAGATCAAACATCTATTTTATATTGGAATCAAAGTTTTTAACATTCTTTCATATCGTATATACGATTTTTCGCTCATATACGCGTATCGTCGAAAAACGAAAACTTGAAATCTCGTTCAATTTCATTGATTTTATATTCTATCGATGCAGAATAAAGAATATAACAAGAATATAACGTTTTTACTATGTTTAAATACGCGTTTTCATATGATAATTGTCGAAAAACGTAATCGACATACGCGAATTTCGGTATATGCGAAGATAAAATCGTGAAATCTTTAATAATACTTGTGCCACAGTTAGAAAAATGTTACCAATCGATTCAGAACATTGCATTTCATAAGATCAAACATCTATTTTATATTGGAATCAAAGTTTTTAACATTCTTTCATATCGTATATACGATTTTTCGCTCATATACGCGTATCGTCGAAAAACGAGAATTTGAAATCTCGTTCAATTTCATTGATTTTATATTCTATCGATGCAGAATAAAGAATATAACAAGAATATAACGTTTTTACTATGTTTTAATACGCGTTTTCATATGATAATTGTCGAAAAACGTAATCGACATACGCGAATTTCGGTATATGCGAAGATAAAATCGTGAAATCTTTAATAATACTTGTGCCACAGTTAGAAAAATGTTACCAATCGATTCAGAACATTGCATTTCATAAGATCAAACATCTTTTTTATATTGGAATCAAAGTTTTTAACATTCTTTCATATCATATATACGATTTTTCGCTCATATACGCGTATCGTCGAAAAACGAAAAGTTGAAATCTCGTTCAATTTCATTGATTTTATATTCTATCGATGCAGAATAAAGAATATAACAAGAATATAACGTTTTTACTATGTTTAAATACGCGTTTTCATATGATAATTGTCGAAATACGTAATGAGCATACGCGAATTTCGGTATATGCGAAGATAAAATCGTGAAATCTTTAATAATACTTGTGCCACAGTTAGAAAAATGTTACCAATCGATTCAGAACATTGCATTTCATAAGATCAAACATCTATTTTGTATTGGAATCAAAGTTTTTAACATTCTTTCATATCGTATATACGATTTTTCGCTCATATACGCGTATCGTCGAAAAACGAGAATTTGAAATCTCGTTCAATTTCATTGATTTTATATTCTATCGATGCAGAATAAAGAATATAACAAGAATATAACGTTTTTACTATGTTTAAACACGCGTTTTCATATGATAATTGTCGAAAAACGTAATCGACATACGCGAATTTCGGTATATGCGAAGATAAAATCGTGAAATCTTTAATAATACTTGTGCCACAGTTAGAAAAATGTTACCAATCGATTCAGAACATTGCATTTCATAAGATCAAACATCTATTTTATATTGGAATCAAAGTTTTTAACATTCTTTCATATCGTGTATACGATTTTTCGCTCATATACGCGTATCGTCGAAAAACGAAAACTTGAAATCTCGTTCAATTTCATTGATTTTATATTCTATCGATGCAGAATAAAGAATATAACAAGAATATAACGTTTTTACTATGATTAAATACGCGTTTTCATATGATAATTGTCGAAAAACCTAATTGACATACGCGAATTTCGGTATATGCGAAGATAAAATCGTGAAATCTTCAATAATACTTGTGCCACAATTAGAAAAATGTTACCAATCGATTCAGAACATTGCATTTCATAAGATCAAACATCTATTTTATATTGGAATCAAAGTTTTTAACATTCTTTCATATCGTATATACGATTTTTCGCTCATATACGCGTATCGTCGAAAAACGAAAACTTGAAATCTCGTTCAATTTCATTGATTTTATATTCTATCGATGCAGAATAAAGAATATAACAAGAATATAACGTTTTTACTAAGTTTAAATACGCGTTTTCATATGATAATTGTCGAAAAACGTAATCGACATACACGAATTTCGGTATATGCGAAGATAAAATCGTTAAATCTTTAATAATACTTGTGCCACAGTTAGAAAAATGTTACCAATCGATTCAGAACATTGCATTTCATAAGATCAAATATCTTTTTTATATTGGAATCAAAGTTTTTAACATTCTTTCATATCATATATACGATTTTTCGCTCATATACGCGTATCGTCGAAAAACGAAAAGTTGAAATCTCGTTCAATTTCATTGATTTTATATTCTATCGATGCAGAATAAAGAATATAACAAGAATATAACGTTTTTACTATGTTTAAATACGCGTTTTCATATGATAATTGTCGAAATACGTAATGAGCATACGCGAATTTCGGTATATGCGAAGATAAAATCGTGAAATCTTTAATAATACTTGTGCCACAGTTAGAAAAATGTTACCAATCGATTCAGAACATTGCATTTCATAAGATCAAACATCTATTTTGTATTGGAATCATAGTTTTTAACATTCTTTCATATCGTATATACGATTTTTCGCTCATATACGCGTATCGTCGAAAAACGAGAATTTGAAATCTCGTTCAATTTCATTGATTTTATATTCTATCCATGCAGAATAAAGAATATAACAAGAATATAACGTTTTTACTATGATTAAACACGCGTTTTCATATGATAATTGTCGAAAAACGTAATCGACATACGCGAATTTCGGTATATGCGAAGATAAAATCGTGAAATCTTTAATAATACTTGTGCCACAGTTAGAAAAATGTTACCAATCGATTCAGAACATTGCATTTCATAAGATCAAACATCTATTTTATATTGGAATCAAAGTTTTTAACATTCTTTCATATCGTATATACGATTTTTCGCTCATATACGCGTATCGTCGAAAAACGAAAACTTGAAATCTCGTTCAATTTCATTGATTTTATATTCTATCGATGCAGAATAAAGAATATAACAAGAATATAACGTTTTTACTATGTTTAAATACGCGTTTTCATATGATAATTGTCGAAAAACGTAATCGGCATACGCGAATTTCGGTATATGCGAAGATAAAATCGTGAAATCTTTAATAATACTTGTGCCACAGTTAGAAAAATGTTACCAATCGATTCAGAACATTGCATTTCATAAGATCAAACATCTATTTTATATTGGAATCAAAGTTTTTAACATTCTTTCATATCGTATATATGATTTTTCGCTCATATACGCGTATCGTCGAAAAACGAGAATTTGAAATCTCGTTCAATTTCATTGATTTTATATTCTATCGATGCAGAATAAAGAATATAACAAGAATATAACGTTTTTACTATGTTTAAACACTCGTTTTCATATGATAATTGTCGAAAAACGTAATCGACATACGCGAATTTCGGTATATGAGAAGATAAAATCGTGAAATCTTTAATAATACTTGTGCCAGAGTTAGAAAAATGTTACCAATCGATTCAGAACATTGCATTTCATAAGATCAAACGTCTATTTTATATTGGAATCAAAATTTTAACATTCTTTCATATCGTATATACGATTTTTCGCTCATATACGCGTATCGTCGAAAAACGAAAACTTTAAATCTCGTTCAATTTCATTGATTTTATATTCTATCGATGCAGAATAAAGAATATAACAAGAATATAACGTTTTTACTATGTTTAAATACGCGTTTTCATATGATAATTGTCGAAAAACGTAATCGACATACGCGAATTTCGGTATATGCGAAGATAAAATCGTGAAATCTTTAATAATACTTGTGCCACAGTTAGAAAAATGTTACCAATCGATTCAGAACATTGCATTTCATAAGATCAAACATCTATTTTATATTGGAATCAAAGTTTTTAACATTCTTTCATATCGTATATACGATTTTTCGCTCATATACGCGTTTCGTCGAAAAACGAAAACTTTAAATCTCGTTCAATTTCATTGATTTTATATTCTATCGATGCAGAATAAAGAATATAACAAGAATATAACGTTTTTACTATGTTTAAATACGCGTTTTCATATGATAATTGTCGAAAAACCTAATCGACATACGCGAATTTCGGTATATGCGAAGATAAAATCGTGAAATCTTTAATAATACTTGTGCCACAGTTAGAAAAATGTTACCAATCGATTCAGAATATTGCATTTCATAAGATCAAACATCTATTTTATATTGGAATCAAAGTTTTTAACATTCTTTCATATCGTATATACGATTTTTCGCTCATATATGCGTATCGTCGAAAAACGAAAACTTGAAATCTCGTTCAATTTCATTGATTCTGTATTCTATCGATGCAGAATAAAGAATATAACAAGAATATAACGTTTTTACTATGTTTAAATACGCGTTTTCATATGATAATTGTCGAAAAACCTAATCGACATACGCGAATTTCGGTATATGCGAAGATAAAATCGTAAAATCTTTAATAATACTTGTGCCACAGTTAGAAAAATGTTACCAATCGATTCAGAACATTGCATTTCATAAGATCAAACATCTATTTTATATTGGAATCAAAGTTTTTAACATTCTTTCATATCGTATATACGATTTTTCGCTCATATACGCGTATCGTCGAAAAACGAAAATTTGAAATCTCGTTCAATTTCATTGATTTTATATTCTATCGATGCAGAATAAAGAATATAACAAGAATATAACGTTTTTACTAAGTTTAAATACGCGTTTTCATATGATAATTGTCGAAAAACGTAATCGACATACACGAATTTCGGTATATGCGAAGATAAAATCGTGAAATCTTTAATAATACTTGTGCCACAGTTAGAAAAATGTTACCAATCGATTCAGAACATTGCATTTCATAAGATCAAACATCTTTTTTATATTGGAATCAAAGTTTTTAACATTCTTTCATATCATATATACGATTTTTCGCTCATATACGCGTATCGTCGAAAAACGAAAAGTTGAAATCTCGTTCAATTTCATTGATTTTATATTCTATCGATGCAGAATAAAGAATATAACAAGAATATAACGTTTTTACTATGTTTAAATACGCGTTTTCATATGATAATTGTCGAAATACGTAATGAGCATACGCGAATTTCGGTATATGCGAAGATAAAATCGTGAAATCTTTAATAATACTTGTGCCACAGTTAGAAAAATGTTACCAATCGATTCAGAACATTGCATTTCATAAGATCAAACATCTATTTTGTATTGGAATCAAAGTTTTTAACATTCTTTCATATCGTATATACGATTTTTCGCTCATATACGCGTATCGTCGAAAAACGAGAATTTGAAATCTCGTTCAATTTCATTGATTTTATATTCTATCGATGCAGAATAAAGAATATAACAAGAATATAACGTTTTTTCTATGTTTAAACACGCGTTTTCATATGATAATTGTCGAAAAACGTAATCGACATACGCGAATTTCGGTATATGCGAAGATAAAATCGTGAAATCTTTAATAATACTTGTGCCACAGTTAGAAAAATGTTACCAATCGATTCAGAACATTGCATTTCATAAGATCAAACATCTATTTTATATTGGAATCAAAGTTTTTAACATTCTTTCATATCGTGTATACGATTTTTCGCTCATATACGCGTATCGTCGAAAAACGAAAACTTGAAATCTCGTTCAATTTCATTGATTTTATATTCTATCGATGCAGAATAAAGAATATAACAAGAATATAACGTTTTTACTATGATTAAATACGCGTTTTCATATGATAATTGTCGAAAAACCTAATTGACATACGCGAATTTCGGTATATGCGAAGATAAAATCGTGAAATCATCAATAATACTTGTGCCACAATTAGAAAAATGTTACCAATCGATTCAGAACATTGCATTTCATAAGATCAAACATCTATTTTATATTGGAATCAAAGTTTTTAACATTCTTTCATATCGTATATACGATTTTTCGCTCATATACGCGTATCGTCGAAAAACGAAAACTTGAAATCTCGTTCAATTTCATTGATTTTATATTCTATCGATGCAGAATAAAGAATATAACAAGAATATAACGTTTTTACTATGATTAAATACGCGTTTTCAAATGATAATTGTCGAAAAACTTAATCGACATACGCGAATTTCGGTATATGCGAAGATAAAATCGTGAAATCTTTAATAATACTTGTGCCACAGTTAGAAAAATGTTACCAATCGATTCAGAACATTGCATTTCATAAGATCAAACATCTATTTTATATTGGAATCAAAGTTTTTAACATTCTTTCATATCGTATATACGATTTTTCGCTCATATACGCGTATCGTCGAAAAACGAAAACTTTAAATCTCGTTCAATTTCATTGATTTTATATTCTATCGATGCAGAATTAAGAATATAACAAGAATATAACGTTTTTACTATTTTTAAATACGCGTTTTCATATGATAATTGTCGAAAAACGTAATCGACATACGCGAATTTCGGTATATGCGAAGATAAAATCGTGAAATCTTTAATAATACTTGTGCCACAGTTAGAAAAATGTTACCAATCGATTCAGAACATTGCATTTCATAAGATCAAACATCTATTTTATATTGGAATCAAAGTTTTTAACATTCTTTCATATCGTATATACGATTTTTCGCTCATATACGCGTATCGTCGAAAAACGAAAATTTGAAATCTCGTTCAATTTCATTGATTTTATATTCTATCGATGCAGAATAAAGAATATAACAAGAATATAACGTTTTTACTAAGTTTAAATACGCGTTTTCATATGATAATTGTCGAAAAACTTAATCGACATACACGAATTTCGGTATATGCGAAGATAAAATCGTGAAATCTTTAATAATACTTGTGCCACAGTTAGAAAAATGTTACCAATCGATTCAGAACATTGCATTTCATAAGATCAAACATCTTTTTTATATTGGAATCAAAGTTTTTAACATTCTTTCATATCATATATACGATTTTTCGCTCATATACGCGTATCGTCGAAAAACGAAAAGTTGAAATCTCGTTCAATTTCATTGATTTTATATTCTATCGATGCAGAATAAAGAATATAGCAAGAATATAACGTTTTTACTATGTTTAAATACGCGTTTTCATATGATAATTGTCGAAATACGTAATGAGCATACGCGAATTTCGGTATATGCGAAGATAAAATCGTGAAATCTTTAATAATACTTGTGCCACAGTTAGAAAAATGTTACCAATCGATTCAGAACATTGCATTTCATAAGATCAAACATCTATTTTGTATTGGAATCAAAGTTTTTAACATTCTTTCATATCGTATATACGATTTTTCGCTCATATACGCGTATCGTCGAAAAACGAAAACTTTAAATCTCGTTCAATTTCATTGATTTTATATTCTATCGATGCAGAATAAAGAATATAACAAGAATATAACGTTTTTACTATGTTTAAATACGCGTTTTCATATGATAATTGTCGAAAAACGTAATCGACATACGCGAATTTCGGTATATGCGAAGATAAAATCGTGAAATCTTTAATAATACTTGTGCCACAGTTAGAAAAATGTTACCAATCGATTCAGAACATTGCATTTCATAAGATCAAACATCTATTTTATATTGGAATCAAAGTTTTTAACATTCTTTCATATCGTATATACGATTTTTCGCTCATATACGCGTTTCGTCGAAAAACGAAAAGTTGAAATCTCGTTCAATTTCATTGATTTTATATTCTATCGATGCAGAATAAAGAATATAACAAGAATATAACGTTTTTACTATGTTTAAATACGCGTTTTCATATGATAATTGTCGAAAAACCTAATCGACATACGCGAATTTCGGTATATGCGAAGATAAAATCGTGAAATCTTTAATAATACTTGTGCCACAGTTAGAAAAATGTTACCAATCGATTCAGAATATTGCATTTCATAAGATCAAACATCTATTTTATATTGGAATCAAAGTTTTTAACATTCTTTCATATCGTATATACGATTTTTCGCTCATATACGCGTATCGTCGAAAAACGAAAACTTGAAATCTCGTTCAATTTCATTGATTCTGTATTCTATCGATGCAGAATAAAGAATATAACAAGAATATAACGTTTTTACTATGTTTAAATACGCGTTTTCATATGATAATTGTCGAAAAACCTAATCGACATACGCGAATTTCGGTATATGCGAAGATAAAATCGTAAAATCTTTAATAATACTTGTGCCACAGTTAGAAAAATGTTACCAATCGATTCAGAACATTGCATTTCATAAGATCAAACATCTATTTTATATTGGAATCAAAGTTTTTAACATTCTTTCATATCGTATATACGATTTTTCGCTCATATACGCGTATCGTCGAAAAACGAAAATTTGAAATCTCGTTCAATTTCATTGATTTTATATTCTATCGATGCAGAATAAAGAATATAACAAGAATATAACGTTTTTACTAAGTTTAAATACGCGTTTTCATATGATAATTGTCGAAAAACGTAATCGACATACACGAATTTCGGTATATGCGAAGATAAAATCGTGAAATCTTTAATAATACTTGTGCCACAGTTAGAAAAATGTTACCAATCGATTCAGAACATTGCATTTCATAAGATCAAACATCTATTTTATATTGGAATCAAAGTTTTTAACATTCTTTCATATCATATATACGATTTTTCGCTCATATACGCGTATCGTCGAAAAACGAAAAGTTGAAATCTCGTTCAATTTCATTGATTTTATATTCTATCGATGCAGAATAAAGAATATAACAAGAATATAACGTTTTTACTATGTTTAAATACGCGTTTTCATATGATAATTGTCGAAATACGTAATGAGCATACGCGAATTTCGGTATATGCGAAGATAAAATCGTGAAATCTTTAATAATACTTGTGCCACAGTTAGAAAAATGTTACCAATCGATTCAGAACATTGCATTTCATAAGATCAAACATCTATTTTGTATTGGAATCAAAGTTTTTAACATTCTTTCATATCGTATATACGATTTTTCGCTCATATACGCGTATCGTCGAAAAACGAGAATTTGAAATCTCGTTCAATTTCATTGATTTTATATTCTATCGATGCAGAATAAAGAATATAACAAGAATATAACGTTTTTTCTATGTTTAAACACGCGTTTTCATATGATAATTGTCGAAAAACGTAATCGACATACGCGAATTTCGGTATATGCGAAGATAAAATCGTGAAATCTTTAATAATACTTGTGCCACAGTTAGAAAAATGTTACCAATCGATTCAGAACATTGCATTTCATAAGATCAAACATCTATTTTATATTGGAATCAAAGTTTTTAACATTCTTTCATATCGTGTATACGATTTTTCGCTCATATACGCGTATCGTCGAAAAACGAAAACTTGAAATCTCGTTCAATTTCATTGATTTTATATTCTATCGATGCAGAATAAAGAATATAACAAGAATATAACGTTTTTACTATGATTAAATACGCGTTTTCATATGATAATTGTCGAAAAACCTAATTGACATACGCGAATTTCGGTATATGCGAAGATAAAATCGTGAAATCATCAATAATACTTGTGCCACAATTAGAAAAATGTTACCAATCGATTCAGAACATTGCATTTCATAAGATCAAACATCTATTTTATATTGGAATCAAAGTTTTTAACATTCTTTCATATCGTATATACGATTTTTCGCTCATATACGCGTATCGTCGAAAAACGAAAACTTGAAATCTCGTTCAATTTCATTGATTTTATATTCTATCGATGCAGAATAAAGAATATAACAAGAATATAACGTTTTTACTATGATTAAATACGCGTTTTCAAATGATAATTGTCGAAAAACTTAATCGACATACGCGAATTTCGGTATATGCGAAGATAAAATCGTGAAATCTTTAATAATACTTGTGCCACAGTTAGAAAAATGTTACCAATCGATTCAGAACATTGCATTTCATAAGATCAAACATCTATTTTATATTGGAATCAAAGTTTTTAACATTCTTTCATATCGTATATACGATTTTTCGCTCATATACGCGTATCGTCGAAAAACGAAAACTTTAAATCTCGTTCAATTTCATTGATTTTATATTCTATCGATGCAGAATAAAGAATATAACAAGAATATAACGTTTTTACTATTTTTAAATACGCGTTTTCATATGATAATTGTCGAAAAACGTAATCGACATACGCGAATTTCGGTATATGCGAAGATAAAATCGTGAAATCTTTAATAATACTTGTGCCACAGTTAGAAAAATGTTACCAATCGATTCAGAACATTGCATTTCATAAGATCAAACATCTATTTTATATTGGAATCAAAGTTTTTAACATTCTTTCATATCATATATACGATTTTTCGCTCATATACGCGTATCGTCGAAAAACGAAAAGTTGAAATCTCGTTCAATTTCATTGATTTTATATTCTATCGATGCAGAATAAAGAATATAGCAAGAATATAACGTTTTTACTATGTTTAAATACGCGTTTTCATATGATAATTGTCGAAATACGTAATGAGCATACGCGAATTTCGGTATATGCGAAGATAAAATCGTGAAATCTTTAATAATACTTGTGCCACAGTTAGAAAAATGTTACCAATCGATTCAGAACATTGCATTTCATAAGATCAAACATCTATTTTGTATTGGAATCAAAGTTTTTAACATTCTTTCATATCGTATATACGATTTTTCGCTCATACACGCGTATCGTCGAAAAACGAGAATTTGAAATCTCGTTCAATTTCATTGATTTTATATTCTATCGATGCAGAATAAAGAATATTACAAGAATATAACGTTTTTACTATGTTTAAACACGCGTTTTCATATGATAATTGTCGAAAAACGTAATCGACATACGCGAATTTCGGTATATGCGAAGATAAAATCGTGAAATCTTTAATAATACTTGTGCCACAGTTAGAAAAATGTTACCAATCGATTCAGAACATTGCATTTCATAAGATCAAACATCTATTTTGTATTGGAATCAAAGTTTTTAACATTCTTTCATATCGTATATACGATTTTTCGCTCATATACGCGTATCGTCGAAAAACGAAAACTTGAAATCTCGTTCAATTTCATTGATTTTATATTCTATCGATGCAGAATAAAGAATATAACAAGAATATAACGTTTTTACTAAGTTTAAATACGCGTTTTCATATGATAATTGTCGAAAAACGTAATCGACATACACGAATTTCGGTATATGCGAAGATAAAATCGTGAAATCTTTAATAATACTTGTGCCACAGTTAGAAAAATGTTACCAATCGATTCAGAACATTGCATTTCATAAGATCAAACATCTATTTTGTATTGGAATCATAGTTTTTAACATTCTTTCATATCGTATATACGATTTTTCGCTCATATACGCGTATCGTCGAAAAACGAGAATTTGAAATCTCGTTCAATTTCATTGATTTTATATTCTATCGATGCAGAATAAAGAATATAACAAGAATATAACGTTTTTACTAAGTTTAAATACGCGTTTTCATATGATAATTGTCGAAAAACTTAATCGACATACACGAATTTCGGTATATGCGAAGATAAAATCGTGAAATCTTTAATAATACTTGTGCCACAGTTAGAAAAATGTTACCAATCGATTCAGAACATTGCATTTCATAAGATCAAACATCTTTTTTATATTGGAATCAAAGTTTTTAACATTCTTTCATATCATATATACGATTTTTCGCTCATATACGCGTATCGTCGAAAAACGAAAAGTTGAAATCTCGTTCAATTTCATTGATTTTATATTCTATCGATGCAGAATAAAGAATATAACAAGAATATAACGTTTTTACTATGTTTAAATACGCGTTTTCATATGATAATTGTCGAAATACGTAATGAGCATACGCGAATTTCGGTATATGCGACGATAAAATCGTGAAATATTTAATAATACTTGTGCCACAGTTAGAAAAATGTTACCAATCGATTCAGAACATTGCATTTCATAAGATCAAACATCTATTTTGTATTGGAATCAAAGTTTTTAACATTCTTTCATATCGTATATACGATTTTTCGCTCATATACGCGTATCGTCGAAAAACGAGAATTTGAAATCTCGTTCAATTTCATTGATTTTATATTCTATCGATGCAGAATAAAGAATATTACAAGAATATAACGTTTTTACTATGTTTAAACACGCGTTTTCATATGATAATTGTCGAAAAACGTAATCGACATACGCGAATTTCGGTATATGCGAAGATAAAATCGTGAAATCTTTAATAATACTTGTGCCACAGTTAGAAAAATGTTACCAATCGATTCAGAACATTGCATTTCATAAGATCAAACATCTATTTTGTATTGGAATCAAAGTTTTTAACATTCTTTCATATCGTATATACGATTTTTCGCTCATATACGCGTATCGTCGAAAAACGAAAATTTGAAATCTCGTTCAATTTCATTGATTTTATATTCTATCGATGCAGAATAAAGAATATAACAAGAATATAACGTTTTTACTAAGTTTAAATACGCGTTTTCATATGATAATTGTCGAAAAACGTAATCGACATACACGAATTTCGGTATATGCGAAGATAAAATCGTGAAATCTTTAATAATACTTGTGCCACAGTTAGAAAAATGTTACCAATCGATTCAGAACATTGCATTTCATAAGATCAAACATCTATTTTGTATTGGAATCATAGTTTTTAACATTCTTTCATATCGTATATACGATTTTTCGCTCATATACGCGTATCGTCGAAAAACGAGAATTTGAAATCTCGTTCAATTTCATTGATTTTATATTCTATCGATGCAGAATAAAGAATATAACAAGAATATAACGTTTTTACTATGTTTAAATACGCGTTTTCAT
Organism: Vespa crabro; assembly: GCF_910589235.1. Lineage (NCBI taxonomy): Eukaryota > Metazoa > Arthropoda > Insecta > Hymenoptera > Vespidae > Vespa > Vespa crabro. The sequence goes on along the minus strand of NC_060956.1, from coordinate 11,571,481 downwards.
ATGATAATTGTCGAAAAACGTAATCGACATACGCGAATTTCGGTATATGCGAAGATAAAATCGTGAAATCTTTAATAATACTTGTGCCACAGTTAGAAAAATGTTACCAATCGATTCAGAACATTGCATTTCATAAGATCAAACATCTATTTTATATTGGAATCAAAGTTTTTAACATTCTTTCATATCGTATATACGATTTTTCGCTCATATACGCGTATCGTCGAAAAACGAGAATTTGAAATCTCGTTCAATTTCATTGATTTTATATTCTATCGATGCAGAATAAAGAATATAACAAGAATATAACGTTTTTACTATGTTTAAACACGCGTTTTCATATGATAATTGTCGAAAAACGTAATCGACATACGCGAATTTCGGTATATGCGAAGATAAAATCGTGAAATCTTTAATAATACTTGTGCCACAGTTAGAAAAATGTTACCAATCGATTCAGAACATTGCATTTCATAAGATCAAACATCTATTTTATATTGGAATCAAAGTTTTTAACATTCTTTCATATCGTATATACGATTTTTCGCTCATATACGCGTATCGTCGAAAAACGAAAACTTGAAATCTCGTTCAATTTCATTGATTTTATTTTCTATCGATGCAGAATAAAGAATATAAAAAGAATATAACGTTTTTACTATGTTTAAATACCCGTTTTCATATGATAATTGTCGAAAAACGTAATCGGCATTCGCGAATTTCGGTATATGCGAAGATAAAATCGTGAAATCTTTAATAATACTTGTGCCACAGTTAGAAAAATGTTACCAATCGATTCAGAACATTGCATTTCATAAGATCAAACATCTATTTTATATTGGAATCAAAGTTTTTAACATTCTTTCATATCGTATATATGATTTTTCGCTCATATACGCGTATCGTCGAAAAACGAGAATTTGAAATCTCGTTCAATTTCATTGATTTTATATTCTATCGATGCAGAATAAAGAATATAACAAGAATATAACGTTTTTACTATGTTTAAACACTCGTTTTCATATGATAATTGTCGAAAAACGTAATCGACATACGCGAATTTCGGTATATGAGAAGATAAAATCGTGAAATCTTTAATAATACTTGTGCCAGAGTTAGAAAAATGTTACCAATCGATTCAGAACATTGCATTTCATAAGATCAAACGTCTATTTTATATTGGAATCAAAGTTTTTAACATTCTTTCATATCGTATATACGATTTTTCGCTCATATACGCGTATCGTCGAAAAACGAAAACTTTAAATCTCGTTCAATTTCATTGATTTTATATTCTATCGATGCAGAATAAAGAATATAACAAGAATATAACGTTTTTACTATGTTTAAATACGCGTTTTCATATGATAATTGTCGAAAAACGTAATCGACATACGCGAATTTCGGTATATGCGAAGATAAAATCGTGAAATCTTTAATAATACTTGTGCCACAGTTAGAAAAATGTTACCAATCGATTCAGAACATTGCATTTCATAAGATCAAACATCTATTTTATATTGGAATCAAAGTTTTTAACATTCTTTCATATCGTATATACGATTTTTCGCTCATATACGCGTATCGTCGAAAAACGAGAATTTGAAATCTCGTTCAATTTCATTGATTTTATATTCTATCGATGCAGAATAAAGAATATAACAAGAATATAACGTTTTTACTATGTTTAAACACGCGTTTTCATATGATAATTGTCGAAAAACGTAATCGACATACGCGAATTTCGGTATATGCGAAGATAAAATCGTGAAATCTTTAATAATACTTGTGCCACAGTTAGAAAAATGTTACCAATCGATTCAGAACATTGCATTTCATAAGATCAAACATCTATTTTATATTGGAATCAAAGTTTTTAACATTCTTTCATATCGTGTATACGATTTTTCGCTCATATACGCGTATCGTCGAAAAACGAAAACTTGAAATCTCGTTCAATTTCATTGATTTTATATTCTATCGATGCAGAATAAAGAATATAACAAGAATATAACGTTTTTACTATGATTAAATACGCGTTTTCATATGATAATTGTCGAAAAACCTAATTGACATACGCGAATTTCGGTATATGCGAAGATAAAATCGTGAAATCTTTAATAATACTTGTGCCACAATTAGAAAAATGTTACCAATCGATTCAGAACATTGCATTTCATAAGATCAAACATCTATTTTATATTGGAATCAAAGTTTTTAACATTCTTTCATATCGTATATACGATTTTTCGCTCATATACGCGTATCGTCGAAAAACGAAAATTTGAAATCTCGTTCAATTTCATTGATTTTATATTCTATCGATGCAGAATAAAGAATATAACAAGAATATAACGTTTTTACTAAGTTTAAATACGCGTTTTCATATGATAATTGTCGAAAAACGTAATCGACATACACGAATTTCGGTATATGCGAAGATAAAATCGTGAAATCTTTAATAATACTTGTGCCACAGTTAGAAAAATGTTACCAATCGATTCAGAACATTGCATTTCATAAGATCAAACATCTTTTTTATATTGGAATCAAAGTTTTTAACATTCTTTCATATCATATATACGATTTTTCGCTCATATACGCGTATCGTCGAAAAACGAAAAGTTGAAATCTCGTTCAATTTCATTGATTTTATATTCTATCGATGCAGAATAAAGAATATAACAAGAATATAACGTTTTTACTATGTTTAAATACGCGTTTTCATATGATAATTGTCGAAATACGTAATGAGCATACGCGAATTTCGGTATATGCGAAGATAAAATCGTGAAATCTTTAATAATACTTGTGCCACAGTTAGAAAAATGTTACCAATCGATTCAGAACATTGCATTTCATAAGATCAAACATCTATTTTGTATTGGAATCAAAGTTTTTAACATTCTTTCATATCGTATATACGATTTTTCGCTCATATACGCGTATCGTCGAAAAACGAGAATTTGAAATCTCGTTCAATTTCATTGATTTTATATTCTATCAATGCAGAATAAAGAATATAACAAGAATATAACGTTTTTACTATGTTTAAACACGCGTTTTCATATGATAATTGTCGAAAAACGTAATCGACATACGCGAATTTCGGTATATGCGAAGATAAAATCGTGAAATCTTTAATAATACTTGTGCCACAGTTAGAAAAATGTTACCAATCGATTCAGAACATTGCATTTCATAAGATCAAACATCTATTTTATATTGGAATCAAAGTTTTTAACATTCTTTCATATCGTATATACGATTTTTCGCTCATATACGCGTATCGTCGAAAAACGAAAATTTGAAATCTCGTTCAATTTCATTGATTTTCTATTCTATCGATGCAGAATAAAGAATATAACAAGAATATAACGTTTTTACTAAGTTTAAATACGCGTTTTCATATGATAATTGTCGAAAAACGTAATCGACATACACGAATTTCGGTATATGCGAAGATAAAATCGTGAAATCTTTAATAATACTTGTGCCACAGTTAGAAAAATGTTACCAATCGATTCAGAACATTGCATTTCATAAGATCAAACATCTTTTTTATATTGGAATCAAAGTTTTTAACATTCTTTCATATCGTATATACGATTTTTCGCTCATATACGCGTATCGTCGAAAAACGAAAACTTTAAATCTCGTTCAATTTCATTGATTTTATATTCTATCGATGCAGAATAAAGAATATAACAAGAATATAACGTTTTTACTATGTTTAAATACGCGTTTTCATATGATAATTGTCGAAAAACGTAATCGACATACGCGAATTTCGGTATATGCGAAGATAAAATCGTGAAATCTTTAATAATACTTGTGCCACAGTTAGAAAAATGTTACCAATCGATTCAGAACATTGCATTTCATAAGATCAAACATCTATTTTATATTGGAATCAAAGTTTTTAACATTCTTTCATATCGTATATACGATTTTTCGCTCATATACGCGTATCGTCGAAAAACGAGAATTTGAAATCTCGTTCAATTTCATTGATTTTATATTCTATCGATGCAGAATAAAGAATATAACAAGAATATAACGTTTTTACTATGTTTAAACACGCGTTTTCATATGATAATTGTCGAAAAACGTAATCGACATACGCGAATTTCGGTATATGCGAAGATAAAATCGTGAAATCTTTAATAATACTTGTGCCACAGTTAGAAAAATGTTACCAATCGATTCAGAACATTGCATTTCATAAGATCAAACATCTATTTTATATTGGAATCAAAGTTTTTAACATTCTTTCATATCGTGTATACGATTTTTCGCTCATATACGCGTATCGTCGAAAAACGAAAACTTGAAATCTCGTTCAATTTCATTGATTTTATATTCTATCGATGCAGAATAAAGAATATAACAAGAATATAACGTTTTTACTATGATTAAATACGCGTTTTCATATGATAATTGTCGAAAAACCTAATTGACATACGCGAATTTCGGTATATGCGAAGATAAAATCGTGAAATCTTTAATAATACTTGTGCCACAATTAGAAAAATGTTACCAATCGATTCAGAACATTGCATTTCATAAGATCAAACATCTATTTTATATTGGAATCAAAGTTTTTAACATTCTTTCATATCGTATATACGATTTTTCGCTCATATACGCGTATCGTCGAAAAACGAAAATTTGAAATCTCGTTCAATTTCATTGATTTTATATTCTATCGATGCAGAATAAAGAATATAACAAGAATATAACGTTTTTACTATGTTTAAATACGCGTTTTCATATGATAATTGTCGAAATACGTAATGAGCATACGCGAATTTCGGTATATGCGAAGATAAAATCGTGAAATCTTTAATAATACTTGTGCCACAGTTAGAAAAATGTTACCAATCGATTCAGAACATTGCATTTCATAAGATCAAACATCTATTTTGTATTGGAATCAAAGTTTTTAACATTCTTTCATATCGTATATACGATTTTTCGCTCATATACGCGTATCGTCGAAAAACGAGAATTTGAAATCTCGTTCAATTTCATTGATTTTATATTCTATCGATGCAGAATAAAGAATATAACAAGAATATAACGTTTTTACTATGTTTAAACACGCGTTTTCATATGATAATTGTCGAAAAACGTAATCGACATACGCGAATTTCGGTATATGCGAAGATAAAATCGTGAAATCTTTAATAATACTTGTGCCACAGTTAGAAAAATGTTACCAATCGATTCAGAACATTGCATTTCATAAGATCAAACATCTATTTTATATTGGAATCAAAGTTTTTAACATTCTTTCATATCGTATATACGATTTTTCGCTCATATACGCGTATCGTCGAAAAACGAAAATTTGAAATCTCGTTCAATTTCATTGATTTTCTATTCTATCGATGCAGAATAAAGAATATAACAAGAATATAACGTTTTTACTAAGTTTAAATACGCGTTTTCATATGATAATTGTCGAAAAACGTAATCGACATACACGAATTTCGGTATATGCGAAGATAAAATCGTGAAATCTTTAATAATACTTGTGCCACAGTTAGAAAAATGTTACCAATCGATTCAGAACATTGCATTTCATAAGATCAAACATCTTTTTTATATTGGAATCAAAGTTTTTAACATTCTTTCATATCGTATATACGATTTTTCGCTCATATACGCGTATCGTCGAAAAACGAAAACTTTAAATCTCGTTCAATTTCATTGATTTTATATTCTATCGATGCAGAATAAAGAATATAACAAGAATATAACGTTTTTACTATGTTTAAATACGCGTTTTCATATGATAATTGTCGAAAAACGTAATCGACATACGCGAATTTCGGTATATGCGAAGATAAAATCGTGAAATCTTTAATAATACTTGTGCCACAGTTAGAAAAATGTTACCAATCGATTCAGAACATTGCATTTCATAAGATCAAACATCTATTTTATATTGGAATCAAAGTTTTTAACATTCTTTCATATCGTATATACGATTTTTCGCTCATATACGCGTATCGTCGAAAAACGAGAATTTGAAATCTCGTTCAATTTCATTGATTTTATATTCTATCGATGCAGAATAAAGAATATAACAAGAATATAACGTTTTTACTATGTTTAAACACGCGTTTTCATATGATAATTGTCGAAAAACGTAATCGACATACGCGAATTTCGGTATATGCGAAGATAAAATCGTGAAATCTTTAATAATACTTGTGCCACAGTTAGAAAAATGTTACCAATCGATTCAGAACATTGCATTTCATAAGATCAAACATCTATTTTATATTGGAATCAAAGTTTTTAACATTCTTTCATATCGTGTATACGATTTTTCGCTCATATACGCGTATCGTCGAAAAACGAAAACTTGAAATCTCGTTCAATTTCATTGATTTTATATTCAATCGATGCAGAATAAAGAATATAACAAGAATATAACGTTTTTACTATGATTAAATACGCGTTTTCATATGATAATTGTCGAAAAACCTAATTGACATACGCGAATTTCGGTATATGCGAAGATAAAATCGTGAAATCTTTAATAATACTTGTGCCACAATTAGAAAAATGTTACCAATCGATTCAGAACATTGCATTTCATAAGATCAAACATCTATTTTATATTGGAATCAAAGTTTTTAACATTCTTTCATATCGTATATACGATTTTTCGCTCATATACGCGTATCGTCGAAAAACGAAAATTTGAAATCTCGTTCAATTTCATTGATTTTATATTCTATCGATGCAGAATAAAGAATATAACAAGAATATAACGTTTTTACTAAGTTTAAATACGCGTTTTCATATGATAATTGTCGAAAAACGTAATCGACATACACGAATTTCGGTATATGCGAAGATAAAATCGTGAAATCTTTAATAATACTTGTGCCACAGTTAGAAAAATGTTACCAATCGATTCAGAACATTGCATTTCATAAGATCAAACATCTTTTTTATATTGGAATCAAAGTTTTTAACATTCTTTCATATCATATATACGATTTTTCGCTCATATACGCGTATCGTCGAAAAACGAAAAGTTGAAATCTCGTTCAATTTCATTGATTTTATATTCTATCGATGCAGAATAAAGAATATAACAACAATATAACGTTTTTACTATGTTTAAATACGCGTTTTCATATGATAATTGTCGAAATACGTAATGAGCATACGCGAATTTCGGTATATGCGAAGATAAAATCGTGAAATCTTTAATAATACTTGTGCCACAGTTAGAAAAATGTTACCAATCGATTCAGAACATTGCATTTCATAAGATCAAACATCTATTTTGTATTGGAATCAAAGTTTTTAACATTCTTTCATATCGTATATACGATTTTTCGCTCATATACGCGTATCGTCGAAAAACGAGAATTTGAAATCTCGTTCAATTTCATTGATTTTATATTCTATCGATGCAGAGTAAAGAATATAACAAGAATATAACGTTTTTACTATGTTTAAACACGCGTTTTCATATGATAATTGTCGAAAAACGTAATCGACATACGCGAATTTCGGTATATGCGAAGATAAAATCGTGAAATCTTTAATAATACTTGTGCCACAGTTAGAAAAATGTTACCAATCGATTCAGAACATTGCATTTCATAAGATCAAACATCTATTTTATATTGGAATCAAAGTTTTTAACATTCTTTCATATCGTATATACGATTTTTCGCTCATATACGCGTATCGTCGAAAAACGAAAATTTGAAATCTCGTTCAATTTCATTGATTTTATATTCTATCGATGCAGAATAAAGAATATAACAAGAATATAACGTTTTTACTAAGTTTAAATACGCGTTTTCATATGATAATTGTCGAAAAACGTAATCGACATACACGAATTTCGGTATATGCGAAGATAAAATCGTGAAATCTTTAATAATACTTGTGCCACAGTTAGAAAAATGTTACCAATCGATTCAGGACATTGCATTTAATAAGATCAAACATCTTTTTTATATTGGAATCAAAGTTTTTAACATTCTTTCATATCATATATACGATTTTTCGCTCATATACGCGTATCGTCGAAAAACGAAAAGTTGAAATCTCGTTCAATTTCATTGATTTTATATTCTATCGATGCAGAGTAAAGAATATAACAAGAATATAACGTTTTTACTATGTTTAAATACGCGTTTTCATATGATAATTGTCGAAATACGTAATGAGCATACGCGAATTTCGGTATATGCGAAGATAAAATCGTGAAATCTTTAATAATACTTGTGCCACAGTTAGAAAAATGTTACCAATCGATTCAGAACATTGCATTTCATAAGATCAAACATCTATTTTATATTGGAATCAAAGTTTTTAACATTCTTTCATATCGTATATACGATTTTTCGCTCATATACGCGTATCGTCGAAAAACGAAAATTTGAAATCTCGTTCAATTTCATTGATTTTATATTCTATCGATGCAGAATAAAGAATATAACAAGAATATAACGTTTTTACTAAGTTTAAATACGCGTTTTCATATGATAATTGTCGAAAAACGTAATCGACATACACGAATTTCGGTATATGCGAAGATAAAATCGTGAAATCTTTAATAATACTTGTGCCACAGTTAGAAAAATGTTACCAATCGATTCAGAACATTGCATTTCATAAGATCAAACATCTTTTTTATATTGGAATCAAAGTTTTTAACATTCTTTCATATCATATATACGATTTTTCGCTCATATACGCGTATCGTCGAAAAACGAAAAGTTGAAATCTCGTTCAATTTCATTGATTTTATATTCTATCGATGCAGAATAAAGAATATAACAAGAATATAACGTTTTTACTATGTTTAAATACGCGTTCTCATATGATAATTGTCGAAATACGTAATGAGCATACGCGAATTTCGGTATATGCGAAGATAAAATCGTGAAATCTTTAATAATACTTGTGCCACAGTTAGAAAAATGTTACCAATCGATTCAGAACATTGCATTTCATAAGATCAAACATCTATTTTGTATTGGAATCAAAGTTTTTAACATTCTTTCATATCGTATATACGATTTTTCGCTCATATACGCGTATCGTCGAAAAACGAGAATTTGAAATCTCGTTCAATTTCATTGATTTTATATTCTATCGATGCAGAATAAAGAATATAACAAGAACATAACGTTTTTACTATGTTTAAACACGCGTTTTCATATGATAATTGTCGAAAAACGTAATCGACATACGCGAATTTCGGTATATGCGAAGATAAAATCGTGAAATCTTTAATAATACTTGTGCCACAGTTAGAAAAATGTTACCAATCGATTCAGAACATTGCATTTCATAAGATCAAACATCTATTTTATATTGGAATCAAAGTTTTTAACATTCTTTCATATCGTATATACGATTTTTCGCTCATATACGCGTATCGTCGAAAAACGAAAACTTGAAATCTCGTTCAATTTCATTGATTTTATATTCTATCGATGCAGAATAAAGAATATAACAAGAATATAACGTTTTTACTATGATTAAATACGCGTTTTCATATGATAATTGTCGAAAAACCTAATTGACATACGCGAATTTCGGTATATGCGAAGATAAAATCGTGAAATCTTTAATAATACTTGTGCCACAATTAGAAAAATGTTACCAATCGATTCAGAACATTGCATTTCATAAGATCAAACATCTATTTTATATTGGAATCAAAGTTTTTAACATTCTTTCATATCGTATATACGATTTTTCGCTCATATACGCGTATCGTCGAAAAACGAAAATTTGAAATCTCGTTCAATTTCATTGATTTTATATTCTATCGATGCAGAATAAAGAATATAACAAGAATATAACGTTTTTACTAAGTTTAAATACGCGTTTTCATATGATAATTGTCGAAAAACGTAATCGACATACACGAATTTCGGTATATGCGAAGATAAAATCGTGAAATCTTTAATAATACTTGTGCCACAGTTAGAAAAATGTTACCAATCGATTCAGAACATTGCATTTCATAAGATCAAACATCTTTTTTATATTGGAATCAAAGTTTTTAACATTCTTTCATATCATATATACGATTTTTCGCTCATATACGCGTATCGTCGAAAAACGAAAAGTTGAAATCTCGTTCAATTTCATTGATTTTATATTCTATCGATGCAGAATAAAGAATATAACAACAATATAACGTTTTTACTATGTTTAAATACGCGTTTTCATATGATAATTGTCGAAATACGTAATGAGCATACGCGAATTTCGGTATATGCGAAGATAAAATCGTGAAATCTTTAATAATACTTGTGCCACAGTTAGAAAAATGTTACCAATCGATTCAGAACATTGCATTTCATAAGATCAAACATCTATTTTGTATTGGAATCAAAGTTTTTAACATTCTTTCATATCGTATATACGATTTTTCGCTCATATACGCGTATCGTCGAAAAACGAGAATTTGAAATCTCGTTCAATTTCATTGATTTTATATTCTATCGATGCAGAGTAAAGAATATAACAAGAATATAACGTTTTTACTATGTTTAAACACGCGTTTTCATATGATAATTGTCGAAAAACGTAATCGACATACGCGAATTTCGGTATATGCGAAGATAAAATCGTGAAATCTTTAATAATACTTGTGCCACAGTTAGAAAAATGTTACCAATCGATTCAGAACATTGCATTTCATAAGATCAAACATCTATTTTATATTGGAATCAAAGTTTTTAACATTCTTTCATATCGTATATACGATTTTTCGCTCATATACGCGTATCGTCGAAAAACGAAAATTTGAAATCTCGTTCAATTTCATTGATTTTATATTCTATCGATGCAGAATAAAGAATATAACAAGAATATAACGTTTTTACTAAGTTTAAATACGCGTTTTCATATGATAATTGTCGAAAAACGTAATCGACATACACGAATTTCGGTATATGCGAAGATAAAATCGTGAAATCTTTAATAATACTTGTGCCACAGTTAGAAAAATGTTACCAATCGATTCAGAACATTGCATTTAATAAGATCAAACATCTTTTTTATATTGGAATCAAAGTTTTTAACATTCTTTCATATCATATATACGATTTTTCGCTCATATACGCGTATCGTCGAAAAACGAAAAGTTGAAATCTCGTTCAATTTCATTGATTTTATATTCTATCGATGCAGAATAAAGAATATAACAAGAATATAACGTTTTTACTATGTTTAAATACGCGTTTTCATATGATAATTGTCGAAATACGTAATGAGCATACGCGAATTTCGGTATATGCGAAGATAAAATCGTGATATCTTTAATAATACTTGTGCCACAGTTAGAAAAATGTTACCAATCGATTCAGAACATTGCATTTCATAAGATCAAACATCTATTTTATATTGGAATCAAAGTTTTTAACATTCTTTCATATCGTATATACGATTTTTCGCTCATATACGCGTATCGTCGAAAAACGAAAATTTGAAATCTCGTTCAATTTCATTGATTTTATATTCTATCGATGCAGAATAAAGAATATAACAAGAATATAACGTTTTTACTAAGTTTAAATACGCGTTTTCATATGATAATTGTCGAAAAACGTAATCGACATACACGAATTTCGGTATATGCGAAGATAAAATCGTGAAATCTTTAATAATACTTGTGCCACAGTTAGAAAAATGTTACCAATCGATTCAGAACATTGCATTTCATAAGATCAAACATCTTTTTTATATTGGAATCAAAGTTTTTAACATTCTTTCATATCATATATACGATTTTTCGCTCATATACGCGTATCGTCGAAAAACGAAAAGTTGAAATCTCGTTCAATTTCATTGATTTTATATTCTATCGATGCAGAATAAAGAATATAACAAGAATATAACGTTTTTACTATGTTTAAATACGCGTTTTCATATGATAATTGTCGAAATACGTAATGAGCATACGCGAATTTCGGTATATGCGAAGATAAAATCGTGAAATCTTTAATAATACTTGTGCTACAGTTAGAAAAATGTTACCAATCGATTCAGAACATTGCATTTCATAAGATCAAACATCTATTTTGTATTGGAATCAAAGTTTTTAACATTCTTTCATATCGTATATACGATTTTTCGCTCATATACGCGTATCGTCGAAAAACGAGAATTTGAAATCTCGTTCAATTTCATTGATTTTATATTCTATCGATGCAGAGTAAAGAATATAACAAGAATATAACGTTTTTACTATGTTTAAACACGCGTTTTCATATGATAATTGTCGAAAAACGTAATCGACATACGCGAATTTCGGTATATGCGAAGATAAAATCGTGAAATCTTTAATAATACTTGTGCCACAGTTAGAAAAATGTTACCAATCGATTCAGAACATTGCATTTCATAAGATCAAACATCTATTTTATATTGGAATCAAAGTTTTTAACATTCTTTCATATCGTATATACGATTTTTCGCTCATATACGCGTATCGTCGAAAAACGAAAATTTGAAATCTCGTTCAATTTCATTGATTTTATATTCTATCGATGCAGAATAAAGAATATAACAAGAATATAACGTTTTTACTAAGTTTAAATACGCGTTTTCATATGATAATTGTCGAAAAACGTAATCGACATACACGAATTTCGGTATATGCGAAGATAAAATCGTGAAATCTTTAATAATACTTGTGCCACAGTTAGAAAAATGTTACCAATCGATTCAGAACATTGCATTTAATAAGATCAAACATCTTTTTTATATTGGAATCAAAGTTTTTAACATTCTTTCATATCATATATACGATTTTTCGCTCATATACGCGTATCGTCGAAAAACGAAAAGTTGAAATCTCGTTCAATTTCATTGATTTTATATTCTATCGATGCAGAATAAAGAATATAACAAGAATATAACGTTTTTACTATGTTTAAATACGCGTTTTCATATGATAATTGTCGAAATACGTAATGAGCATACGCGAATTTCGGTATATGCGAAGATAAAATCGTGATATCTTTAATAATACTTGTGCCACAGTTAGAAAAATGTTACCAATCGATTCAGAACATTGCATTTCATAAGATCAAACATCTATTTTATATTGGAATCAAAGTTTTTAACATTCTTTCATATCGTATATACGATTTTTCGCTCATATACGCGTATCGTCGAAAAACGAAAATTTGAAATCTCGTTCAATTTCATTGATTTTATATTCTATCGATGCAGAATAAAGAATATAACAAGAATATAACGTTTTTACTAAGTTTAAATACGCGTTTTCATATGATAATTGTCGAAAAACGTAATCGACATACACGAATTTCGGTATATGCGAAGATAAAATCGTGAAATCTTTAATAATACTTGTGCCACAGTTAGAAAAATGTTACCAATCGATTCAGAACATTGCATTTCATAAGATCAAACATCTTTTTTATATTGGAATCAAAGTTTTTAACATTCTTTCATATCATATATACGATTTTTCGCTCATATACGCGTATCGTCGAAAAACGAAAAGTTGAAATCTCGTTCAATTTCATTGATTTTATATTCTATCGATGCAGAATAAAGAATATAACAAGAATATAACGTTTTTACTATGTTTAAATACGCGTTTTCATATGATAATTGTCGAAATACGTAATGAGCATACGCGAATTTCGGTATATGCGAAGATAAAATCGTGAAATCTTTAATAATACTTGTGCTACAGTTAGAAAAATGTTACCAATCGATTCAGAACATTGCATTTCATAAGATCAAACATCTATTTTGTATTGGAATCAAAGTTTTTAACATTCTTTCATATCGTATATACGATTTTTCGCTCATATACGCGTATCGTCGAAAAACGAGAATTTGAAATCTCGTTCAATTTCATTGATTTTATATTCTATCGATGCAGAATAAAGAATATAACAAGAATATAACGTTTTTACTATGTTTAAACACGCGTTTTCATATGATAATTGTCGAAAAACGTAATCGACATACGCGAATTTCGGTATATGCGAAGATAAAATCGTGAAATCTTTAATAATACTTGTGCCACAGTTAGAAAAATGTTACCAATCGATTCAGAACATTGCATTTCATAAGATCAAACATCTATTTTATATTGGAATCAAAGTTTTTAACATTCTTTCATATCGTATATACGATTTTTCGCTCATATACGCGTATCGTCGAAAAACGAAAATTTGAAATCTCGTTCAATTTCATTGATTTTCTATTCTATCGATGCAGAATAAAGAATATAACAAGAATATAACGTTTTTACTAAGTTTAAATACGCGTTTTCATATGATAATTGTCGAAAAACGTAATCGACATACACGAATTTCGGTATATGCGAAGATAAAATCGTGAAATCTTTAATAATACTTGTGCCACAGTTAGAAAAATGTTACCAATCGATTCAGAACATTGCATTTCATAAGATCAAACATCTTTTTTATATTGGAATCAAAGTTTTTAACATTCTTTCATATCGTATATACGATTTTTCGCTCATATACGCGTATCGTCGAAAAACGAAAACTTTAAATCTCGTTCAATTTCATTGATTTTATATTCTATCGATGCAGAATAAAGAATATAACAAGAATATAACGTTTTTACTATGTTTAAATACGCGTTTTCATATGATAATTGTCGAAAAACGTAATCGACATACGCGAATTTCGGTATATGCGAAGATAAAATCGTGAAATCTTTAATAATACTTGTGCCACAGTTAGAAAAATGTTACCAATCGATTCAGAACATTGCATTTCATAAGATCAAACATCTATTTTATATTGGAATCAAAGTTTTTAACATTCTTTCATATCGTATATACGATTTTTCGCTCATATACGCGTATCGTCGAAAAACGAGAATTTGAAATCTCGTTCAATTTCATTGATTTTATATTCTATCGATGCAGAATAAAGAATATAACAAGAATATAACGTTTTTACTATGTTTAAACACGCGTTTTCATATGATAATTGTCGAAAAACGTAATCGACATACGCGAATTTCGGTATATGCGAAGATAAAATCGTGAAATCTTTAATAATACTTGTGCCACAGTTAGAAAAATGTTACCAATCGATTCAGAACATTGCATTTCATAAGATCAAACATCTATTTTATATTGGAATCAAAGTTTTTAACATTCTTTCATATCGTGTATACGATTTTTCGCTCATATACGCGTATCGTCGAAAAACGAAAACTTGAAATCTCGTTCAATTTCATTGATTTTATATTCTATCGATGCAGAATAAAGAATATAACAAGAATATAACGTTTTTACTATGATTAAATACGCGTTTTCATATGATAATTGTCGAAAAACCTAATTGACATACGCGAATTTCGGTATATGCGAAGATAAAATCGTGAAATCTTTAATAATACTTGTGCCACAATTAGAAAAATGTTACCAATCGATTCAGAACATTGCATTTCATAAGATCAAACATCTATTTTATATTGGAATCAAAGTTTTTAACATTCTTTCATATCGTATATACGATTTTTCGCTCATATACGCGTATCGTCGAAAAACGAAAATTTGAAATCTCGTTCAATTTCATTGATTTTATATTCTATCGATGCAGAATAAAGAATATAACAAGAATATAACGTTTTTACTAAGTTTAAATACGCGTTTTCATATGATAATTGTCGAAAAACGTAATCGACATACACGAATTTCGGTATATGCGAAGATAAAATCGTGAAATCTTTAATAATACTTGTGCCACAGTTAGAAAAATGTTACCAATCGATTCAGAACATTGCATTTCATAAGATCAAACATCTTTTTTATATTGGAATCAAAGTTTTTAACATTCTTTCATATCATATATACGATTTTTCGCTCATATACGCGTATCGTCGAAAAACGAAAATTTGAAATCTCGTTCAATTTCATTGATTTTCTATTCTATCGATGCAGAATAAAGAATATAACAAGAATATAACGTTTTTACTAAGTTTAAATACGCGTTTTCATATGATAATTGTCGAAAAACGTAATCGACATACACGAATTTCGGTATATGCGAAGATAAAATCGTGAAATCTTTAATAATACTTGTGCCACAGTTAGAAAAATGTTACCAATCGATTCAGAACATTGCATTTCATAAGATCAAACATCTTTTTTATATTGGAATCAAAGTTTTTAACATTCTTTCATATCGTATATACGATTTTTCGCTCATATACGCGTATCGTCGAAAAACGAAAACTTTAAATCTCGTTCAATTTAATTGATTTTATATTCTATCGATGCAGAATAAAGAATATAACAAGAATATAACGTTTTTACTATGTTTAAATACGCGTTTTCATATGATAATTGTCGAAAAACGTAATCGACATACGCGAATTTCGGTATATGCGAAGATAAAATCGTGAAATCTTTAATAATACTTGTGCCACAGTTAGAAAAATGTTACCAATCGATTCAGAACATTGCATTTCATAAGATCAAACATCTATTTTATATTGGAATCAAAGTTTTTAACATTCTTTCATATCGTATATACGATTTTTCGCTCATATACGCGTATCGTCGAAAAACGAGAATTTGAAATCTCGCTCAATTTCATTGATTTTATATTCTATCGATGCAGAATAAAGAATATAACAAGAATATAACGTTTTTACTATGTTTAAACACGCGTTTTCATATGATAATTGTCGAAAAACGTAATCGACATACGCGAATTTCGGTATATGCGAAGATAAAATCGTGAAATCTTTAATAATACTTGTGCCACAGTTAGAAAAATGTTACCAATCGATTCAGAACATTGCATTTCATAAGATCAAACATCTATTTTATATTGGAATCAAAGTTTTTAACATTCTTTCATATCGTGTATACGATTTTTCGCTCATATACGCGTATCGTCGAAAAACGAAAACTTGAAATCTCGTTCAATTTCATTGATTTTATATTCTATCGATGCAGAATAAAGAATATAACAAGAATATAACGTTTTTACTATGATTAAATACGCGTTTTCATATGATAATTGTCGAAAAACCTAATTGACATACGCGAATTTCGGTATATGCGAAGATAAAATCGTGAAATCTTTAATAATACTTGTGCCACAATTAGAAAAATGTTACCAATCGATTCAGAACATTGCATTTCATAAGATCAAACATCTATTTTATATTGGAATCAAAGTTTTTAACATTCTTTCATATCGTATATACGATTTTTCGCTCATATACGCGTATCGTCGAAAAACGAAAATTTGAAATCTCGTTCAATTTCATTGATTTTATATTCTATCGATGCAGAATAAAGAATATAACAAGAATATAACGTTTTTACTAAGTTTAAATACGCGTTTTCATATGATAATTGTCGAAAAAC
The DNA here is from genome assembly GCF_910589235.1 of Vespa crabro. Lineage (NCBI taxonomy): Eukaryota > Metazoa > Arthropoda > Insecta > Hymenoptera > Vespidae > Vespa > Vespa crabro. The sequence goes on along the minus strand of NC_060956.1, from coordinate 11,554,071 downwards.
GTAATCGACATACACGAATTTCGGTATATGCGAAGATAAAATCGTGAAATCTTTAATAATACTTGTGCCACAGTTAGAAAAATGTTACCAATCGATTCAGAACATTGCATTTCATAAGATCAAACATCTTTTTTATATTGGAATCAAAGTTTTTAACATTCTTTCATATCATATATACGATTTTTCGCTCATATACGCGTATCGTCGAAAAACGAAAAGTTGAAATCTCGTTCAATTTCATTGATTTTATATTCTATCGATGCAGAATAATGAATATAACAACAATATAACGTTTTTACTATGTTTAAATACGCGTTTTCATATGATAATTGTCGAAATACGTAATGAGCATACGCGAATTTCGGTATATGCGAAGATAAAATCGTGAAATCTTTAATAATACTTGTGCCACAGTTAGAAAAATGTTACCAATCGATTCAGAACATTGCATTTCATAAGATCAAACATCTATTTTGTATTGGAATCAAAGTTTTTAACATTCTTTCATATCGTATATACGATTTTTCGCTCATATACGCGTATCGTCGAAAAACGAGAATTTGAAATCTCGTTCAATTTCATTGATTTTATATTCTATCGATGCAGAGTAAAGAATATAACAAGAATATAACGTTTTTACTATGTTTAAACACGCGTTTTCATATGATAATTGTCGAAAAACGTAATCGACATACGCGAATTTCGGTATATGCGAAGATAAAATCGTGAAATCTTTAATAATACTTGTGCCACAGTTAGAAAAATGTTACCAATCGATTCAGAACATTGCATTTCATAAGATCAAACATCTATTTTATATTGGAATCAAAGTTTTTAACATTCTTTCATATCGTATATACGATTTTTCGCTCATATACGCGTATCGTCGAAAAACGAAAATTTGAAATCTCGTTCAATTTCATTGATTTTATATTCTATCGATGCAGAATAAAGAATATAACAAGAATATAACGTTTTTACTAAGTTTAAATACGCGTTTTCATATGATAATTGTCGAAAAACGTAATCGACATACACGAATTTCGGTATATGCGAAGATAAAATCGTGAAATCTTTAATAATACTTGTGCCACAGTTAGAAAAATGTTACCAATCGATTCAGAACATTGCATTTCATAAGATCAAACATCTTTTTTATATTGGAATCAAAGTTTTTAACATTCTTTCATATCATATATACGATTTTTCGCTCATATACGCGTATCGTCGAAAAACGAAAAGTTGAAATCTCGTTCAATTTCATTGATTTTATATTCTATCGATGTAGAATAAAGAATATAACAAGAATATAACGTTTTTACTATGTTTAAATACGCGTTTTCATATGATAATTGTCGAAAAACGTAATGAGCATACGCGAATTTCGGTATATGCGAAGATAAAATCGTGAAATCTTTAATAATACTTGTGCCACAGTTAGAAAAATGTTACCAATCGATTCAGAACATTGCATTTCATAAGATCAAACATCTATTTTGTATTGGAATCAAAGTTTTTAACATTCTTTCATATCGTATATACGATTTTTCGCTCATATACGCGTATCGTCGAAAAACGAGAATTTGAAATCTCGTTCAATTTCATTGATTTTATATTCTATCGATGCAGAATAAAGAATATAACAAGAATATAACGTTTTTACTATGTTTAAACACGCGTTTTCATATGATAATTGTCGAAAAACGTAATCGACATACGCGAATTTCGGTATATGCGAAGATAAAATCGTGAAATCTTTAATAATACTTGTGCCACAGTTAGAAAAATGTTACCACTCGATTCAGAACATTGCATTTCATAAGATCAAACATCTATTTTATATTGGAATCAAAGTTTTTAACATTCTTTCATATCGTATATACGATTTTTCGCTCATATACGCGTATCGTCGAAAAACGAAAATTTGAAATCTCGTTCAATTTCATTGATTTTCTATTCTATCGATGCAGAATAAAGAATATAACAAGAATATAACGTTTTTACTAAGTTTAAATACGCGTTTTCATATGATAATTGTCGAAAAACGTAATCGACATACACGAATTTCGGTATATGCGAAGATAAAATCGTGAAATCTTTAATAATACTTGTGCCACAGTTAGAAAAATGTTACCAATCGATTCAGAACATTGCATTTCATAAGATCAAACATCTTTTTTATATTGGAATCAAAGTTTTTAACATTCTTTCATATCGTATATACGATTTTTCGCTCATATACGCGTATCGTCGAAAAACGAAAACTTTAAATCTCGTTCAATTTAATTGATTTTATATTCTATCGATGCAGAATAAAGAATATAACAAGAATATAACGTTTTTACTATGTTTAAATACGCGTTTTCATATGATAATTGTCGAAAAACGTAATCGACATACGCGAATTTCGGTATATGCGAAGATAAAATCGTGAAATCTTTAATAATACTTGTGCCACAGTTAGAAAAATGTTACCAATCGATTCAGAACATTGCATTTCATAAGATCAAACATCTATTTTATATTGGAATCAAAGTTTTTAACATTCTTTCATATCGTATATACGATTTTTCGCTCATATACGCGTATCGTCGAAAAACGAGAATTTGAAATCTCGCTCAATTTCATTGATTTTATATTCTATCGATGCAGAATAAAGAATATAACAAGAATATAACGTTTTTACTATGTTTAAACACGCGTTTTCATATGATAATTGTCGAAAAACGTAATCGACATACGCGAATTTCGGTATATGCGAAGATAAAATCGTGAAATCTTTAATAATACTTGTGCCACAGTTAGAAAAATGTTACCAATCGATTCAGAACATTGCATTTCATAAGATCAAACATCTATTTTATATTGGAATCAAAGTTTTTAACATTCTTTCATATCGTGTATACGATTTTTCGCTCATATACGCGTATCGTCGAAAAACGAAAACTTGAAATCTCGTTCAATTTCATTGATTTTATATTCTATCGATGCAGAATAAAGAATATAACAAGAATATAACGTTTTTACTATGATTAAATACGCGTTTTCATATGATAATTGCCGAAAAACCTAATTGACATACGCGAATTTCGGTATATGCGAAGATAAAATCGTGAAATCTTTAATAATACTTGTGCCACAATTAGAAAAATGTTACCAATCGATTCAGAACATTGCATTTCATAAGATCAAACATCTATTTTATATTGGAATCAAAGTTTTTAACATTCTTTCATATCGTATATACGATTTTTCGCTCATATACGCGTATCGTCGAAAAACGAAAATTTGAAATCTCGTTCAATTTCATTGATTTTATATTCTATCGATGCAGAATAAAGAATATAACAAGAATATAACGTTTTTACTAAGTTTAAATACGCGTTTTCATATGATAATTGTCGAAAAACGTAATCGACATACACGAATTTCGGTATATGCGAAGATAAAATCGTGAAATCTTTAATAATACTTGTGCCACAGTTAGAAAAATGTTACCAATCGATTCAGAACATTGCATTTCATAAGATCAAACATCTTTTTTATATTGGAATCAAAGTTTTTAACATTCTTTCATATCATATATACGATTTTTCGCTCATATACGCGTATCGTCGAAAAACGAAAAGTTGAAATCTCGTTCAATTTCATTGATTTTATATTCTATCGATGCAGAATAATGAATATAACAACAATATAACGTTTTTACTATGTTTAAATACGCGTTTTCATATGATAATTGTCGAAATACGTAATGAGCATACGCGAATTTCGGTATATGCGAAGATAAAATCGTGAAATCTTTAATAATACTTGTGCCACAGTTAGAAAAATGTTACCAATCGATTCAGAACATTGCATTTCATAAGATCAAACATCTATTTTGTATTGGAATCAAAGTTTTTAACATTCTTTCATATCGTATATACGATTTTTCGCTCATATACGCGTATCGTCGAAAAACGAGAATTTGAAATCTCGTTCAATTTCATTGATTTTATATTCTATCGATGCAGAGTAAAGAATATAACAAGAATATAACGTTTTTACTATGTTTAAACACGCGTTTTCATATGATAATTGTCGAAAAACGTAATCGACATACGCGAATTTCGGTATATGCGAAGATAAAATCGTGAAATCTTTAATAATACTTGTGCCACAGTTAGAAAAATGTTACCAATCGATTCAGAACATTGCATTTCATAAGATCAAACATCTATTTTATATTGGAATCAAAGTTTTTAACATTCTTTCATATCGTATATACGATTTTTCGCTCATATACGCGTATCGTCGAAAAACGAAAATTTGAAATCTCGTTCAATTTCATTGATTTTATATTCTATCGATGCAGAATAAAGAATATAACAAGAATATAACGTTTTTACTAAGTTTAAATACGCGTTTTCATATGATAATTGTCGAAAAACGTAATCGACATACACGAATTTCGGTATATGCGAAGATAAAATCGTGAAATCTTTAATAATACTTGTGCCACAGTTAGAAAAATGTTACCAATCGATTCAGAACATTGCATTTCATAAGATCAAACATCTTTTTTATATTGGAATCAAAGTTTTTAACATTCTTTCATATCATATATACGATTTTTCGCTCATATACGCGTATCGTCGAAAAACGAAAAGTTGAAATCTCGTTCAATTTCATTGATTTTATATTCTATCGATGTAGAATAAAGAATATAACAAGAATATAACGTTTTTACTATGTTTAAATACGCGTTTTCATATGATAATTGTCGAAAAACGTAATGAGCATAAGCGAATTTCGGTATATGCGAAGATAAAATCGTGAAATCTTTAATAATACTTGTGCCACAGTTAGAAAAATGTTACCAATCGATTCAGAACATTGCATTTCATAAGATCAAACATCTATTTTGTATTGGAATCAAAGTTTTTAACATTCTTTCATATCGTATATACGATTTTTCGCTCATATACGCGTATCGTCGAAAAACGAGAATTTGAAATCTCGTTCAATTTCATTGATTTTATATTCTATCGATGCAGAATAAAGAATATAACAAGAATATAACGTTTTTACTATGTTTAAACACGCGTTTTCATATGATAATTGTCGAAAAACGTAATCGACATACGCGAATTTCGGTATATGCGAAGATAAAATCGTGAAATCTTTAATAATACTTGTGCCACAGTTAGAAAAATGTTACCAATCGATTCAGAACATTGCATTTCATAAGATCAAACATCTATTTTATATTGGAATCAAAGTTTTTAACATTCTTTCATATCGTATATACGATTTTTCGCTCATATACGCGTATCGTCCAAAAACGAAAATTTGAAATCTCGTTCAATTTCATTGATTTTCTATTCTATCGATGCAGAATAAAGAATATAACAAGAATATAACGTTTTTACTATGTTTAAATACGCGTTTTCATATGATAATTGTCGAAAAACGTAATCGACATACACGAATTTCGGTATATGCGAAGATAAAATCGTGAAATCTTTAATAATACTTGTGCCACAGTTAGAAAAATGTTACCAATCGATTCAGAACATTGCATTTCATAAGATCAAACATCTTTTTTATATTGGAATCAAAGTTTTTAACATTCTTTCATATCGTATATACGATTTTTCGCTCATATACGCGTATCGTCGAAAAACGAAAACTTTAAATCTCGTTCAATTTCATTGATTTTATATTCTATCGATGCAGAATAAAGAATATAACAAGAATATAACGTTTTTACTATGTTTAAATACGCGTTTTCATATGATAATTGTCGAAAAACGTAATCGACATACGCGAATTTCGGTATATGCGAAGATAAAATCGTGAAATCTTTAATAATACTTGTGCCACAGTTAGAAAAATGTTACCAATCGATTCAGAACATTGCATTTCATAAGATCAAACATCTATTTTATATTGGAATCAAAGTTTTTAACATTCTTTCATATCGTATATACGATTTTTCGCTCATATACGCGTATCGTCGAAAAACGAGAATTTGAAATCTCGTTCAATTTCATTGATTTTATATTCTATCGATGCAGAATAAAGAATATAACAAGAATATAACGTTTTTACTATGTTTAAACACGCGTTTTCATATGATAATTGTCGAAAAACGTAATCGACATACGCGAATTTCGGTATATGCGAAGATAAAATCGTGAAATCTTTAATAATACTTGTGCCACAGTTAGAAAAATGTTACCAATCGATTCAGAACATTGCATTTCATAAGATCAAACATCTATTTTATATTGGAATCAAAGTTTTTAACATTCTTTCATATCGTGTATACGATTTTTCGCTCATATACGCGTATCGTCGAAAAACGAAAACTTGAAATCTCGTTCAATTTCATTGATTTTATATTCTATCGATGCAGAATAAAGAATATAACAAGAATATAACGTTTTTACTAAGTTTAAATACGCGTTTTCATATGATAATTGTCGAAAAACGTAATCGACATACACGAATTTCGGTATATGCGAAGATAAAATCGTGAAATCTTTAATAATACTTGTGCCACAGTTAGAAAAATGTTACCAATCGATTCAGAACATTGCATTTAATAAGATCAAACATCTTTTTTATATTGGAATCAAAGTTTTTAACATTCTTTCATATCATATATACGATTTTTCGCTCATATACGCGTATCGTCGAAAAACGAAAAGTTGAAATCTCGTTCAATTTCATTGATTTTATATTCTATCGATGCAGAATAAAGAATATAACAAGAATATAACGTTTTTACTATGTTTAAATACGCGTTTTCATATGATAATTGTCGAAAAACGTAATGAGCATACGCGAATTTCGGTATATGCGAAGATAAAATCGTGAAATCTTTAATAATACTTGTGCCACAGTTAGAAAAATGTTACCAATCGATTCAGAACATTGCATTTCATAAGATCAAACATCTATTTTGTATTGGAATCAAAGTTTTTAACATTCTTTCATATCGTATATACGATTTTTCGCTCATATACGTGTATCGTCGAAAAACGAGAATTTGAAATCTCGTTCAATTTCATTGATTTTATATTCTATCGATGCAGAATAAAGAATATAACAAGAATATAACGTTTTTACTATGTTTAAACACGCGTTTTCATATGATAATTGTCGAAAAACGTAATCGACATACGCGAATTTCGGTATATGCGAAGATAAAATCGTGAAATCTTTAATAATACTTGTGCCACAGTTAGAAAAATGTTACCAATCGATTCAGAACATTGCATTTCATAAGATCAAACATCTATTTTATATTGGAATCAAAGTTTTTAACATTCTTTCATATCGTATATACGATTTTTCGCTCATATACGCGTATCGTCGAAAAACGAAAAGTTGAAATCTCGTTCAATTTCATTGATTTTATATTCTATCGATGTAGAATAAAGAATATAACAAGAATATAACGTTTTTACTATGTTTAAATACGCGTTTTCATATGATAATTGTCGAAAAACGTAATGAGCATACGCGAATTTCGGTATATGCGAAGATAAAATCGTGAAATCTTTAATAATACTTGTGCCACAGTTAGAAAAATGTTACCAATCGATTCAGAACATTGCATTTCATAAGATCAAACATCTATTTTGTATTGGAATCAAAGTTTTTAACATTCTTTCATATCGTATATACGATTTTTCGCTCATATACGCGTATCGTCGAAAAACGAGAATTTGAAATCTCGTTCAATTTCATTGATTTTATATTCTATCGATGCAGAATAAAGAATATAACAAGAATATAACGTTTTTACTATGTTTAAACACGCGTTTTCATATGATAATTGTCGAAAAACGTAATCGACATACGCGAATTTCGGTATATGCGAAGATAAAATCGTGAAATCTTTAATAATACTTGTGCCACAGTTAGAAAAATGTTACCAATCGATTCAGAACATTGCATTTCATAAGATCAAACATCTATTTTATATTGGAATCAAAGTTTTTAACATTCTTTCATATCGTATATACGATTTTTCGCTCATATACGCGTATCGTCCAAAAACGAAAATTTGAAATCTCGTTCAATTTCATTGATTTTCTATTCTATCGATGCAGAATAAAGAATATAACAAGAATATAACGTTTTTACTAAGTTTAAATACGCGTTTTCATATGATAATTGTCGAAAAACGTAATCGACATACACGAATTTCGGTATATGCGAAGATAAAATCGTGAAATCTTTAATAATACTTGTGCCACAGTTAGAAAAATGTTACCAATCGATTCAGAACATTGCATTTCATAAGATCAAACATCTTTTTTATATTGGAATCAAAGTTTTTAACATTCTTTCATATCGTATATACGATTTTTCGCTCATATACGCGTATCGTCGAAAAACGAAAACTTTAAATCTCGTTCAATTTCATTGATTTTATATTCTATCGATGCAGAATAAAGAATATAACAAGAATATAACGTTTTTACTATGTTTAAATACGCGTTTTCATATGATAATTGTCGAAAAACGTAATCGACATACGCGAATTTCGGTATATGCGAAGATAAAATCGTGAAATCTTTAATAATACTTGTGCCACAGTTAGAAAAATGTTACCAATCGATTCAGAACATTGCATTTCATAAGATCAAACATCTATTTTATATTGGAATCAAAGTTTTTAACATTCTTTCATATCGTATATACGATTTTTCGCTCATATACGCGTATCGTCGAAAAACGAGAATTTGAAATCTCGTTCAATTTCATTGATTTTATATTCTATCGATGCAGAATAAAGAATATAACAAGAATATAACGTTTTTACTATGTTTAAACACGCGTTTTCATATGATAATTGTCGAAAAACGTAATCGACATACGCGAATTTCGGTATATGCGAAGATAAAATCGTGAAATCTTTAATAATACTTGTGCCACAGTTAGAAAAATGTTACCAATCGATTCAGAACATTGCATTTCATAAGATCAAACATCTATTTTATATTGGAATCAAAGTTTTTAACATTCTTTCATATCGTGTATACGATTTTTCGCTCATATACGCGTATCGTCGAAAAACGAAAACTTGAAATCTCGTTCAATTTCATTGATTTTATATTCTATCGATGCAGAATAAAGAATATAACAAGAATATAACGTTTTTACTAAGTTTAAATACGCGTTTTCATATGATAATTGTCGAAAAACGTAATCGACATACACGAATTTCGGTATATGCGAAGATAAAATCGTGAAATCTTTAATAATACTTGTGCCACAGTTAGAAAAATGTTACCAATCGATTCAGAACATTGCATTTAATAAGATCAAACATCTTTTTTATATTGGAATCAAAGTTTTTAACATTCTTTCATATCATATATACGATTTTTCGCTCATATACGCGTATCGTCGAAAAACGAAAAGTTGAAATCTCGTTCAATTTCATTGATTTTATATTCTATCGATGCAGAATAAAGAATATAACAAGAATATAACGTTTTTACTATGTTTAAATACGCGTTTTCATATGATAATTGTCGAAATACGTAATGAGCATACGCGAATTTCGGTATATGCGAAGATAAAATCGTGAAATCTTTAATAATACTTGTGCCACAGTTAGAAAAATGTTACCAATCGATTCAGAACATTGCATTTCATAAGATCAAACATCTATTTTGTATTGGAATCAAAGTTTTTAACATTCTTTCATATCGTATATACGATTTTTCGCTCATATACGTGTATCGTCGAAAAACGAGAATTTGAAATCTCGTTCAATTTCATTGATTTTATATTCTATCGATGCAGAATAAAGAATATAACAAGAATATAACGTTTTTACTATGTTTAAACACGCGTTTTCATATGATAATTGTCGAAAAACGTAATCGACATACGCGAATTTCGGTATATGCGAAGATAAAATCGTGAAATCTTTAATAATACTTGTGCCACAGTTAGAAAAATGTTACCAATCGATTCAGAACATTGCATTTCATAAGATCAAACATCTATTTTATATTGGAATCAAAGTTTTTAACATTCTTTCATATCGTATATACGATTTTTCGCTCATATACGCGTATCGTCGAAAAACGAAAACTTGAAATCTCGTTCAATTTCATTGATTTTATATTCTATCGATGCAGAATAAAGAATATAACAAGAATATAACGTTTTTACTATGTTTAAATACGCGTTTTCATATGATAATTGTCGAAAAACGTAATCGACATACGCGAATTTCGGTATATACGAAAATAAAATCGTGAAATCTTTAATAATACTTGTGCCACAGTTAGAAAAATGTTACCACTCGATTCAGAACATTGCATTTCATAAGATCAAACATCTATTTTATATTGGAATCAAAGTTTTTAACATTCTTTCATATCGTATATACGATTTTTCGCTCATATACGCGTATCGTCGAAAAACGAAAACTTGAAATCTCGTTCAATTTCATTGATTTTATTTTCTATCGATGCAGAATAAAGAATATAAAAAGAATATAACGTTTGTACTATGTTTAAATACGCGTTTTCATATGATAATTGTCGAAAAACGTAATCGGCATACGCGAATTTCGGTATATGCGAAGATAAAATCGTGAAATCTTTAATAATACTTGTGCCACAGTTAGAAAAATGTTACCAATCGATTCAGAACATTGCATTTCATAAGATCAAACATCTATTTTATATTGGAATCAAAGTTTTTAACATTCTTTCATATCGTATATATGATTTTTCGCTCATATACGCGTATCGTCGAAAAACGAGAATTTGAAATCTCGTTCAATTTCATTGATTTTATATTCTATCGATGCAGAATAAAGAATATAACAAGAATATAACGTTTTTACTATGTTTAAACACTCGTTTTCATATGATAATTGTCGAAAAACGTAATCGACATACGCGAATTTCGGTATATGAGAAGATAAAATCGTGAAATCTTTAATAATACTTGTGCCACAGTTAGAAAAATGTTACCAATCGATTCAGAACATTGCATTTCATAAGATCAAACATCTATTTTATATTGGAATCAAAGTTTTTAACATTCTTTCATATCGTGTATACGATTTTTCGCTCATATACGCGTATCGTCGAAAAACGAAAACTTGAAATCTCGTTCAATTTCATTGATTTTATATTCTATCGATGCAGAATAAAGAATATAACAAGAATATAACGTTTTTACTATGATTAAATACGCGTTTTCATATGATAATTGTCGAAAAACCTAATTGACATACGCGAATTTCGGTATATGCGAAGATAAAATCGTGAAATCTTTAATAATACTTGTGCCACAATTAGAAAAATGTTACCAATCGATTCAGAACATTGCATTTCATAAGATCAAACATCTATTTTATATTGGAATCAAAGTTTTTAACATTCTTTCATATCGTATATACGATTTTTCGCTCATATACGCGTATCGTCGAAAACGAAAATTTGAAATCTCGTTCAATTTCATTGATTTTATATTCTATCGATGCAGAATAAAGAATATAACAAGAATATAACGTTTTTACTAAGTTTAAATACGCGCTTTCATATGATAATTGTCGAAAAACGTAATCGACATACACGAATTTCGGTATATGCGAAGATAAAATCGTGAAATCTTTAATAATACTTGTGCCACAGTTAGAAAAATGTTACCAATCGATTCAGAACATTGCATTTCATAAGATCAAACATCTTTTTTATATTGGAATCAAAGTTTTTAACATTCTTTCATATCATATATACGATTTTTCGCTCATATACGCGTATCGTCGAAAAACGAAAAGTTGAAATCTCGTTCAATTTCATTGATTTTATATTCTATCGATGTAGAATAAAGAATATAACAAGAATATAACGTTTTTACTATGTTTAAATACGCGTTTTCATATGATAATTGTCGAAAAACGTAATGAGCATACGCGAATTTCGGTATATGCGAAGATAAAATCGTGAAATCTTTAATAATACTTGTGCCACAGTTAGAAAAATGTTACCAATCGATTCAGAACATTGCATTTCATAAGATCAAACATCTATTTTGTATTGGAATCAAAGTTTTTAACATTCTTTCATATCGTATATACGATTTTTCGCTCATATACGCGTATCGTCGAAAAACGAGAATTTGAAATCTCGTTCAATTTCATTGATTTTATATTCTATCGATGCAGAATAAAGAATATAACAAGAATATAACGTTTTTACTATGTTTAAACACGCGTTTTCATATGATAATTGTCGAAAAACGTAATCGACATACGCGAATTTCGGTATATGCGAAGATAAAATCGTGAAATCTTTAATAATACTTGTGCCACAGTTAGAAAAATGTTACCAATCGATTCAGAACATTGCATTTCATAAGATCAAACATCTATTTTATATTGGAATCAAAGTTTTTAACATTCTTTCATATCGTATATACGATTTTTCGCTCATATACGCGTATCGTCCAAAAACGAAAATTTGAAATCTCGTTCAATTTCATTGATTTTCTATTCTATCGATGCAGAATAAAGAATATAACAAGAATATAACGTTTTTACTAAGTTTAAATACGCGTTTTCATATGATAATTGTCGAAAAACGTAATCGACATACACGAATTTCGGTATATGCGAAGATAAAATCGTGAAATCTTTAATAATACTTGTGCCACAGTTAGAAAAATGTTACCAATCGATTCAGAACATTGCATTTCATAAGATCAAACATCTTTTTTATATTGGAATCAAAGTTTTTAACATTCTTTCATATCGTATATACGATTTTTCGCTCATATACGCGTATCGTCGAAAAACGAAAACTTTAAATCTCGTTCAATTTCATTGATTTTATATTCTATCGATGCAGAATAAAGAATATAACAAGAATATAACGTTTTTACTATGTTT